>NC_134194.1:3067191-3410741 GCF_964188355.1 Buteo buteo
AAACTAGACCCTAGAATAAAATCCAGCAGGAGTACTTCAGTGCCCAAATTTTGGCCATGAGTTACATTTAGAAGGCGATTCTGAAAACCTACACTTCTCCAGCCACAAAACTCACAAGGAGCTTCATTTTGGGGCAGCAAAGAGCCCTAAGCGCCAGCACTTCAGCTTCTGTACTGGTGTCTGCATTCAGAGTCTAACTTCCCCCCATGAGCCAGAAGCAGAACATCACCAAGGCTACAATTCACACAGGTTTCAATGAAAGCTCAGACAGCCAATTGCTGAGAACTTTTGAAAAAATAACCCCCAAGAAAGACTATCACTGAAGTCAAGCAAATATTACAGGAAGATGCTTCTTGCTGTAAAACCGACCATCAATATCTATCCCTACACTCTGAATGATGACATATAATAAAAAATAACTTTCTACTACTTTCAAGAATTCATTGGATATAATATTCTGAACTTTACTGTACTATCTGCTGTTTGATACTATTAAAAGGCTAAGGAAGTTGCCCTTGTGCTATAACATTTTCTGCTTCTGAAGTTTCCTCACTTAAAGGCTTACAACAGAACATTATTATAATTCATACAGGACAGGCTACTTCCAAACAGGCCACTACTCAGAGCAATAATTAGCATTATACTCAATGAAGAGAGTTTCAGGAAATTAGATTAGTCTATGCTAATTGGAGTACACAAAGTTGAGAATTACAAAGGGATGCCGCAAAAGGCATAATTAAAGCAGGAATAAACATTTTGTAGCGCACAACCCGCTGCCAGCCTTGCACAGCCTTCCAACAGCGGCAGCCACTGGCTGCACCAACACCACTGACTCAGTCTGGACCAGCAAGACAGTTTGGAAGCAAATCCCTGTTGTCTACATTTACCACATGTAGGTTTGGCTCTTGGTGAGGTTTTGGCGTACGCTAGGTTTCAGGGGAAGCTCAAGTGGAAGCACTGCTCCAGATGTGCTCCAGTGTCCAATGGGACAAATCCTGCAGCAACTGTAGCACCACAACATCCTCCAAAATGCACCCAGGGCTCTTCCCTTCAAAGGTTTTTCAAGTAGCAGAACAGTTCAGCCTAGCAGAGCAGACTGGATCTCATCCAAAGTCCCCTCCATCACATGCAATGGAGATGTGAGGAGCATCAGCACTAGCTACTTCAATCTACCAGTCCTTTTTTACCATAACCTTTGTTAGCTAAATTCCTTGCTAACATCGGCATAGGCCCTGCCTGCCCAGCGTTTTATGCCAATATGAAATGCCCCAGTGTTGAAGCTACATGTCATCTACTAGTGATCAAGGGGTTAAAGCGTGTGCACAAAGACAAGCAAAAGTTTCTACAAACCCCCATTTTTCTTGGTCTCCATTAAGCCTTTGTTTTTATCACTGTAAATCTGAAAGGGAAAAAAATCTGTTATTGGAGGATTAACTATTTGACTCAATAACTCATTAAAATTCCTCCAACTTGGCAAGCTAAGAAATATTGACTTTTCCTGACTTGTAATAAACTAGAAGGTCAAAGCATCTCTAAGCAGTGCAAAAAGTACAGTCCCTGGAAGGAGTATCTGAATATTCTTTATTTACTTTACTAATTGTTCCAGAATTTCTGCAAAATATCCTTGGGAATACACGTTTTGTGACCGCCAGGAGACCTCACTGCCAAGGCCATCTGCATTTATGGCGTCTGCTGTAGATCAGAGTGGCACGAAGGCTCAGGGCTTGAGGACCACCTGGTCAAGCATCCTCCTCCTCTCGGTGGCAGGATCTGCACCTGTACAGGCACTTGGCTTGTCCCTCACAATGTGCCTCAAAACATGTGTTTTGCAGACTGCCGTTGATCCTAAAGATATTTAAAAAACAAGATTCAGGAGCTATTGCTGTCTATATAAATGTAATTCAGATACAACTACAGCAAAGCCCTTCCTGTGCTGTCTTGATCACTAAAAATTGATCTCATACCTAGCATCAGCCGAGGACTGCACCATGCATCTCGCTGAAGGTTATTTCTGTCTCCTCGTTCATGGTGGGCTGCTCCGATTTAATGCACCAGGTCACATCTGCACCCTGCCCCAACAGCTACCGCAGGCACCAGCAGCAGCAAAAACCCTTTTGGAGCCTCAAGTATTTTTGGTATTTTGATTTTTAATATAAACTCAGCATTACTGGAGACAAACACTATTCCTATTGCAATGGAAATTTTAAGTTTTTTAATGATACAGCAAAGATTCAGTTAAGCATCAGCTTATAAAAAGACAAAATACTTCAGCTTTTCTACATCCACCCCGGTTACTATGGAGAACCCACAGAAAGCCTGTCTACATTTAGGCCTCATCTGTTTTGTTCACAGTTTGGTTTATTCTGTGTTCCCAGATGGAGAACTCCTGTTTAAACACACCTAAGTTGGGTAAGGGGGTAGGAAGGATACCCTGCAAACAGCCAGAAAGGAAAGATTCACATATCGGGGAATCCTGATGTGCTTCTACTAGTCCAAGTCCTCTGAAATCTGTGAGTCTGCAAGCAGAGCGCTAACATGGGATGCCTTTGCCAGAATCTGATAATGTTGATAGCAGCTCTTTAATTCAATTACTATTTGCGTAATCCTTTGAAGAACTAAAGCTCCCAACAAGCACACTCAGCCACACAGATGGACCCTCTGCCCGGGAAGGACAGTAACAGGATGTGAAACAGAACGGAGCCAGTGGAAACCAAGAGGAAAGAAGGTATTTGACTGTAAAAGGACTGCTGTCTTTATCCAAGTAATGAATTAATCCAGAGCAGCACCACGCACCACAGAAATTGCATCAAGGTGCCTCCTCCAGTTGATCCCATGGGCAGGCACGTGAGCTGGGAAGAACACCATGTAGCTCAGCAGCATGAAATGCACCTGCCATTGCTATTTTTTTGGCATATTATTAGAAGTGACTGAATTCCCCGCTCTCACAAGGATTATTAAAAACAGAAATTGGAAAGGTAATCAAGTGAAACTACCAACTAACTGCTCACAGTATTTACGAGCCCCACTGTACTGCATGGAAAAAGAAATAATTTATTTAATCTATTATTTGCAAAGAAAGTCATTTACTTAGGTTAAAAATTGATCATCTTGCAAACCAAGCCACTTCTGAACACTAATTAAGTCTACCCAACATGGCTGGAGTCTGAGTTGTTACATTGTATTAAAGCCAGAAGGATGGAGAGAGGAAGCCCATTGGCATACATCCATGAAAACACTTGACTTCTCAAATTGGTTTCTGGCTGCCCCTGAGAAATTTGGAATTCCAGTGAACAACTGACAAAAGCTTGGTGCAGGCAGTAAAATAACTGACTTCAGGAATTTCATAAGGCTAGTTAACAGGCTGCCTTCATCTCAAAGCAAGACTTTAACAAGAAAATGAAGATATTATTGCCACATTGGAGAATATGTGTCCTCTGGCTGCTCATTAATTCATGACGACAGAGACCTCATCTACCTTTTACACACCACTAAATATGTTACAGATCAGACAAAGGCTCACAGACTTTTTCTTTTTACTCTCAAATACAACCCTATCCCTTACTTCAGCAAAACTCCCAAACAGTTCAAGGAAAGGTTGGGTTCACGACATGCACTGACTTCAATTAAGACCAAGCAGACAAACCCATCACACATACAGCAAAACCAAAAACCGAACAGCTCTATCATATTGCTACTCATAAAAAGTTGCTTATACACTGCAGAAATGTAAATTACTACATTTACATGTAAAAAGCCAGTCTGCCTTCAAATAAAAGTGAGCTCCTGCAGGCAGCTGGACATCCAGTTTTACTGTTGAAGGAAAAGTTTAGAAGTCAGAGCGGGACTGGAGCCAAAACTGGAGACTTTAATTACGGGTCACTAGAGACTGGTATAACTGCAACTGCAAGCTTCTAGGCCAAGTCCTTCAAATGGCAGTAGTGCACCTTGCAAATGTTGTAACAAAAATAAAAATAACATGAGAAAAATATTCACTCTCTAAACTTAGTTTGTTACTTCCATTAGGTAAACCAGTGAGGTAACAAGCTACCAGCTATTCAACCAGCATCTTGACATCAGTTTTCCAATATTTTTCCTTTCCCACATTAAATAATCTTCTGTGGTCTAAACTGTCACACCTGTAAGCACTATTTACTGCTGAAAAATACACGTTGCCTGTACATGCAGATATATATACACACAATGCATACACACACAGGTGTACATGTTCAAGTCTGTATTTACACACATCTATACACATACCCAGATTATGCACGTTTACACATGACTAGACACTTCCCATACACTTGACTTGCCACAACGTCACTTTTGCTGATGATACGAAGTCAGATGCTGCAGCACGGTGCCTTAAACCTCCCTTCCCCAGCACGTCTTTAATATACATCTTGAATAACTCATAGCTGGAAGTAACAAAAGTTCAGATGTGTAACTACCGCACCTGGCTTCTGTTCAGTTAGCAAATGTGCGTGCTACATACATTGTTACTGCTGCAATAAAATAAGAAAGGAAACATAAAGGAGTAATTTCATAATAATCTGCTCTAGGAGTTTCTCGGGTTTTCACTGCATGCCTGTTACGAAAGTGGAGAGACAGAAAAGCCATGGTAAATCACCTGGAATAGGGGCATGGCAACAGCGCATTCATTATCTCTGTTACTAGCCTTTGGCGCTATAATTTATTTATTTTTATAAAGCAAAACCAGTGACTTATCCTGGAGAATAATACAGAAAATGAGATATGCTTCGAGCATACATTTTGCTACGGATGCAAACTATTTTCTTTCAAGGTCCGGGAGATAACTCTGTGTGCGTGTGTGTACGTGTGTGCGAACCTTTGAGCGGGACGGAGAGGGACACATCAGCCTCGGAGGAGAAGGACAGAAAAATCAGTCAGTTTTACTAATTTAGATGCTCTACAGGAAACAAAGGACAGGATGATGTGGAAAGCCTCCTCAGAATAAAAACTAGCAAATTTTGCCAGATGGCCCCATTATTTCACGAGGACTCTTGCAGAGTTTAAAAAACAAAACAAACACCAAAAGGAAAGGAAAATCTACTATGGAAAGGAGTATTGCAACAAATAGTTACGCCTGTGACACCAGCACCAAGGGAACTGCTTAATCTGCGTCTGCAGTTTAGTATAAAATACAAACAAATTGGAATTGGTCAACCGAAGTTCAGTAACAACATGCAGTTATTCTGCAAATAATGCCAAGGAAGCACTCAAAAATCATAGGAAAATTTTCTATATAAATTTTTACCTCTGAAAATAGGGATTAATGTTACTTGCTATATCTGTCAGGACTATGGAATCCATTAGAGGTGATACCATGAAAAGGCATTTGAAAATTTCAAGTAACTATGCTATCCTAGTATAATTAGCCTAATTTTTGCCCCATTTCAAATCCATTTAACCATTATGAGATCAAAAGCTTCATTAAATATTATTTTTGGATGGTATCATGGTTTATGAGGGTACCAACATGAGAAGAGAGACAACAGACATGTACAAATCAAAAGATCCCGACTATGTAAAGCATACACACAGATTACTGAGAAAGAAAAACCAGCCAACATATGAGACCATATATATTCAGATTGTTGCCATGAAACTCTACATGCACAATTCGCTTGATTGTTCTCTTCTTGGAAGAGCTACTAAAGAGGCTATTCATAAAATTGCTCTTTATTAAATGTTTAGATAAAGTTATCTGTGATAGGTACTGCATATTGAAGGCAATTTTATTACATTACTTCTGTGCAGCAAGTATAGATACAGACCTAAATCTGCTGGACTGCTGTGCTGCGCAGCTCCTGTTGGCACCATACCTTGCCCAGTGTTTGCAGGCTGTCTAGCAGGTCCCCACAACCAGCCAGCCAAGAAACAGCACAACGTTAGCAAATGACCAGTGTATTGCCTGCATTCATCAGAAGGATTTAATTTAACGTTTCCTTGAGCACCCGCACTTACAGTGTTGGGAGCAACCCAGTGAAGCTGGGTAGCAGTATGGTGCATGCATGCGTGCACACACGCGTTTTTTACTTGATCATGTATTTAATTATGTCCATATTGCACAGTCCAAGGAATGCAGAAACTTTCCAGTATCAGATCTGGAGGGAACAGATCACATTAGTACCTTGGTTTCTTTGGTAAAATTCCCTATCAGAAGAATACACTCTTCTGAAGGAAAGCTATGAAATTCCCATAGGTCACTGCTCAAAACCAGTCTTGTTGCGTTTAATCTTGCTCATCAATCTTCTGCCTGCCCCATTCCTTCACTCTTACTCTCAGGACCAGCCTTACTCCTCTTCCTTGTTTTCAGTGGTCTTTTATCCTTTGACCAGCTCAGCAAGGCCTAGCACTCTACGGGCTACTATAAAAGACATGAGAAATCAATAGCGCGGTGTCATGCATCTTTCTGCTGCTCCTTCAATGAAGTTTTCATGGCAGAGACTATGAGGAGGTTAGAATCCAATAATGAAATAACTATAGATGACTGGCCTGTTTTCCTGGCGATTTCTCCAATTACATTACCAGTGGGGTTGCTGGAGGCAAGCCAACAGTCTAGGTCTTCCCAGTTGTCTGCATTATTATTAACCGTTAAATCTGTCCACTCACGTCGCCTTTTGCTCACTCCCCTTTCCCCCCCGGTCACACCATCCAAGGCTTTCCTCCCCAAGCTGCTCACACCTCCCCTGGCTCCTCCACCCTCTCCAGAGCCACAACTCGCCACGAGCCCAGAGTCCTCCACGCGGTGCTACCCTCAAACCTCCTCGGCACAAAGCAGCAGTCTCTCACTTCCACCTATTTTTCAACATCCGATTCCAAAACTTTAACAATTTTACCCTCACTTTGACCGTTTCTGCTTGGAAGAGGATGAAATCCATAAACCAAGTATATCGGGCCATGCTGCGGTGGCAGGGGGACACGCATGGCCATCGGTTATCACACCTATGTAAAAGCACAGGACATTTTGCAATATTAGCAGTGGTTCAAGAAAAAAGGATGCCAAGGTTCCATCTGAGGGGTATTCTACAGTCTCACAGAAATCTCTCCTTTTTCTATTTTTTTTTGACTCATTACTTTGCAATAAGACCATTTATCAGAAAATAATTGCATTTGTTTATTGTATGCCTATTTTCCCCTTGTATATGCACAAACCAAATGTTATTTCAGACTGGATAGAAAGATGTTTTCAGTTTCCTATTTATTTTCTCATTCAGTGCATCAGTTTATAAGGCTCACTGAGGAAAAAGAACAGAAACAGAAAGCCAGCTCATCATCGTGTTTGTCTCAAAAAAACCCCATTATTCTGATCATTTATTTTTGGTTGGAAGAGGAATAGATAACAAGCTTTTATAATTAATATCCATTCAGCTTCCTTATTGCATTATTCTTGAATTCCGCTCTTAGTTTAAAAAAAAAAAAAAAAAATCATCTGACTGGCACCAAATTGTACAAGTGCCACTGCACAAGGTTTCAACATGATTGATTATAGAGACCTCAGTCAGCGTCATCACAGCGATGCCTGTGTCAGCACTTCCATTAGCGTTTCCTTTTAAGAGGTGCACATTGCACGTTTGAACCTTACAAATGAAGTCACATTCTTGAAAAACAATTTTAAAGCTATGTTATAGCACAGCCCCAAAATATAAAAAGAGGTAATAACATCAGACTTTCACCTGTTTCCCTCACTGCTAGAAAAGGAGGGAGGCTGGCACTGGGACAATCTAAATATACAGTTACTAAATACCAGATCTTCCAGTAACTTCCATATTCCACGTGGTTATTAGCATTACTTGGAAACACTTTGTGACGTGGAAGAACGGGCTTCATTCTGCTCCACCATCAGAAGCATTTAACTGTGCAAATAATAAGGGACAAACAGTCAAAATGTGACTCCACGGCAGAGCTGCCTCAATGAGCCCCTACACCCATCACACCTCCTCCAGCAGCCAGAAAGAAAATTCTCAAACCAGCCACTTTACCAAAGGGAAGCTCTTACCCTCAAAAGGAACTAAGCATGAGCCTGCAAATCCACCTCCAGGGACAACTCTGTTTGGTCTGTTAAGACAATAAATCTACGGGGTCTTTTACTGTCCCTTCTCCTGCCCCTTTCTCCCAACCAGATTAATTTTCAAGGATAAAAGTTTCCAGAGGGAATCTATCAATAGTTGCATACATGTACAACTTGCAACACCTCTGTCATTTACTACTATGCATAAACGAAGGCAGACAGCTGTGTGAAAATTAGCGACTGGATTCATTTTGTGAGTCTATTTCTGAGCACTGATGTTTTTCTGTAAAAGTTGCCATTTGCTGGAAATAAATGGAGAGAAAAGGAAAAAAAGTATTAAAGCTATTTAGTTGTAATGGGGTTTGTGTTAGTGCAGGTGTTTTGTATTTGGGTGTTTTTTACTTCTGGCTGAAGTGTAATGCATGTTTGACTCATGGCTACTTTACTTGATTGAAGAGGCAGCCCCGGCAGCAGGATTAGTGGCATTCCTGCATCACATCTAAATCAGCATAAACTTCCTGCTGGAAACTGTTGAGGTTGCACAGTGTCTTTTCACATTTTTTTTTTTCCTAAGACATTTCATTTATGTTTTCCTGACTAGATGCCTCAGAGCCTCATAGATTACAAGCGTAGGAGCGTTACCATATAACAGAAGTGTGAGGCAAGAGCCAAACAGGCCCATTATAGGGAGAATTACAATCGCGCAACTACTGAACAAGGATGTATTACATCTGCGTTGGGACACAGAAGAAAGGACGTTTTTATAAATCTGCTTTGAGCCACTCCTCAGAAAGGGAAATAACTGGTGGAGAGACCTTCTTACTGACTCCATGCAACCAACTTGTTTGCTCATCTGCCTGCATCCCCTCTTGTAATTTTTAATGAACCATTTAATTTCAGCCTAGCAGAAAACTGCAGCATGTAAATAGTCTAAGGAGACAAAAGCCAAGGAAGGAGTCTGCAGCAATGGATCAGCAGCAGCTCAGCTGCTGCCCTCATGCCACCTCCAACTCCTCCTCCATTGATGGTTCAGCTTTGCAAAGAAAAATAACACAGGGAAAAGCTGAAGCCCTGAGGAATATCAGTTTGAAGAGTGATTCTCCAGTGCAGCATAACAGAAAGATTTCCTAGCTGTTGTCTACAACCCCCCTGTGGATTCCAAGAGCATCACAGGTGACCTGCAGATCACCCAGAGCACTCAGCAGGATATTCTACATTTTTTATAAGTAAGGCTTTACCTGAAGTTTGACCTGGGTGTATGCTGCAGTGGCTGACAAGGTGAGTGATTTCCTTCTAGGTAAAGGGAGAAAAGTAATTCTGGCATACCACATCCACGGTGATCCCTGTACCTACAAAAACCTTTACTTCTGAAAAGGCTTCAGAGGGACCCCAGAGGTGGTTAGTGGGAGTGAGGAGGAAGCGATGAACATTTTCCAACCACCAGCTGTGCTGGCACAAGAGAGGGGGCTGGGACAGTACGTACTCCAGCCACAAACCCCACCAGATACCCTAGCCATGACTTGGTCATTTTCCAGTTCAAGCTTCTTTGAAGCTGCTGGAACAATATCATGGAAGTATTTTAAAAAGAAATCTCTGTGTGTGTGTGTATACATACTTTTTTTTTTTTTTAAGAGAACCACTGCAGGAAAAGACCCAACCATTTCTGACCGTAAAATGAATCAAACCCCTCTCTGAATACAAAAAGTGGTGCCTCATCAGATGGAGCAAAGCACTGCTCAAACCTGCTCCCACCAGGTCTGGCTCACACACAGCTGAAACGATTTTCTTCACCTGCTCTAAAACAAAAGAGAAACTTGAACTTCAAAGAGCAAAGACCCAGCCTCACCCCCACCTCCTCCAAAGCTAGAGATGAGATCTTTGCTCCTAACCCTCCATGCTGGAAGCCCTTCTGCCAAAAACACTGCACCAGAGAAATTAAATTCATAAACACGAGCGACAGGACCTCTGCCTCCCTGCCTGCATCAAACAGGCAGGAAACCAGTGCATCGCAGGCCTGCGGGGCACATCGCTGTCAGCGTGTCCAGGACAGCGTCCCACCTCAAGAGGGACAGCAAGGAGAGGGGGGTACAGGTAAAGAGCCAGCGCTTCACCGAGCCAGCAGCCACTCCAACTTATGCCAAGTACGTCATTACTTGAAAACCCACCAGCTTTCTGAGCCCAAGGGGAAGCTTTCAAAATTAGCTGGCTGCTAGAAAGGCAAATTGAAAAAAAACCAAAAACCAACACGCAACACCAGAACAAAACACCAGGACTGCCTTTAAAATTAGAAAAGAACAGGTTGTATCTTTAAAATATTATTTTTATATGCTTTATGCAATGCTTTTCAGATAAGATTCATAAAAACTCTATCAGGAACAAAGTATGTTTGATTAAAAATGGTAGCAAATCAAAACAAAGCCAACATCTGCCAGCGGGACATTCACAAAGGCAAATGTACGCATTTCACTGAGGCTGCAAATAACTCTTAAATGAACACGGTACCGCCGAACAATGGTGATCTGCTCAGCAACTCAAAGGGTGAACAAAGTCTTGTTAGCAGTGGGTTGAGGATGTTCTCAGATTGTTGCTCAAGTGAACACATAGAGTAAAAACCATATTCAGATATGTGCATTGCCAGGCTGAGTGAGCCAGTTATAATTGCAATGTCACCAAAACATATTAAAAAAATGACATACAGCCCAAATTTACTGACTATAGATGTACCCCAACAACTCCCTGTGCTCTAGTACAAGAGACTGCAGTGCCTTCAAGCTTTAATTCAGCGCTGAGCAGCGTGAGTGAGCAGTAAACGCTCTGTGAGCTTGAAGCCAGCGTGAAACATTGCCACAGTGCAACACCAATCAATAACCATTTGCATTCCCCTTTCCCATTCTCTGTTATCTTTAATGAAGTTCTTTTCCAAGACTAAAAAATAAGGAGAAACACTATTTTCTAAGCAATTGCATCCATTTCTTCTGCACCTTATGCTCATTTTGCAATTCTCCACTGGTTTAATTTTCTATTTGCTGTCTAATGCCAGAACACGGTTATACTCCAGCACGCCTGTATTTTGTAGACACACCATTTTGTTTCACTGCCTGCTCCATCTGGGGCCAATGTTAATGCACAGAAACCTTCATCTTGTACAGGACAACACCTTGACATTTTGGTCTCTGTCAGCAAATGCACCCCAGACCCAAGAGCCTGTAGTTAATACCAAGTCTTTTAAAGCTCTGTCCTCAGGGCACATCTATTCCTCAGCCCCTTCCTGAGGATTTTACTTTCTCATCAATAAAGGAAATGACCCCGACTGTGATTGAAGATTTATCTCTTTCTTAAGACAGTCTGACTAACAATCCTGCTCCTGAATATCAGATTTCAAGATCTCTTCCCGTTCCTGACATAAATACTCCCAGTACACATCCGCCCTCCTTTACCAGCCCTGCCACATCACCCCGACCTGCACCAAGCGGTCAGAAGTATATGCATCAACATCTCAAGCTCCTAAATTAAACGAAAGACATCTTTTTTATCCCCACTTACCCTCCAGTGGTTACTTCTCCCCGTGCTTCTTATACAAAGGAGGACAGAAGAATTAATGCCATTTCTACTGCATTACAAATCTTTTATTCCCTCTGTATTTGCTCTGTGCTGAAAGAAGCATTTTAACATGCATTTACCTGATGGAAGAGTTATAGGCTATTGAAAGGATAACGCAGTAAAATGAAAAACCTACTAAAAAGCTATTTTGAAAGTGAAAAGCCTTTAAACTTCACATACTGTTAAAACTGGCTTGGAGGGTATCAGTGCAGAAATGGAGCATTAGCACTGAAACACTAACATTAGCTGCTTTTTTTTATTCTGAGGAGTAGGAATATCACCAGTTTCCCAGGCTGGGACTCACAACGCAAAAAGAAAAATCCAGAAGAGGTGAAAATATATAAAAATCAGTAACAAGTTAAGGGTTTCTGCAGTGGGTATATTGTTGTTTCCAACATTTTTAACTTAATCTGGATTATTTTTTTTAATTTGAACAGGTGGGCATCTGGTTCAGGAAATTGCCCAACAGGGCAGAGCCCTGCAGGCACCCACAACAAGTTTTATCCCCTCACATGGCATTAGTGCTGACCCACAGCCTGCAGAGTCCATCTAGGACTCATCTTGCTGCTAAACAAAGACAGCAGCCTGCACCACAGGTACGGGAGCACTCCCCATCCATTCACACTAGGGAAGCGTGTGGAGAGCTGAATCTGAAGTGTAGATATAAAATAAGAGTACATGTATTCACTGTCTTCCCTTTGAAAGTGCTCTGTGGAAGGAATAAAAACAAGCAAAAACTGATAAAATCAACAAAACATTGTTTCCCTTCAAATACAAAGGCACCAAATGAAAACAAGAGGGTCACATTTAATAGTAGAAGAGGAAAAGCTTGGGATAAAAAGCAGGAATGAGATGCAATCATCAGTCATCAACATCAGAGTATATTGGGCAAAAGCAGCATTACAGGGCTTTTTATTCTTTTAAGAAAGGGAATGGAATAAAATGCATTTCAGTGCAGGGCACATTTCACATGTTAAGCTGATCCACACAGATACAGCACGACTATACAAACAGAGGAGTACAAGGTGTGCACAGACACCCATGAGGTCAAGGCAGTGGTTACTTCTGAACATAGGTTAGACGAGTGTCTGTGAAAGCCCCAGAAAACCACTACCACCAGTTTAAAGCCAAGATACTATATTAAGGGCACCCAGCACAGAGCAAGCAAGTGCAGTATTTCAAACTGGAGGCTTGAATTAGGCTTTTTTCACCAGCTAATAGTTCAAACTCACTCCCTGGTCTCTTAGAAAAACTAATTAAATCTACTAATTCTCAAATTGAGGGTCAATGCAATAAACTCCCCAGTCTGTCTTCCCAGTCTCTTGTTATTACAACTGGCTCCTTTGGATTAGCACATGCAGCTCTCTGGCAGTTTGGGGGGAAAGATGCGATGATGAATCAGACCAAAAGAAGTACAAGAGGGACAGCATTTTCCCCAGTTGCTTTGGTCCACTGACCAGAAAGAATTAAAGAAGCAAAAGTCACTATATTGGATTCTATAGGAGTAAAGAGATGTAAGTAGGAACACCCCGTGCTAAAGACACAGTCTGTTTTTTCCCTATGCACATAGAGCTCAAATGATGAATTCATCGGTAGAGAAGAAAATGATGCTGCCCCTTGACAAGGCACCCAGGTTCTCCCACCCTGCAGGGTCCACGCAGGACCCATCACCATCTCCCCATGAGCCTGGCATGCACCTACGTCTGCTGGAGTATTTTGCAGTTCTGCGTTTCAATACAGGAGCCGATAGCTTGCAAAAGAAACGCATGAGGGGCGAGAGAGGGATGGCTGGAACAGCCTGGGGAAAAGTTCACTTTCAAAAACATTTGCTTTAGAGACAAAAATTGCGTTCATTCACCCCCAGGGTGGGGGTCACATCACACTGGGGCTCAGAAAGGGCTGGCTGCGCCCGCAACTGCTGACAGCCCCCAGCCATGGCCAGACAATGCAGCCTTCCTCACGCCCTCGTCTTCCCCGCGCCTGGCTCCGTCAGATCAACTGTGGCACGAAATGACTTCAACCCATTCGTAATGGGAGAACATATCCAGCAGGCAAAATCCAGCTGGTATTTTGTGATCACGGTAAATAGGATTACTGGCAGCAGTGAAAAGTGAAGTCCTCTGCTGAACAACACACTGGGGATGGCAGCTGCTTTCCAGCCCTGGACTGCAAATACCATCTTGCCAAAGCTTTCTGTACTAATGGGGCCTATTTTCTCTATAGGAAAGGAAAAGGCAGGAGAGAATTCAATTTTTATGCTTCCGAGTCTCCTATTGATGTGCATGTGTTCAACTACTCCCATTCCCATTAACACCCAGCATGGGGAGATTCAAACAACTTCATAGCTGCTACAAGCTGGGGTTGTCCAACAGATAGAGCAAATGTTTTAAAAAAAAAAAGTTTTATTTTATTTGAAAATTTTCTGCACTAAATAATGTAACACAGCTTTGACTTAAAAACCTGTACTTCTCAATGGAAATATTTGTCTCTAGCTAAAGTACAAACCAGAGCTGCCAACTATTCCTGTTCATAATCCTCACCAACGCCATCAGGAGTTGCATTTGCAGAGCAGGACCCCACAGGGATCCCAGAGGGCGATTTACTGACTCCAACACGACTTGCAGGCACTAAATGGCTGCCTCCAGGTTACTCAGGTGGAAGAACATGCACAGTGCCCATTTCTGGGGAAAAAAAAGGTCTGAAACTGTCAATGAAAAGAAATCCCTTGGGTCTCACTGTGAAATGGAGTGAATGACCAGCTGGCAAGGAGAGGAAGAGGAAACAAAAAGGGAAAATGAGAAAAAAGCAAATTGCTCTTAGTGTGTGATGGCAGGAGTGATTCTGAACCAAAATCAAGTTTCCCAGAAGTTCACATTTAAAGTCATAACTGTCTCAACAGCGCCCACTTAAGTGGATAAAACACATGAAAAATTAAAAATTACAAGATCTCTTCCCATGTAAATGTCTCTCCATTAGAAACAGGGCTCAGATTCCCAGGAACAGAGTTTAGGGGCAAGGCAAAAAGACCATTTTTCTTGTTTTGTAATGTGAAAACCCAAAGCATGTCCCTGCTCAGCAATGAAAGGGCAACCACCCGGGACAAGGACTTGGCAGCAGTGGCTTTGTGGGCTCAAACCCCCTTACAGGGCCACCCCTGCCAGAGCTTCTGGGCTGCAAAAGCTGTTTGAGACTTTCTCCCGCGGGATTTGTTATGTACATTTGTGCTGGCAATTTAAATTTATTTTATACTGAAATATTACGTGATGGTATCGAATCCCACAGCAAGGTGCAGATGTATTTAACACAATTAGTAGCAAATACATAATGATTAAACAGAGGGGTGGAAGAATGAAAGACTCCTAGTTCAATACCCTTGCTTAAAGCAAATATTGCATTTTGAAAGGAAAAGCAAGGATTCTTGTTTCTTCCCTTCTTGTGCATCTTTCCCAGCACAACTATTTCATACACTCAAACTAAATAAATGCCTGGATGTCTTTGAAGACATAAATTGGGATACAGCAAAGAAAGCTGCTAACACCAAGCTTTGTACTGCACGGTCCAAAGGGAGTCCACGGCAGGGACAAGGCAGAATGCATTAAATCTCAATTAGATCATAGTACACAACAAAGCACAGAACATTATCATCATATTTGCTCACCCAAGGATTAAGTGGTTTCCTTCGGAGAGGCCTGCGCTTGCAAAGCGTCTTGGGGACCAAGCGGCTCTTTGCGGTGAAGAGCGGGCACCGCTCTGTACTCTTTTAATGAATTGCACCCACTAAATGCATCTCATAACACAGTATTTTATACGTATGCCTGTAAGTGACAGATCACAGGCTGTCAAGAGACACAGCTCAATATTTTGGAAGTGCTTCCTAAGTATTTTTAGCTAATGTATCTTACTGGTGACTGTCTGGATATGCCTGAATGTCAAAAATAGCAGTGTAGCAAGAAAAATAAGAACACATAAAAATAAAGAAAATATAAATGAAAATAAGCTTTGATGGCATACTTTAAAATAAACATTAATAAGGTAATGTTCTAGCCATTTTTAAAGCAATGATTTAGGCAACATTATGAAGTCATTATTAGCAAATGTGTTTGTTATACAATGCTTAGTATTAATAAACCCTCATAATTATGCGTGCAAACAGTTTACCCTTGGTATTACAAACACAACCAGCTGAAGTGCACCCGACAGCCAGGCACGCAGCAACGCGCAGGCAGGGCTGGCAGCACGGCCCAGCCTGGGGTCCTGCCGCCTTCTGCAGGCCAGTCCTGATGTCCGAGCTGCTACGGTAGCACCTCCTCCTGCAACGGGACCTGCAGGAGGATTTATTTAGCCGCATCAAAGGATTTTTTTTTATCCCATCTCCTCTGAGCCAAACTAAGGTTCACTTCCATACAACTTCACAGCCCTGAAAGACTTGTTCTACCAACTGCTGTCGTTTTTCCCTTAGCAATACTTGCCACAACACCTGACCGTACTCATTTCTTCCACCCAGTCATTTCCTGAGCTCTCACCTCTGCCATCTCCGCTCCAAGCACAACTTTTGACTAAAATCTTCCAGCACTGGGCATTTCAAGTGCTATCAGCAAGGACAGACTTCATCCAGTGCAAGTAGCTTGCACTTTACTCCTAAAGATCAGTTAATGAAGTGCAAAACTTCTGGGCTGTTTGATTAAAGAGCTAATGCTTGTAAAATCAATATGCTAGAGAGTGAAGCTTTCTTCATATTTAAGCATAAAAAAGTCTGAAATTTTATGTAGAATCCAAATGCAACAACAGGAGTGCAGACACACTGTTTGTCAGTGTCTGTTGCTGTTTTATATAATTTACAAACCTGCTGTTAGTACACCTTAACGCGCACATTATTCAATAAATGCTGTGGAAATTATCTTAAAAGTGGCAGTACCTTGACTCACTTCTGCAAAAGCGCTGTGATATCCACACACTGCATTAATGTCTTAAAAGGTTTCCCTTTCTGAGGGAGTAGTCAAAATCACAGCAACACCAGCAGCTTCAGCAGGGTCCCCATCAGCTTCGGAGTGTACTACTTTAATTTGCACCAGTCAAACCTGTTCCCTACTCGCACAAGACTATTCAGTCAACGAAGTGTACGGCTTGATGAATGCACTGCACCGCCACGCATATGGCCTTCAAAACATCAAAGCAAGCCAATCATAATATTTTCATTAAAGACATGAGCTATTATTCCTCCCCACAATGAAGCCTGGAAGACAGTCTCTGATCTCCACAATGGAGGGCTCTCTTGAAAGGGGACATCACGCTGGCTTTCAAAAACCCATCTGGGACACGGAGTTCACAGCTACGAACCCTTCCAGCCTCGGTGGGTTTTTTTGCACAAACCTGGCATCAAAGCACCCACCCTGCCCCAAAATAGCTCCGAGTTTCAGATGTTATAACTCCCTTAATGGTTAGGATACAAGCTATATGGTCACAGCCCAAATTATATTATGCATCCCCTGACTGCACACACTGAGATTATGACTGCTCAGTGCACTCAGCACACACACTGTCACAAGGGAACACTAAAAGCAAATTCTGGCCCTGTCCATCATCCATAATTCAAGAGAAATCAGGGTTAAAAAAAGTGCATGAGCAATTGACATAATTTATATGCTGCAAGTGGGAGAGTTGGCAGTCTCTCGCATCATAAAGTTTAAATAACGGTAGTTTAACACCAGATGTACCCACAGCTGTCCTAAGCGTAATGCCATTAGCTCGATTACGGCACAGAGCAAACCCTTCTTTAGCTCGGTACCCCCAGCCTTGCCCCACCAGCAGCCTGCATAACACAGGATTTCACTAGGAATGATCAGTCAAGCACAAACTACTCGGTACTAACAGTATGAAAAAAAGAAAAAGAAAAAAAAAAGCCACAAAAAAACCCAGACTTTGAAAAGTTTTGTGATGCAATTCATTGTGAAAGGTGCTACCTTAAAATAAAAGGAGGAAAGAAAGGAAAAAAGGATCAGCACCTCTTCTGAAAATACTGCCAATCTTCCAGCAATGGCGCAAAGTTTTGGAGATGCTGTTGTGAATTTTGATCAATGTGGTGACATTTACCTTTGGAGGATATACTTTCTTCCTGTTGTAAACTAACAAAAAATATTCTTCTTTCCACTGACTTTACACAAGGGATTATGAAATTAATTCAGTGTGTGTGCGCACTGAGGAGTATTAATTGATTGTTCAATCTAAACCAGCTTTTAGTCAATATTTCTTACTGAAACAAGAGAAAGCTGGAACAGTGACTGCTTCCTCCCACCCTTCTCAGGTTCAATCCATAGCATGTTATTTTCAGTGGAAAGCCCGAAATTCCCAGAAATGAAGGATCCCATGAACCCAAGAGCAGGGTCGGGCACTGGGAATGGGCTGCCAAAAGTCCCACCTATAAATTAACTGTTTCAACCAATTCATTCTCTGTCTCATCAGTCCCTCTGCAATTAGTCATAGCATGACTGTAAAGAGCAGAATGTAAGCGATAGCATCTACAAATACAGAATTAAATTTGGTGAATGCATAACCTAGAAAGCCCAAGCCAAGCCTACAGCCTGGCCATGGCTCCTGCTCTTCAGCCAAACTCTTTTCAACAGAGGAATTTTGCAGAAATCACATGAGAGCTTGAAGACAGAGATCCCTACAGCAAAAGGAGTTAATGAAAAATCACCATCATCCTCTTGGTTTCACAGCACACTGCACATATCAGGACACCATCATGCCATTATCAGTCTAAGTAGCACTTTTCTGCAGTTAATGCTATAATAGCAGATTTGCAGGGGGTTTTATGCTTCCTTCATGTTGTGCTCAGCTAGCAAGTATAGCTAAGCTGCGTTAAAAAAAAAAAGTCAGCCTCAGCACAGAGCCTGAACCTTTGGTCAAAAAGTCCTTTCCTACATCCCACGTGCAGATTCAGCACATTCATGGTACAAAGATGATGAGACACTTCCCAATGTATTCTTGAAACACAAAACTTGGTGAGCACAGAGCAAGAAAAGGTGGGGTTTTTTCCCCCTCTGATTCAGCTAACAAGCATCAGCAGCAAAGTAGAGCAGGTATGACGGGAAGCGGTAACACTGACATAGCTGCTCCCTTCTCTCTTTCAGAACAGAATATGGAAGTTAAGCAGAGAGCTGAAGCCTCAGAAACCAGTCACCTAAAAATCCCCCAAAAGACCTCGGTCTCTCTTTTTTTTCCCCCAGCAGCACCAGCACTTTTTAATTTCACTGCTGCCAGGGAGATGGGTCTCCATCCCCAGGTATGCTGAGCAGTGCACCATATTACCTGAGAGAAGAAGAGCCCCTGAGTTATGGGAGCTTTTTTTTTTTTTTTTCCCCCCTTCTTTTCTCTAGGTCACAATCTAATATTCTGATCTGAGCTTGCAGAGCACATTGTCTAGACAAACTGCTCGCTCTCTCCTCCAGTTGCACCCAGGAGCACACTTGCGTGTGGAAAATAAAAGGTGCAAGTTTGAAATATGGCAGCGAGCATCCCTTTTAACGCAGCCACATGAACTGCCAGCATAAAGCGCTTCACATGGGATTTACAACATGCATTTTTCTACTACATGGGGTGGGGAGAGAAATCAGCAAAGAAGGCTGAACATAATTTAGGTTTATTTATGATTTATCTTCTTTCTTCCAGTAGCTAGAGGAGAATTTAAATTAGGCATTTCCAGAACTTCTCTGAACACCTGAACCTCCACACACCCATGAAGTTCAGTGAAAGCTCTAGACTATGTTATCCTCTGACTAACAAAACACAATATACGTCATCCCTCCTGCCACCTTAAACTGACATAGAGTTAAAATTAGTGCCACGTCTGCATACATTCTGAGCAAATTAATAAGATGAACAACTTGATAAAATCTCTCTGTCTCTGAGCTAGGTAGCCTACATCTGAGTAATGAAAGCATGGGGGGGGGGACACACACCAAAATCCCATACTCCAACCTGAACAACGAAATGCAGGACTTTCGCAGCCTCCTTTCTGTACCAAAGGGCATCTCTGCTTGAAAGCTTTAAAATACTCCTTAACTTGTTCTCTCCTGAAGGGTCCCTTTGGTTTTTCCTGTCATCTCACAGCCACGTGGACGGGCAGAGCAATGGATGCTTCACTACAAACAATAAACCTAAGCAAAATTAGTCATCGGGGAAATTTTACATTGGGGTCAGTGGAAGCAGTAGGG
Source organism: Buteo buteo (assembly GCF_964188355.1). Lineage (NCBI taxonomy): Eukaryota > Metazoa > Chordata > Aves > Accipitriformes > Accipitridae > Buteo > Buteo buteo. Next base: position 3,087,040 of record NC_134194.1, read on the forward strand.
TCAGAAGGGTACATCCAGCACCGGGCTGATACTGCTGCAATGAACCTGTAGGCTCTTAGAGGGCTACGGATGGTAAAGAGTTATCCAGAATCACATTCAGGAGAGAACAAAGCATCCCTGCTGCAGAAACACTTCTTTACTGACCTAAGGGGAAAGAAGTCCCACTCTGCAAGTCAGAATTACTCCCTGAAGTACTTTGATCGCACTTGGACGTGCCCCCACCAAGCAGGAGCCAGGCTCTGCCTCACCTAGCTGATGAGAGCAGATGAGCACAGCCCAGGGCACACAGTTGCTTCTCCAGCAGCTGGAAGCATTCATCACCCAACACGAACCTGCCCGAGGCTTATTTTGTTGTCCTATTTGAGGGGGAACAAGAATGATGCCTTCCAGCACATGCATCCCACTTCTATTTTCCTCTGCTGCCGTAAGGACTCCAGCTTTCAGTCTGTCCCCCAGGTCACGGCACCAGCGCACACTCAACCCTCCCCTGCCACAGGCTGTGGGCGAGCACCAGCCCTCAGAGGGGTTGGGGCCCCCACTCAGACCACACACCCGCCAAGATCCTTCAGACACGCTCTGGAGACAGCAGCCAGCACAGAAAGAATGTCACTGCTTGGCAAGCACTGACCAACCGACCCGACTCCTCTCCAAGCCTGGGAAACTCAGCAGAACCCTCTCACAGCACTCACATCTCAGCTGGCCAACCTCCTCTCTCCAAAATCAAACCAGGTACTGTACTCGGCAATGGGAACCCCTGCTGCAGGGTCATGCCAGCCATCAGACCACTGAATTGTCTGGCCATTGCTAACGTAACACCCCAGAGCTTGCTCACCTGGGACACCCACCTCTGCCTGGTATTTCACCTCCTGCTTGTTAGTCCCAAGCCTCTTCTGTACTGATTCTGTATGACTGCACAGAGGCACAACAAGGCAGCAACTGGAGGGAGCCTGGATTTATCAGGACTGAAGGTGCTCCCCACCCCTTCGCCAATCAGCGCCACCAGATGCAATAAATTAGCAGGACTCAACCTTGCTTCTCCCACTCTCACCCACACCTGAGCCCCATCATGTTCACACAACTGATCTGTGTCCCTAGCAGCAAACGCTTAGCCACATTACATGGCAGAAATGGATTTCTCACTTCAAATGAAGCACAAAAACCAAAACTTTGGAAGTGTCAAATTTACAGTTTTTAAATCCAAAATATTTCAGAGTCAAAGTGATTCTACTCAAGACCCTTCCTACTAACATGGGCTGCCTGCAGAATCACCTAGCAAAGGTCTTCCCTTCCTGATCCTTGCAGTGACTTTTACATCTAAAACACATGGGGATCACAGCCCTTCAGTGCTGCTTCTCACACATACTTAAAATGCCATGGCACAGCCCCCAGCCCCGCAGCACAGAGCCTCGGTGTTTCAGCTAACCACGGTGGAACAGGAGCACTACAGCACCGGCCCTGCCATTTATTTGAGTGTTGCAAATTCTCTGTTAGACTCAGCACGAGTCTGCACTTTCACCCTGCAGACTGATTTGAGAAGTCGGATCATTCACTCATTCAGCATGGTAACAATACTCTTTTGAAAACACGTGAAAGATTAAAATGCAAGGTGTTTGTTTTGGAGCTAGGTAGGAGGTACTGCACAGAAAACTCACATCTTCACTGACTTCTGACACTGACGCTTTTTTATAGTCAACTTAGAGACACAGAGAGTGAGACTGCTTTTGCTGCTCAGCTCATGGCAACTCCACAGGTAACACCCACGTTTACTCTCCTCCCTCCTACTAATTTAAGTGACACATGGTTTCAATCCCAAATTAGCAAACCCAGGGCCCCTTTCACTGGTGTGCATGATGCAATGTCTTAGAAAGCACCCACATCCATAGACAACTAAAAAGTCCATTCCCAGTATACTTCAGAAATATGTTTCAGATTATATGAAGCACTGCAAACACATAGTTTATATTATGCTGTGATTTTCTGGTATCACATATAAGACCCAAATACAGCTTCTGATCAGCTGAGAAACCATACGGATCAGCAACTCCCTGAAGTACACATCCCTAAGGCACAGAGAGGCCCGGAAACCTCCCAGACAGAAATGCAACACAAAAGACTTAATAAAAAAACCTTACAAAATTCAAGAAGGGAGATGCCTTCTTATTCCTAAGGCATCACGGACAAACTACTCCTGCTTTTAATTAAAAGTATTGCCAGCTGAACTTGCAAATGCGAGTATTTGGAGCCAGCAGCCCCCACTGGCTTCTGCTTTGTAAACACCAATTTGCAAAACCCCACTGAGCATTTGTGAATTTTGATCCTTGGTAAAATCTTATCCCTGTTTACAACTCACACTGCAAGAACATAACAGTGCTGGGGGAAAAAATAATCTAACTTACTTCACCATTAGCATAGTGAAATGTTCTCATTTGGTTTGGGAAAAAATAGTGGGTTTGTCTGCTTGGCGTTATTTTGATGGCTAAATTCCAGATTTCCACCCACAGAAGTGATCATTTTCCTCCCTAAAATGCTGGAACTAGTGTCGATACAAAGAGGGCTGTTTGCGCAGAACAGGGATGAGCAGCCACTGCCACATCCCATGGCACCACCAGCCACATCCTCAGCCAAGCACCTCCACACCTTGGATAAGGTAGGGTTTTCAAAACCAGTTTGCTACATAATAGCAAAGTAAAGGAAATCGAGTCACCATTAAACCAGAGAGATCCCACTGATGTTTCAGTGATGAGCATTGCCTCGACCCTCCAGCACCACTCCCGCATTTTGGTTTAGGAGCACCACTGGAGGAAAGGAAAGGAGCAAAGCTCACATGGCCAAAATTTCACAGTGTGACAAGAAGTGCAGGAGAATTGTCCAGTCTCATCCCGAGTAAATACCACTTGTGTAGGACTGCATTTAATACCTCCGCTCATCTTTAGCTGCATTTTGCCCCACGTACAGTACTGCTGAATTTAATGAAAGTGGAGTCAAAGTGTGAATGTGGATGGCAAATGCTGCATTTAACACCTACCACAATGAAAGAGAAACTAAAAATCCCTTTTTTTCTGCAAGCATCATCAGGATCCCATCCGGAATCCCCTGAAAGCAGTCGGAACTTCACCATTAATATCAGTGGGAACAAGAACTCCTGGGTGTATTTATTCCCTCCAGCCTGCCAAGCTATATTTAAATCCCTTTCCTCAATAGGAAGGAACTTAACCAACCTGGAAAACAACAAATCAATGCTACTTGCATTGTTTTTCATGTCTGACTACACATTAATGCTGTGTCAGACACCATCAGCATCAAAAGAGGCATCAGCCTTTGCCAGAACTGTAGCATTTTCTGAGTGAAAAAGGAAAAGAAATAAGAGGGATGAGAAAAATTATTAATTGCCCAGGACAATTTCTGTGCTGAACCTCCCCTGTGATTTGGGCATGGCTGCTGCACCTGGAAACGAGAACTGGGAGATTTTTCTGTGTTGAGAATAGGGATTTCCTTACAGCACAACTGGTGGATGGAGAATTGGTTTCCTCATCAGTTAAGATGATCCTGAAGGCCCAGCTGGGAGACTCTGCTTTCTGCACCAGGTTGGGAAGTTTCTAAGCAATAATATTGAGCCAGAACTCAACACTGTGCTGTCAGATAAAAGTCTATTTCTTATAAGTGTAGCAGCCACCTTCCCATGGTCTTCAAAAAACTGATAGCCTGTGGTATCCATTTGCTGCTCCTTAATCAGCTATGATTAATGGGTGAGAATTGTTCGCAAAATTTTCATGTTCAGGTTAACTCATTTCAGAAGAATACAATTGCACTTACAAGCAAACTTCAAAAACATACAGTAAAAACATACAGGTTTTATGCACATCTTTCCCTTATGTATTTAGTTGCATTTTAAACTGCTTTTAATTCCAGATGCTATACAGTTATGTGTGCTGGTCACTGCTGGGGTTCCTGGGAATCCTGCAAGCCGAAGGGACATGGCAAAGTGTCACAGTCAAGTATTTAGAGACAGCAACCACAGAAGCCAAGTGAGTGGAAAGAATTAATTCATTGCTGCTGAATACAAAATGGATATAGAAAAGGAGAAAACGTATACAGCTGCATGCAAAGAGAGTTGTGTATGGAAAGGCTCCAAAACCAGAAATTCAGAAAAGTCTGCAAAATTATTTTATGTCTTCTGCAATAAAAATTTGGAAGGACTATGGTAGAATATAAGGAATAAAATTAATGCCTTTTTCCAAGAAAGAATTTAAATATATTTTACTACTAAAAGTTTGTACAGCTAAGAACTTCTAGCAAACATTGAAAAGACTGTTCACAAAGAGCACTTAACATTACATAAGGCAATAAAAAGACAGTGGAGATCTGCAGACCAAGGCCATCTGTTGTACTTAAAATATAAACCCACAGTAATGTATTCTCCCTGTTAGCTCTCCTAAAACACTAACCAGGGTATACTGCAACAGACTTTGGAGAGAGAAAGGGCCATATCTTTAAATACAATAGAAATACATTTGCCCAAGGACAGCAGAGCTCATGGCTCTTTCCTGCACATTATGGACCTTAAAGATGCTGATATTTAATAACCCTTAAGGACCAATAAAGAATGTAAAAAAAGCCTTAAAAAAACCATCTAAAGGGCCTTTAAGAAACCAATAATAAATAAAAAGTCCTTGAGATTTTCACAGGAGAAGTCCCATATTTATAGCTCATCAGCTTGGCTGTGCAGTAAGGGCAATCCCTCTGGCCATAACGCAGAGCCTCATCCCAATGGGACAGAGTCAAAGTGATACTCCCAGCTCCTGCTCCGGCTGAATCAACCCACAGCAGAGACCCTATAGGAGATGAATGCCGTAGCAGCGGGTTCACTCATGCCACGGCACAGACATGAATATTATCTGGTTTGGAAACACACCGCCAGGCTGCAGGTCCCCTGCGGGAGCACGGCCGCGCAGGCAGTGGTGCTGGCATTAGCACCCCCTGTACCCTGCCAAAGCCCAACTAATTCGGACAACTGGGAACATGTTTCAGACGGGTTAAGCTTTAATCAATTCCTTCTTCGAAGCTTTGCAGCCCGGTGGCGTTACAACAGTTTACAGACTATCAAAGCTCTGCATCTGAGCTGGATTATTAGAGGACTGAGACCAGCCATTTTAGTAATTAATTTATTTTTGGGTGGCATTGCTTACTTCTGCATATTTGAGCAATGCTGTTTTACCATCAGATAGGTTTTGTAGCTGAACAAAAATGGCTTGAGTGCACTACAGCATCTTTAATCTTTGTTCACATGCAGCACTGAACTTCTTTGAAATATTCAAAGTTTAACCAATTGATTTTGCTTCTGGCAAGTCTCACTTGCGCGTAGCTTTGCTGAGTGTGTAGACCTGTACTCTGAAACAACTACTTATTATCTACCTGATCTACTTATGAAGAATGAACAAACATCCATTAATACAGATCTAAAGTCTAGAAGACAGAGGGTGGTCAGTATGGAGTAAAGAAATCAGAGTAAAGAGTAAGAAACTTTATTTGGTGGAGAATCCCAACTTCCACTGCATTTGCTTTGCAATACAGCAGGAGCAACACAGATAGATGACAGAAGGGCCAGGGATGCAAAATGCTGACACCCATCCACTTTGCCTTGTTTGTGGCTTGTTTCTTGTTTATTCATGGATTTCATATTAAGTTTATCTCAGGAAAATCATACAGGAATTTGTCACCGTACTCCTTCAAAATGCCACATAAATATTAACTACCCTTACTTAGCTTAATCGCTGTGCAGTAGGTGTTAATGAATGTTATCCTCGATGCAGAGAAGTTCCCATAAGCAGCCAAAGCGAACAAATCCTTCTAAACACTTCACATTTTCCTGTCACATCGTCAAAACTGTTGTATGGGACTGTGCCAGAAAGAGGTGGAGGAGCAAGACGCAGACAACAGCAAGGAGCACTGATTTGAGACAATGGACTTACCTCCCAGCGTTGTGCGTAAACATCAAAATGCAGTACTTAATAGCAAGCGGATTCTTGGCACAGTGATGAGGTTAGAAATCATGATCCGAAGCATTACAGGTGGATTGCTTCTCCTCATCCCAAACTATTCGAGTGCCCAGACTTCATATGCTTTTTCCATGTTGAAGCAGGAGAAAAACATTAATGACCATAAGTAAATTGAAACACTGTGCTCACCAGCTGAAAGAACAGATCACCATATCTCATTTTCTATTAATTCTGTAAGACTCAGCTGCCTCTAAAGATGTGTCTTCCTGCTTTCCAATTCCACTCTGCCCAGTGACAACGGATGGTAGATGTCACATAACTGACATTGCTGGGTCCTGATGCTGCAAATCAAGGTGGTCAAATTAAACCTTCAGCAAAAGATATGCAGAGCTTCCCTGCTGGTTTTCTGGTGGGGATTGCTGAGGCAGAGCCTTCCCCGCTGTCCGGAGCTCAGTGCACAGCCAGACCTCCTGTAGCACAGGTGCCATCAATCAGATCCGTGTCAGCAACCTTGGTGCAAAATAAGCACGCCTGTCCGCAGAGGGTAAGAGCACATCACTTGAGTGTGGAAACTTTCAGAATGGAAAAAATATCAAAAAATAAACTAACAGACTAATTCTTTTTAGTAAGGTCTTTAGAAGAAAAAAAGATGGTTCTACTTTTTTTGGCTTAATAAAAATAGAGTTGCCTGAAGACAAGAGACAGCAGTATTCATATTTATGACACCTTAGACAGACCCTAAAGGTTTCCTGTCTTCAATTTAACTCAGCCTCTAATAACCTATTAGCATGAAAATGACAGTCAAGTCAACGTAAGCTTAGATACCTTTTAAAGATAGAATTTCCTTTCACAGTGCAGAGATACTCTTCACATGAAGTCAAGCAATGAAAAAAAAAAACCAAAGCCACCCCTTTAAGAGCTCCAGAACTTATCAAAACATTTGAATGCTTTTCAAAATACATCTTGGCACTTTTCTCTGAACGCAATTAATATTCTTCTCCTTCAACTAGACACATCAATGCATATGTTGAAGTACGGAAAAAAAAAAAAAATCCTTGGATGTGTTGTCCTTTTCAGAACTGCACTCTCTTTGGTCTGTTCCTCTGTCCTATCTTGTCACTTTAAGCTTGCATTTCTATCAGTGGAAGTTTTGTCTCTGGCTTCAGTGAGAGCAGTATATATTTCAACATGGGCACCTCTTCCATCCCAGACTGGCTCCTGGAGCACCATGCCTTGGGGCCAACTTCCCGTATGGCCGGGTGCTGCAGGTCCTCCCATCACAGCATCATCCGCTCATCCCAGCTCATCCGACGCTGCTGCTCTTCACGAGGCAGGAGGACACGTGTGCCAGGAGCTGCTCGCAAGGCCTTCTGCTGTGTCGGCACGTCCACTTATTAATTCTCACTATTTTGCTGCAGCTGTTAGAGCTCAAAAAGAAGTTATTCACAGCTCTATTGCAAGGTTCACAGCAGTAATAATTTTTTATCTCCTGAAAGGTTTCTAAATAAACATAGTCCTCAAATGCTGATGGGTATGAATGTTCCCCATTTCTGGCAGACTTTGGTTCTACTTCAGTAGTTGAACCGTTAACTTACTGAATGAAAGTGATAGAAACTTTTTCCACAGCAATCCATTGGCACTATTATGACTTACCATCCTTTCTTTCCCTGAACAGATGCAGCAGATATATTTCTGAAGAAGTCATTTAAGCCACACGAGGCAGAGACAGGCTTTGTCTTCAGGCATTTTGGCAAACTGCAAGCCCTTACCAAGAAGCACCTGCTGAAGTTGCTCGCAGGCTGTCTGAGCCGCAGCTCTGTGCCAGCACCGTTGGCAACACCTCTGCCAGACTTCTTGCACCAAAAATCCTCCTTTCCCTTTCAAGGGCATTACTTTTTATGGCAAACCAAAATGTAGGTTTAGCCCCCAGCTCATCACCTATCTCAGATACCCTACGACATCCCACGCTGACACAGCCCTGCAAGGTTTTCTTCTCACCAGATGAATCTAAACAGTTGACATGTCTTACTCTGCAGCTGAATATCACCACCGCTGTGTTTCCTACAATGCACATCCAGACATCCTCCTGCACACGCTGCAGTTTGCTCTACCAGTATCTTGAATCTGTGCTTGAAACTCTTGACTTTATTAATGAGCAAGAAAGCGTCTGTGTGCCAGCTTCTTCTGCTTATTTGGAGAGCTGGTGTTGTCTCTGATGGAGAGGGGAAAAAACTGTACGCATTACCAAAGAGAAAAAATGATACATTTTCAAGCATGATGCCATCCCCTTTCAGCTCTTTGAATGCACTGCAAAATTAATTGCAATTTCTTCTGTGGTTTTCTATTTTGAAATTGTAGTTAGATCCTCTGGGCCTACAAGGAGCGATGCTGCATATTTACCTGCCAAGAATGTTGGAATTCATGTACTGAAGTTGCTTCATTATTTGACTTTGCACTTTCCAAATGATCAAAGCAGATCTTAATTTTTCACGAAGAGGAAAATTGCACCTTTTTGCATGGTAGAACAACTGGGTTAATTGTCAACATTAATGTTGTGTTTGTTTCTCAAGAAGCCACCCAGCCTTTCTATCATAACTTAATAAATATGAATAAAGATGCAGTCACTTCAGAGAGCAGGGAAAGCTACGCTGGGTCCTTCCTTCAAGCATGTACACACACCACACCAGTAGTTTGGATCTGGTATTTCAGTTTTGCATTTTGTGATGATCATCCACCTACCTCCAAACGCTCATTTTTGCACAGAGTGGGAAGTCTTAGAGCACTGCAAATATGAGAGTTTTTATTGGTAAGAGACTTTCATCCAATTTTCCACATTCAGCTTGACTGTTGTATCTCTTAGGGAAAAGCAACTATGTCTTCCTTTATAGATAAAAACATATAGCATATTTTGAACATTTCTGAAGCCTTCAATGAAGCCTGAATGTCTTCCTAAGAGTTTCCTTAGTAGTTCATTAGCCTATGGGTCGTCACATTGATGTCCAGATTAGAAAAGACACTAGAGGAGTCATCAGGTGAAGTTTCACAGACTGAATTTAAGCAAAGAACATGACTCTAAACAAACCTACCACTACAAATATGTACTGAATTTGAAATCTGCCCTTGGTGAAGTGACGTCTGCGGCTGCTCTCTAGCAAGTCAAATGGAAGATGTGGGTAGGGAAGAGAAGGATGTTTTGGCTCCATGAAACCCACTGTTTCAAGCTCAGCCGGCTGTTACCAGCCAAAACTGCTGATGGGTCTTAACCTGTGGAGTTTTAATCTGGACCTGAATCAACGCCAGCAGTGGGAGGGGAGTATCAGACAACATGCTGATACCACCCAATTCTTTGTGAATCTACAACACCAAGAAATAATGCAACCACCCCATTCCTCCAGATACCCTTCTTCTCACTTGAACAGAAGTGACAAATTACATCTAAAAAGGGAACTTTAATGAACAGAAGTGAACTTCTAATGAAGGCAGTATTGATAAAATGTCAAGTGCAGGGGGTCTGCTCCCAACTCATTTAAATACACATGGAGGAATAAACAAGTAGTTAACCTTCCCAGCTTCCCCAGGGGTGCGATCTGCACATCCCCCTCAGCCCAGGTCTGGGGGAACAGCAAGAAGGGAGAGCAGAAATAGAAATTAATTGCTGGGCACAAGATCTGTGCTACAGAGCGTGCAAAGCCACATGGGACAATTGAATGTGCCTGCACAGGTACAGTGCAATGCTGCCATCTTCCTGGCAGGGTTGCCCACCTGGCAGCATCCCGCAGGTTTTACGTCCAAAAAAACAGAATAGAAAGGATGAGTCCGGTTCCCACAGAAGAAGTAGAAATAATGGAAAAAGCATGATAAAACCATGAGACTGCAGCAATGCTGCACTGTGTTATTCAAAGCTCCGTTAACACTGTTACAGAGAGTGACCTGCAGTGAGGGATTTTCATGTACTTCTATCACAAAGCACACTTCAAGAGATAGGGCTCTTAATGGCCTCCAGTTTCATCTGTCTGTGCAGTGCACTTGATGTTCTAACCTCAGCTCCTCTCCACCTCATTTTATGGAGAAAGTCCTCCAAAAGCACAAAGTCAGTACTTACCAACTTGGTAAGTTCATGGTTCTGACACCACTCCTAGGCATGCTAACTCCTACCATCTATTTTGTATGCAATAAGAAATTTTGATGTTTTTTGATTAACACGGCTCTGTAGACTGCACATGGGCTTCCTATGAATCAGGCACTGGTCTGGTTTGAAAAGCAGCAAAGAAACTTAAAGATGCTGCTTTTGTTCGCATTGTGAAAGGCAGATATATTCGAGAGTCGGACTCATTAGTGTACCCTCAGCAGCTCCCCCGTGGTGATACTACAAGCAACAGAACAACAGCTTGTCTAACGGGAAACTGGAATCTGAGCATGACTGACTAGATCACCCTCAAAAAATAAAAAAAGGATACAAAAACGGAGGGGAGCTCTAAATGGAGGCAACAGAGCAGTTTTGCATGGTGGGGACAAGAAATAAACTTTACTGCAGCAAAGCAGAAGACTTTGGGCTGAGTTTTATCAGCTATACAAAATAATACCTCTAGCAGGAGCCGCATCCTAGACAAGGTTTCCTCCCTGTGACACAGGAGGAATCCTCCCCCATTTATGAATCCAGCAATTCCAAACTAAAACAGGAAAATGGAGCAGAACCATATCAGCAAACATTGGATCAATTAAAATGTATTTTGATGTTCCTACTGGAAATATCAAAAAGAGAAAAGAAACAATCCACAGAAAAAGATTTACTACTACCATGACCAGAATAGTTCGACATCTGCGACAATACACTCATCAATCCTTCCAATGCAAATTGTATTTTCATTTTATAGAGTTGTGGGTATTAGCCAGTTTTCTCCTTATGGAACACATTCTTTACTTGCAATGTTTTCACTGAAAATAAGAAGCATAACAGCCCTGACAGAGGCTGGGCAAGATATTATGGCACTTGCATGTCCTTGAATCAATTTCAAAGCATTCACAGAGGTACTGAAACATTTATCAAAAGGACATAGTTATAGATGAATTTTAGAGTTTTAACTATGTGGTCTGCCAACACATTAATTTTCTGTTTTCGTTGGCAGTGTTGTGATGTTTACAACACTCCTTCATTCAGTTTAATTAAATGTCTCCCATCATATTTACTCCAATCACACCTTATTTACAGATCAGTAAATAAATAGCTGAATTTTGTTATTTATGACGATGTTTAGTTTTACTATAACCTCATCACAGGATGTATTTTACAGCCTTCTGTCTTACAAATGATTGAACATAACTGCCGCAATATTACAGATCAAGTAAAATTAATATCCCCTTTTACTTCTGATCCTTTTTATTAACCATCATGTTTTAAAGTTATATTCAAGCCACTGTACAAATGCAAAACTTAACCTGACTTTAATCACCTGTTTTGTGCTTATGGAGAAAAAAACCTCACACTTATCTTTGTCAAGAGAAGTATAACTAGGTGTGCAATGTCACTAAGGGCACTGTCTTGCCAGGTGCATTTTAAAGCCTACTTTTCCTCTGCAGCCGCACACAGGGACTGCAGTGACTGGCAGATGTACTCATTTCATGTTGCTATTGGTTTCCGAAGTCATTATTTAAATTTTCAGCAACATCCTCACTCCTTCCATGAGACATTCAGATGCACAGAGGAGTTTAAGTCATTGATTTCAAATGCTCTTGATGGAAATGCTTAAAAAGGGAAGAGAGAGGCAAAACAGGAGTTCCTCTGCTTTAAATAGTGTTAAATCATTGAGTCACTTCACATATTGCGTGCACTCCTAAATTTCTAACTTTGAAATGATTTGAAAGGATTTCTAGAAGAGTGAATGGGCTCCATGTGGAGTCACAGAGATGGGCTCTGTGCAATCAGGCTTAGCACTAGCCATTAAAAAAAAAAAAAGCATCTTAAACACTTCTTTCTCTGGAACTTAGGCATCTCCAAGTAAAAGTGAAGATTTGGTGTTTGGAATGGGTGTTACAGTTAAGTTCTCACAAAAGAAACCCCCAGCTTCTCCAAGGCTGAACAAAGTTAGGGATGCTTTAGCAGACTGCAAAATAGTATTAATTAATAGTGGTTAAACATTTGAGGAAAGAGAATGTGTTAGCCAGTTCAACTGCAGGTGTCAATGAATTCTTTTAATTAAGTTTACCCTTGTAAAATAATTAAGTTTTAGAAGTCTATGAAAAGACTCCATTTTGCTCATACCTTGTTTGTGAAAAGATCATTAAGACTTAAGACACCAGGATCACAGGTTAGTTGAGACCTTGTAAAGCCAGCAAGCCTTACAGTATCTTTCCAATGTGGGCAAAGAACTATGAGGCATCACATGCTCATATTGCTCAAATTATGTGCGAGTTTCTCTTTCTCTATCACTGTTTTTGCTTGTGGTGCTGTACTGTTTTGACCAAAAAAGGGCAATAAATCCTAATGAAAATCCCCACTATCATGGTCTTTCCAGAGGGTAAGAGGGGACTCCTAAAAGCCAAGACTTAAAACTGTTTTCCATAATGTTTGCACCAGTAGAAATGTTCTTCCTTTGGCTCCTAATGCTGTTCAGAGGGAGACACAGGTTTCCATCAACCTACTGTATGAAACCTTCAGCTTCCCCGACTGTCAGGCAAGCTACGTTCCTGCCCTTGACAGGCAGCTGCAATGCATCTTCCCTCCTTAGCAAGAACAAGGAGAAATTCCCCTTTTAACTTGCATCTTTTAAGACTCTCTGGAGTATCCTTATTCCCAAGCAAGCCTACTCCTCCATTGGTATCTCCTGTCTTACCCCCTGGAAACAGGAAAGCCGCATCACAAGAAAAACTTGTAATACCCTTAAAACATCCTACAAAAGAATGTTATTTAAAAGCCTTATGCACTGATCTAATTTAAACATCCTTGGTTGGCCAGAAGTGGATCACTTTTGGCAAAAAATAGTAAACCTACCATGATGCTTCCTCAGTAGGAACTCAAGCATTTTTCATTACAAGATATTTCCACCGCTTCTTTCACACTTGCCTGGTCCCACTCCCAGAAAGCTTCTACCTGGTCAACACATCAGCTCAATACCCCAGCCAAGTGTAGGATTTGCACCAGTTTTCCTGTCTCCCCCTTCCCACATTATTTACCGCTTCCTCTCTTCCCCTGCTTTTCCTTTCTAGTTAAGTTCCTGAAATAAGAAGTGACAACCAGACAGCTAAATAGAGAATAAGACATCTGAAGTCCCTGCTAGTCCCATAGTTTCTGGATGTACAGTGAAATTACAGAGCAAGAAGAGGAGCAAGCATCTCTGGCAGGAACTATCATTCAAATGGGAAATCCAACAGCACCTTTATAACTTTACTGACCCTAAAACCTAACAAAGATCAAGATCACCTTTAAAACCAAGTCATATTATTTACAAGAAAGAGGTGCCCTACAATTGAATTCTCTGTCACAAATGCAGAATAGGGCAAAACCCACAAGTGCTACGGTAACAACGGGCTCAGGCTACCAAAAATGTTCCAGCAACCCATCACTGTACACCTTACTCAGAAAGAGTTAATGAGACAAAAATCCTTCAGTCTGTCTGAAGGCATCTATTGACATCATGCAAGAACTGCATTAAGAAGAATTAAGACATGAAAAGGATGGATTCATTCTGGACTCTTAATGTCCTTTGAGTTTTGTAAAGATCAAAATGCTGGGAGAACGGAGCTCAAAGCGATACATTTCCATTATTCTCCCATCTCCTCCATTAAAGCTCCCTCACCAAAAGCCCCACAGGCATCTTATCCAAAGGGCACTCCCCAACGGCATCGCTACATTCAGCTCCATGGGCTAAATCCTACCTGCAACAGAAACAAGCCTCCTCTTCTGCACGCTGCTTTCCTTCCCAAGCTTTTGTTTCCCTTTCCCTGCCACTCTGCCTTCTGCCAAGAGCCTGGCTTTACTCACCAGGTCTTCCTGTTGCTACAGTGCCAACAGTCCTTAAACAGAGGGAAAAAAACCCTGCCTCAAAAACCCAACACTAGCATACGTTAGTCAGGTTGTACATGGCAGATATACTTATGTTTCTTAAGCAACATACTTATAAGCACCACACAAACTACACCTTTCCTCTTTTTTTGTGCCTTTCTTTTTTATGTATATTTATGCATATTTATCTCCAAGAACTGGACTTTAAACAACTGTGAAAATATCCCTGGGCCATCACAGCCAACATTTCCCCCAGCACTGTCAAAACTGGGAACCTTCCCTATAAAAGTTAATATCAGAGGGAGAGGGAATTAAGGTTATTGGTGAAATTAAGTCTTTACTGACTTAAAATTTAGATTCTTTGGTTTTGCCTTTATTGGGTTTTACTCTAATAGAAAAGTTTAAGATCAGTCATTGTCACAATAGCAAATAGCCCTATACTTTGAAAATCCAAAATGTAATGAGCTGTTCTTATCAGGTAAAAACACTCTCATAGTGACTTTTGACTCACTGTACCATTCGTCTTAAAATCCTACTGGGGAAGTACTTCCTTCATGAACCAAAATTTTCAGTCACTAGGACCAGAGAGACCTCTTTTTACACCTTACCCCTGCGAACGAGTGGTCAGAGCAGCTGCCTGGACAGTGTGACCTGCTATCAGGGGCTTAGAAGGGAATTTAGACAATCCTTCGATGAAAGTATCAGTATATGTCTACTACTGCATTTCATGCTGAAAATATCATTCATGTAAATCACTTCATTTTCTGAGTCAGTATGGTCATTCCCAAATTGATTGCACAAGCAAGTACTTTGCCGCATCAGTAAACTCCTGCACACATTGTCAGACAATTTTTCAAATTGATCATGGGAAAAGCCTGTCCTTATTTTCCTTGCCGTCTGAAGGGGACCATCCCAGCACATCACTGGGGAAGGCAACGCAAAACCCCCCAAAAGGATGCAGAATGAATTAGAGACGTGCATAATTGTACAAACATTTGCAGGAATACACAACAGCAAACAGCAGCAACTAATCCCACAAAATCCTCTGAGAGAATAGGAAGATTTTTCACTCTCTGAAACATGATAATGAAAAAACAATTCCCAGATGCTCCAACAGATGAAATCATCTTGTTTGAAAGTTTATAATTATATATGTTAAATGCATCTGTCCACTTTCAAGATTAGTGATAATGATCTTACATTTTTAATAGAGCCCTTCATCCCTGGGGATTTAACGTGAGCTTACATAGGCACTCCAGGATTGCTGCAGCTATCTCTGGCTTGAGACGTGGCAGCTGTTTAGTATCACTGCATATGCTGTAAACAACACACTGTAGTACAGAATAAATAAAGGATATTTGTCAGAGGAAGGAGAAAGTTACAGAAAAGCCTCCATCAACCTTTCACTTTTCCATAAAAGAGCTCAAGGACAGAAAAAAAGGACAATGTGCACCTCTAGAAGGCAGGAGAACCACAGGGACCTACAGCACTTCATATCTGTTGGGATGCATATGCTTCATTTGAGGCAAAGACATGAAATTGCAGTTGGCCAGCCCCAACACAAGGACCATGGAGCTGGGCAGAGCCCCCAGCCTCCACTGGGTGGGCAGCAGCACTCCGACCACCACGACAGCTCGGCCCCAGGAGAGGTTTGGACTTGGCACAAGTTCAAATTGGCTGAACACAAACCCAATGCTGTGGCCGTGATGACCACCTGACAAGAGCCCCCACCTTCTGACCATGTTGGCCGCCTTCAATTCCAAAGAGGAGGACTGTGATCAAAGAAGTTACTGTAGACCAAAAGAACTGGCATTAAAGTCTTCAAGATGCTTGTATGAATATCTGATCGACATGGAGTGACCAGGGAAAAGATCAAAAGGCCCCGTCCATAGGATGTCATAAGTTAAACGTTTATGTTATCCCATGGCAACTTGAAAGGTGGAAAGACCACACAGCTGGGGGCTCTACAAGAGAACAGCACAGACCATATACTGCCCAAAAGCTACAAAGTCTGTATATTTACCTAAAACCCTCTTACTGATGTTCTCCCCTTCATCCACTGCTCAGGCCAGAGCTACACCACGGCAAATCCCCATGCTCTCAATGGCCTGTGCCTCTAAATATGGGCTCATTTCCTCATCTTTTGGGCACAGCCTCGCAGGGTCACGACAGGACAGCTCACCAAATCCAGAGTCGTACTGATGTGAGACACATGAAATGCAAGCTATGCCACTGTGGTAAGAATAGAAAGGAAGGATCAGCCCCAGTCCCTCAAAAACCACTCTTTAAACTGACCTTGAACTGTAATTTACAAACAAGGCCTTCGGTTTCTGCTCTCAAGTGTAGCCCTTGAGCTTTTCTCACAGGTAACCGGAGATGGTGGAAGAGAAGCTATTTAACCTCTTGGTCTTTTAAATCATGAACAGTCAGCAGAAAGTAATGACACAGAGGAAAGCTAGCAAGTCATTACTGGAGATATGGTATGAAATAAAGTACAAGCGAAAGAGGAAACCTTCCAATTGATTTTAATAGGTTTGGAATTAAGCTCTTCAAACCGGAGAGCAGACCTTAAGAGATACACAGACTAGCAGACCAAATTTCACCACTACGGATATTATTACCAATTCACAACAAAAAATTTTATAGTAAAGGACATGCTTGAATGTGTGGGAGGAGGTATTGCAGTTTTTTAGTTCTGCATCTTTTACTTTATTCTTTCCTATAAAGATAAGCTCAAGACACAGAAATTGTTGAGGGGCTTTGACCTTCCTTAGACACCTGCAAGTCTTCATACACTTTCCAAAGAACTACTCCCAGAAAAATATGCTTTAACTTGCTGTTAATGCTCTGGTCTGAAGGCTTAGCATGGCACACAGCCACTCTTTCCACATCACACAGTTTGAGGCCAAACTAATCAATAACAGGTTGTTAAAGCCAATGAATTCCAACCAGCAGTTTGTTTTTAAAATGAAAAGTTACTGAAACAGAACTAAATATTGCCTAAATCAAATTAGCTGCAGTAGCAATAAATAATTAAAGCAATAAACTAGTTCATAAATAGAGAACATAATTTAATTAATTTTACCACCACATATAGAAATATCAATACTGCAGTGAGAGATTGGAGCATACGGGAAAGCAGGGAGCTAAGGTGCTTTTGCATCCACAGCCACACACAACCAGCACAATAGCAAAATGATTGTGTATATATAAAAATCAAATCCTAGCAGTAATAGAGTACTTTGAAAGAATAAGTAGCTGTTGAGAGCCAGATAACTGGCTCAAGCAGGGAGACACTGTGTACGTGAAATACATTTTGCAAAGCTGAGGGAGAGATAGGAAGGACAGAGCAGGATGAGTTATTTGAGGCAAAATCTTCACAAGCGCTAGATAAGGAGTTGTGCTTATGATCTATTCCTGCCCATGCTGCCACATGCCCTTTCCCGTGTTCCCCATGACCACGGACAAATCCGTAAAGACTTCAGTTTTCTCCCACATCCTACAGGTAAGCACCCAGGAGCAAAATCCTGTACAGTCAGTACTGAAAGTGTTTTGAGCAGATGGGTTTCTGCCATGTCTTCCTGGCTCAAGCATTACTGCATCTACACTAGATGCAGATACACATGCAAGCTCCTGATGCCTGGCACACTGTGCACTGGCTCCTGCACCCACAGGATTTGGGGTCTCTTGGTTTAACTGAATGGAAGAGCACAGACAGTCATGAAACAATAGCTTTTCTGTCTGGATCTCCTATTCATAATCAAAAAGCAAGCGTGCATACCCATATTCTTCTTTCATGACTCTGGATCACACGTACACACATCTGCTTTTCCTTCAGACTAAACCAAAACCTTCAGGGGTAAGATCTGTTGAAATAATGAAATACCAAACTGAAAAGATTTTGCAGGTGTCAGCTGTAGAGTATTGCCCCAGTACTATGGTATTAACAAAGCTCCCTCTATTTTAAAAAGTTGCTACAGAATACCAGGGTAACAGTTACCTCAGGCTGTTGAAATGTTTTCTATTTGTTTTTAAAGAAGGTAAGTGCAGACCTTGCAATCTCATCTCTCACTCAATGTAAAGCACTGCCTTCCCCAGAGAGAGCTGTAAGAAGCTGTTTCACAGAGTTCTGTATCACAACGAGGTACAGAGGAAAGTCATTTGAGGCTGGTCCGTACCACAGAAACATCCATCAAAAATAATTCAGCACAGCTAAACAGAGAAGTCATACTGACTTTGACAGTGGAGTTCTCCTCTAAAGATACTCCACCTCCAGCATGTTCGGTGTTATTCATTAAATACAGGGAGGGTTGCTGGAAGGGCACACAATGACGTCTAACAGACAGGAGGGTGCTGGTCCTGGAGGTACCAGCTGAGATGCTGAATTTTGTCACTTTTTCTGTAAGCTTGCCCTTGCTCCGGCAGAGGCTCTGTAATGCAAACACCACAAAGGTTGTCTCCTAAACCTGGCTCAAGCAATAACACAAACCAAGCACTTAATAATTATTCATTGCACACAACCGCATCCTTCTGTATGTTCTGCATGATCTCTCCAGCCGTCAACAAAACAGGAGACCAAGCAGCTAAAGGCCAAATTTGCAAGCACAGCCAGGCACACAACTCCTGCCGCTGCCACCGGAGGGGCGAGACACGGCAGCGAGCAGCACGGGCTGGGGGGAGCAAAGGCAGCTCCGCGAGCAGGTCTGGCCCACAGCCACGCTGCAGGGTGCTGGGAAGGAGGCCATGTCTTCCAGGGGACTTTGGGGCAGAAGGACAGGTTGCCCATGCAGAAGTGAGGCTGGTAATACTCTGCGGACCAGAGCACACAGGAATCTTTCAGCATTGAAGGGACGCCAACATCTGCCACAGCATGCCGATGCTAAAATGCCCTGGGCTTCCCCTTAGATTTGCTCCGACGAGCGCACCTACGGATGTCAAGCTTTTTTCTTTTGCAATAGTTGGAGTTCATCAACAGGAAAACCACCTGCTCCACATATGCACAGTGGAAAAACAGTGGAAAAGCACCGATAAGCACCAGCAGCTGCCCAGTAAATAACTTTTGCAGAGAGCAAATCCATCTCCTACACTCCTGGCCTCCTGCAGTCACTGCCTCACCTCCATGAATGAGTAATTCAATCAAGGTTTAGATCAGTAAGACAGACTAGACCTGGGGCTTTTTTCTTTCAAAGTATTTGGTTCTCTTTTGTTCCTCTCGATCCTCCGTCTCACCCTTTCTAATTGCCACAGGAGAGAAATTGTATCTCCCTGACCCTCCTGCACCTCCTGTCAGGGTTCCCTTCCCAGCAACAGGCAGGCTCCCCAGCAGCCTTTTCATTCTGCTGCTGCTCCTCTTTCACAAGTGATCCCATTCAACCTCCCTTTAGCCAATAAATTTACTTCCAGAGAAGACAGCCTTAAAGCTCTTTAAGAGACTTGAACAATCACTTTCTCTGCCCATCCGCAAGTGATGCAATACTGCAGCGCAAGCACAGCAGGAACCAGCACTTTTGAAGGGTCAGGCTCCGCAGTAGATGAAGTGGAGCAGACCCCGCAGCAGAGACCTCTCTGCTCCAGTCTGGGCCAAACCCAACCTCCGCCAGTCCCAACACCCTCCAGCATCACCGACAGGCACAACACAAGGCCAGAAATAAACAGCCTCATTTTTTCATTTTAATTAGATTCCCAAAGACCTAATGTCTCCATATAATTTTACATTTAATGTCTGACATATCAGGGATGCTTCAGTCTGGAACTATGCCAGGGAAAGGAGCTCTGCTGGGTGAAGGACCAGAGGAGCACAGCAGATGATTGCCCTCACATGGCCCTCCAAGCACAGAGGTCCCCACAGGGCAAGGAACCTCTCTGGCCTCCGATGGGCAAACCATGGTCCTGCCACACGCATTTTCTTCTGCGCTTCCATCAGTGGGGGACAACAGTCTTAGCAAGAGCCTGCCCAGCCTCTCCTGTCCCAATAACTTAAATAAGAGAGACACATCCTGCAGATATTGCAAAGGCTGCTGCTGAGGACTATTCAAACCCCAGATGACAATGTCAGGCAAGTCCTGACCCAAGTATCACAGTGGTCCCCAACCCATCAATAATTGTAGCAGCTTGCTGTAGCTGCCTCTATCTGTCACTGACCCACAAAGCATCATCTACTGAACCTGGGCAGAAAGCCACGGCCTGCCAGAGCAAAGTATATCGCTGGTACACACGCACACAGTTTCTTTAACAGCTTTATTTTAAAGATACCAAAATACTTCAACCATCCCACGCAGTATTTCTAAGTTTACTTAGTGTTATCCCCATTTCACACATGAGAAAGAGAAAGGTTACTTGCTGTGATTAAGATAATACAGTGGCTTTTAGGGTAAAAACCCAATATCAATAAAATTCAATATAAAACGCTGAAATCCATCCGAGAACATGTATAAAGTCAACATAAAGATACAAGACATTTTTGTTATTTTCAAAACTGTGTGAATAAGAGTTAAGTTATTTCTGAATCTGAGACATTCAGCTACGGGTATTAGGCTCATAACAGTCAAGATACATCTTAGGGCCTCCAAACCCATTAAGACCAAACGATAGGGTTTACTTATTGGTTACAGTCTGACTTGCCAAAGTAAAGCAACTTATCGATGAAATAACTAACACAAATCCAGTAAATCCAAACATTCAGCACAAGTAGTGCTAATGCAGGACAAAGTGTTGGAGCACCAGCATCTCCTTGCTGCTGCTTCCAAAGTAGTGCCTGTTTTTACACTTACAACTTGTATTAGATCAATTGATGTTACTTTCCTTTTAAACCTGCCTCACTGAAATCATGACAAAGGCACAAAATAGCAACTGAATGAGGTTTGCACACAGAGAAAGTAAAGCGTACCAAATCACTGAGACTAATATAGCTCCAGGAATCAATAGGAGTATTTTTAACCACTCTCATAAATTTCTTCTTTGCTTCTGCTACTGGAAGTACCAGAATAGATGGAGCCTCTCAGGCACCAACAGAGTCTAATTCACAATATTTTTGTTTGCTCCCACAAAAGCTTTAGAAAGACACGGCGTGCCAGGGATGGGGTCACAGCTCACAGTCTTCAATGTATCGGCCACTTTGCTGTGCTCCTAATCTTAAAAACAAAATACAAACAGCAGCAAGAAATGGTAACAGAAGCTCTTTTCTGTACATTTTCCTCCTCCAGGAGATACACTAAAAACATACTATAGATTAGTCCCACCTAGGGTGAAGAGCTTTCTTCACACCACGTAAAAAAAAAACTTCCTTTTTTAGACTAGTAATTACACAATTACACAAATAATTGTGGGACTGCAACTCTCACTAATAATACCAGCCTCTCCCTCGGAGGCTTACATATTTCTTGCAAACTAAATGACCCCAATTACAGGGGAAAATACTAAAAGCTACACTCCAGTTTTGGAGGATATTCTGCTACTTAGGTTTCTTGCCTTTTTTCTTAATACAGGCACACAATTTTAATTATTTGGAGCTCATCAGAGTCCATAGGATTGAATCAGCAATGATAACAGACTGCCACTGGCAGGCAGTGACAAGATAAACCCTGAGACCTAAAGGATTTGCTACCACTCTGTAAGGAAAAAGGCACATCATGACTATTGGATTACATGAGATTGATATTTGTGACAGTATTATCAAGTCAAATATTATGACAATTACTTTAAAGTTGATTTTATCTCAGAAATCGTACCAGCTCTGTTGATGTTCGCACTCCAGTGAACCATGTTTTCATGTGTTTTTTCCTATTAGAGGATGCAGAAGAAGAAAATCTTAGGGGAAAAAATACCCAAGAGCATGACTGAAGAAGCGATTATTACTTTTTAACTTCTTCTATTAGAATTAATTCCTATTAAATCCTGAATGAGGTCTCAGGACACAAAACAAGTACAGAATTGCAGCTAAAACACTTGCAGCTCTGTGCCAGCTGGCAGCACGGGCCAGCCTGGCTACACACACCACATCTGCAGGCAAAGAGCTGGGATTTGTGAATGCAACATCACCCCCTGACAAACATATTCTGGTCTGAATATCTGCTCTGTTAATTTTTATTTCTAACAGCCTAACTCTCACATAAGATCTAACTCGGGGTGAAATAATACCCCAAACAGCTAATACAGAGATTGTGCTACACGCTGGCCGCTCAGCTGCAGCCCCCACGCTGGCATCCACACACGGAGCAGCCCTGTTTCGTGTGACAGCAAGAAGTCAGCAGCACTTATTGCTCCTTATGGCACACATCACCCACAGATAGACATGAACCCTGGCCCCATGCTCTAGAGGATGGTATGAACTTACTGCTTGACCCTAGAGGACACTCACAGCAGGGTGACCCTGTCCATGCCACCAGCAAAAAAAAAATCCAAACTATCAAGTCTTAATTCTAAAACATAAAGTAGAAATATGACAGTTTCAGACTCCACTGATGTCCCACCATTACAGTGTACCCCCAAAGCTTTTGCTGCTAGATCACAGTCTTATCTGAAGTCCTACAGTCAGTCAGCATCACATTAAACACTCTCCACCAAAGTTATCTTTATTTTTTTCATCCAAAAAGGGAAGATAAAAAAAAAACCCAGACAGACAAGGGAGATAAGGAAGGGAGACCTGAAAGGCATTTTTATCATAATAGCTGGCAAACACACATAATTAGATTTTGATAGCAAGTAAAAAGATTGTGTTTACAGTAACTTTAAAATCAGCAAATTCTACTTAAGAATAAAGGGAGTGAATACAGTATCTGATGATTGGCATTAACGTTCTAGACCTGATGAACAGCTCCAGTGCTCAACAGCTTCCCAGATTTCCTTCTATCTCAGCTGGCCTAATAAAAGATATTACTTCTCCCTACAAACCTTGACTTTCATATTCTAGTGCCTGACAAATAACCAGCACAGAAAACACAGATTTTTATCTGAATTTAAAAAGGGAAGTTTGTGTGTTCTCACTAAGGACTAACTGAATCTTGTTAAATGAAACCCAACCCTTTGGCTTTAGAGAACTTTCTCAGTAGCTCATGGGTATATTCCTGAAAACCTCAGATCTTCTTGCCATACAGCATGCCTGAAGGGAAATGGTGGTGGCACCAGCAATCTTTCCAGTAATTAAAAAGAAATACTAGCATAGGTGGTATTTGTGGAAAATAACACATTTATTTTTCCAGCAGCATACATAGCACCAAACGGTGAGGAATTTGTTTCACTATGGATTCTAGACAATGCTTAGCTTCATCTCTGTTCATGAAGAAGCAAAATCTGAACTTATCCCTTCTCACTAGAAATTAAAAAAAAACAAAAAAAAACAACAAAAAAACTTGTCGTATTTAAGTCAGCACAAGACCCAGTTTTAATAACTATTAGTTCTATTTGTCCATCTTATTCTTGCTTATATGGACTTTAACTATAAGTAAAGCTACAGGGTGCCTCTTTACATGTTGCAGATGGGATTTTGCAAGGGTGAGCTAAAAATGTCTAGTCTGGGGTTGGTTTTTTGCTTGTTTGCTTGGTTTTTTTCAATTGCAAACTCAGAGCAGTTCTGACCAACTACCTTTAACTACTTAGTGACCTAAAGCCCTTGGAGCCACCAAGGACACACAGTCCCTTCCCCTCACCCCAGCACTGATGAGCCAGCATGGGTCAGCAGGGCTTCAGGAGAGATCTCAGAGCCCTTCCCAAAAGAGGAGATTTGCAGACAAAAGCTCTGTGTCCAAAGCTGCAGAGGAGAACATTAAGCTAGCAAAGGAGCGTTTGTTTGTGCTAAGAAAAAGATTTAATGTCTAAATTAAATAAGTGCACTATGCTTAGCTCCCACTGACAGAGTGGCTGGATATTAATGGCTCTCCCGCTTAGAGCTGCCTCTCTCCGGAGAGCACCATTAACATCAGCCGCTTGCTGATCAGCACATCAGCAAAGGGGACACGCACGCACGGAGCCACGTTCCCCCCTCCGCTCTCTCTTCCCTGCTTCCAGTTAGCTTCTTGAAAGGAATTGTATTGCTGTTTTGACAGAAATCCTGTTGTCCCATGGGGATACACTGAAAGAATGAACAGGTTTGGTTTAAGGAAGGTCTGAAAATTATTGCTACAAAACCAGGAAAGTAAAATGGAAACTTCATCATTAGCGTACTGAGTCAATATTAGTTTCCCCATGCAAAGGAAAATAAGTTGGGTACTTTTAATGATTTTCTTCATGTCCCCATTGTTAAATGAATACAATAAAATGTGTTTCGGTTATGTCATTCCCACTATTAGTTGCTGTGGAAAATAATCCCTCAGGTCACTCAAATAGAGAAAAACATGGAAAAAGTCCGTGTTTGTCACAGGCATTCAACAAGGCCAGCAGCACTGTTCTCACAACGAGACGAGTCTCTCACCCTTCAGTGAACAAACATCACCTTGTGAAATAATCACATTAGAGCTTCTGCCTGATGGAAAGGCAGAGGGGTGAAAGACAAGACAGAGGGCTGTAATTATTATTTCTGTTTTAAAATACTAAAGGGTGCTCAGTTAAAGATCTCTGAAAGATGATGGGGTCATCTAATCAGAGGGAATACAGCTCAGCTATAATAAACAAGCCCTGATGAAGACACTTCCTCTGAAGAAAGAATTGCAATGCCTGATACACAGATCAGCAAGGATTTGTTCTGGTGATGTTATTTATATTGGGTGAACAGTAAAAGGTGGTAAAGAGTCATTTTCAGCATTGTCTCACATACAAACAGAAATCTTTTTGAAGTTCACTCAAAGCCTGATTACTTCACCAGCACCTCCGCACTTCCCAGAGACGCATTAGGACATTCTAGCGATAATTGCAAACTCTGACTTAATGAAAATGCTCACTTAGCAATGCCTCTAATCCAGCTGACCTGCTTTGAATATATTTAGAGGTGTCATCCAAATGTGAATCTCCAAGTGCAGGAAGCATTTGTTATATTTCCAAAAGGAAAAAAAGAGAGAGCGCTTTCTGCTGTCTCTGCTCCTTTACTGCTACCTCCATGTGAGATTTCCCCCTAATTAAGATGCCTCATAATACTGAGGAGCAGTCAGATCTTCCAGGATAATTTAATGTACTTACAAGGGCTTTGACTTATTCCCCATGCTGTGCCTTACAGTAAGGAGTTGCTCCTTACTGGTTCCAAGACCAACAGACCACTGTAAGCTGTGACAGTCCTATATCCAGTCCACATTCCGCAGCCCAGACTGGCCAGTTCACCATCACAATGGCAAAACAACCTCGTTTTTCCAAGAATGGCATAAGCCTTCTCTCTAACTTTTAGGTGACTCTCCAACTCCCAGTGTCAGGAATCCAGCACGCCGGTCCAGCCCCCTGAGCAGTGTGTAACAGAGCAGAGAGGCTATGAGCTCTCCTGACAGACCCACGCACAGACTTATCCATTAATCTAGCTCAGTTATTGGCTGCTGCTGAGGGTCACTGTTTAAAATGTTATTATATAGTTAGGAAAATACAGTTCTTTATTAGAGTTTTTTATGGGTCATATAGTTATTTCATTGTTGAACAGTGTTGAGACATAGCCCAGATCCTGACGCCTGCACGCTCAGCAAGTCCCATCAGCATCTTGGGGTACAGAAACGATCACCTCGCACACTCAGTGGTACGTCTGCTTTAATTGCAGCAACCCTCTGTTTTCACGAACTGCTGTTTTTCCATACAAATGTCTCTGGCAATGGATCATCCCTCATTGACACAGGTGCCAACAGAGTTGGACATGTTGATAACAGCTGAGAAGCTGCATAGGGCTGCTTCCAATTTCTGGCTTCACTGACTCTATTCCCAGGGAATAAGGTTTGCCACAATGTTGATTCTGCTAAAAGCAGTTGATGAACTTCTGTATTTAATGGGCAATAAGAGTTAAAACCTAAATCTGACTATTATATAATTGAAGGAAAACTAATAATTTTTGAAAAATAAGTATGGGTAAAGAAGAAAATACAGGAAACATAAAAAGGATAATAAAAAAAATCTAAAGTAACTGAGAGAAAAGTTATTCTTTAAAACATTAAAATATGAAAAGAAAAAAATTGTATTATAGGCAATTCACATCATAGAATTTCAATGGGAGAAGCAAAACAAATAGAAGGGGCATTGCATGCCATTGTCACCTGCTTTGCAGTTGCAATGAGAAACTAAATTGAAATCTTGTAAGAAGTGACATTTTGAAAAACTTCCAATTCTGCAGATGGAAAACACGGCACTTTTTTTCTTGTACTTTTTATTTTCCAAGCAAGAGCATAACTGTATGCTATTATCTGCTGGCTGCACAAGGTGGATTTCAGCTGTGGCCTTTCCACCAACTACTGCGCACAACAAACCACAGGAACAGACACTTACTGATAACTTCGACAGAGCTGGACCAATGTGCTGAACAAATTTAAAAGCCAGAAACCAACTTATGCCTTTGGAAGGAACAGGCTTTAGGTCTTATAGGTCCAGAATCACTTTTCACACATGCTAACTTCATTCTAGTAAAACATGTTACCAGATGAGTTTCATAACGTGTCCAATAGTTTTACACAATTAGAAAAAGCGTTTGGGCTGACATTCAGCCCTACTGAATGTCAAATCTTTAGGGCCATTTTAGCAGACAGAAGGCACATTTTAACCTCGTCAAACCTGAAAGAGTAAAAGGAATGACAAAGACATACCACCTGCAAGGGAGAGGCAAGGATGGAAAGAAGGAAGAGACTGGGACAAGCTATGAGGACCACTCTCATGCTACTTTATAAGCACACGCAATGCCCACGCTTCTGTTACATGCAAAACAACAAACTTCTCTAATATTCTTCAAAAGATCTCATCAAACACAACAAACAAGCAGCATAGCATGGATAAATAACTACTGCCTCATGACAAACAAGGAAATATTTATGGAAGGCTATTAAACTTGGATTACTTATCTCAGACACTGGAGCAGTTGCACAGTCGCCAATCAGCTCTGCTGACTAAATACATATTTATAAACGCTTTAGCTGTTTTATTTACCCAATGGACCAAAATGGCTTATTCATTCTGTTCTGGTTTTATTTTGGTCTATCAAGTACAGTAAATGTGCAGTTAGGTGCATAATAAAAACTCCTTTAGAAAAGTAATTACATTACCTTACACACAGTAGATTTTTCTTTCCCAAACAACAAGAACAACTGGACCATTTCACAGGCTCATAAGTTCTTATTAAAAAATATACTGACACGCACTAATTACTGAGCTGAAATCTTGCTTGGCAATGTAAAGTCCAAAGGAAACATTTAGAAACAAAGCAGAGCCCCCTGGAAAACCACTAATTTAAGCAGAGTGTTTGCTATGGCAGCAGCTAGGGATGTGGCCATGGCACCAACCACCTGAACGGTTCATTCTCCACATCCTGCAGGGTTTGGTGAGAATTGGATGTGGTAAAAGATGATAACGGACCCACAGGTAAGTATTGCAAGGACCAACGATGCTTGCCTCAGCCACTGCCCTGGAAAAGTGAGGCATCTCCAGGAGAAGACAGCAGAGCACCATCAGAGCCTCCCCCACCATAAACCACAACACTCCAGCTGGGCTAATCCAGGCTGACAGCTCAACACATTGCATCTGCCACAGGTAGAGGCCATGGCCACCTGGTCTTATTTTATCTTGTATCTGGGCAGTGAGTTGAAGCTCTGAAAATATTAACCTAATTGCTCTGCCCTATGGTTAAAGTTCAGTTCAGGAAGAAATGGTATGTTGAAAACTAGTAAGTCTGCAACTGAAAATATACCATACTCTTACACATCAACTAGAGTAGCAGCAAGTTCAAAAATCATGACTCAAAAACCTGATTGAGCCCATAAGTGATCCTGGACTTCGGGTTTCCTGGCTCAAAGTCTGAGTTACTTATTTTGCTAATTTCTGAGACATGCAGGATAAACTGACTTGTTGGAGATTATCTGCATATTACATTATACTGCCATTATCAGAAACATCTGCTGCCAGTTTTTTTATTCAACCCTTACAAAGAAGTTTATTTTACAGCTGGTCTGAAAACTCAGGGTTTCCAATGCATTTGCACCTTTCAATAATATGTGCAAGCAGCATATGCCCTCTCCATATGAGAGAGGCTTCCACATCATGCAATGCTCTGTGTAACAACAGTATTTCAGCAGGATTATGTGGCTGGATAGAAAAGTAGTATTTCATACAACTAGCAATGCATCACATGGAACAATGGCCAACACTACTTCAAATCTCACTTTGAATTTCAACCTGGCTACTGCTAAGGATGCTTAAGTCAACAAAAGCCCGTCCATCTGAAAAATCTCACTTTCTCTTATGCTTAAAGACAGGTTGTCTTAAAAGACCAGTGCAAACCAGTCCTGCTTTACCGCTCTGGGTCAGCTGGAGATAAGGCGGGGAGATGAAGAT
Organism: Buteo buteo; assembly: GCF_964188355.1. Classification (NCBI taxonomy): domain Eukaryota; kingdom Metazoa; phylum Chordata; class Aves; order Accipitriformes; family Accipitridae; genus Buteo; species Buteo buteo. The sequence goes on from NC_134194.1 coordinate 3,115,468, forward strand.
GCAGTCAAGATGACAAGGTTTGTAGGACAAAGCGGTATCTTCCAAAAGATTGCCCAGTTTAGCTGGAAAAAGAGCAGCTTACAGAGTCAAGGGATGTTAAGGAAGGGAAAAATGTTAAAGTGGTTATCTCTCAGGGAAAGATATGTAATTTACAGGTTGTGGAGCACAGAGATTAGAGGGAGAAGTGAAAAAACAGAGGGAGAGACTGCCCTGTGGAATAAGCCTAATCTCTCTATGAAGTCTTCATCAAAATTTGGCATTCAAGCTGGTGAGGAGGCCATCCATCTCGGGCAGGAGCCAGCAGCAGGCAGCACCACCAGCACACCACCATGACCTGTTGGTACTGATCTCCTCTCTGAAAGCATGGAGGATGCCCCTGACATGCCACACTGGGGGACACGGGCATGAGGCAGACACTGCCAGAAGTGCCCGAGAGGTGCAGCGCTTGGTATGTACCAGAAAAAACCATCTCCTTTAACTCCAGGACATATGATCATCTATCTTCCAAAATTTCCAAATAACGTGAACTGATGAGCAGGACGAATTTACCTTCTAGGTTGGATACTACATGCTTCCTGCTGCCTCCCTCAACATGGCTGTATCTTTTTTTGCATGCTTTTGACTTAAAATTCTTGCATAGCCTGAAGCCAAAAGTCTGTTCAGTAAAGTCTGCCTCGCTGTTAACTGTTCTGAGAAGCTGCGTTGATAAAGTTGGCTTTACGTGTATTTTGGTCACAAGCTTTAAGTCAGAAATTCGTGCGTGATGTAATTGGTTGTGAAAAACCCTAAACACCAAGTGATTCAAATTTCCTAGACACAAGTAATTCAAGGAGCCTTCTGCACCATGCCAGCAGATGAGGCCATTGTACTGCTACAGGTCAGTGCAGGGTTTCATGCCCCATATTATCTGCTGTAAACGAGCATCACTGAGGGAAAACTCCAGCATCTTCCACTATCCTGCAGTGGAGCTAACTGCAGTTTGAGATTGCTACATATGTGGGTTTAGGATCTGATACTGCTGTGCAATATCTACTCATGGATACTAAACACAAGGCACACAGGCAATGGCAGCACCCTGGTTTGGGGGGGGGGGGAGTGGTGTGCTTTTTTTTTTTCTTTTTTAGTAACTTCCTTTTGTGTGCCAAGAGATCATAAATTTGACTGATCTCCAGCTGTTCCCCACACGCTCAAATTAGGAACTGGGACTTCTTTAAAGGTGGGGCATGGCCAAGCAGGACTGCAGTGCACAGCATGGCATGGCAGCCAACCCCAGCAGCACAGAAGCCAGCAGCACCAAGTGGCTTTTTCAGCTGCCAAATCAGCACAGTTCATTCTGCTTTCAGATGGAAGAGCAGCAATGCCTTCAGGCACATCCAGCCTCAGCACTCCCCATGGGGGATAACTATTTATGAAGTATGGTAGTATGGAATATGTATTTGTATTATTTTGCATCTCCCTGTAAATCCTCACAAAGTCTCATAGTTTCCTGCCTTATCTCCATCTTCTCCCTCTCCCCACCCAGGGAACTGAAGTCTGGCCACTTCCTAAGCTTGCTTACAAGCTCCTTCCTTGGAGTTGCTGCTGGTAACTGCTGCCTGGTTTCCTGCTGCTCAAGAAGTTTTTGCTTCAACTCCTTCAGGTGCATCAATCTGCTGCTCTAGCAAAGCCACATACTATTATATTTACTTACTAAACATTCATGCCCATTCTGCCATGAACAGAATTCATTCCTCCTCCTGCCCCAAAGTACTTAACTACAGAAACTGATATATCAATTTACAAGAGCCTTAAGTCTGCAAAACCCTTCCGCTTCCAGCAGTGAGAGAGCTGGGCATGCAACGGGTTTCCTACGTCTGCAGGCAAAGCTGGGCTAAACCATAGCTGCATGCACGTTTTCAGAAGTAATCCATCTGAATGAACAGTCATTTGGAAGCCAAACATGACCACTAGGACCAGCACTGTTTGGTTTAGAAAACAGCTCAGAAACTCCTTGGCTGAGCTGCAGCTCACTGTTCAGTGTTTGCAACTACTCATCCTTGTCCAGAGTCCCATACCCACGTGTGCCATACCAACAGCTATAGTAAGACTGTCCAGGAGTATTCATATTACTGTTTACTACTGTTCCTAACACTGGCTAATGAGTTGATTATTTGGGGTTCTTTCCCCTCCTTCTGTTAACTCTTGTCACTTAGAACCACAAAATATGCCAAGTTACAATTAAACACCATTGCTGACAGATACATAGGAGCGAACAATTTTGCCCCTTCCCCCCCTCCCCAATTTGGGTTAGCCTGACTAAAATAAAATCCAAGATAAAAAATGCCTCCAGCAGCTCCTCGAAAATATTTTTACCTTCATTATTTCTCCCTAATTCCCTGCCAACACTGCAAAACTAGGCATCCCTACCGCATCATGTATTTGAAGAATAACGTTCACGTGGGATGAGGTACAAAAAATGCTGAGGAACTACAGTTTCTCAAACTTAGAAAAACAGGAGCTAAACATCAGATTAATATTCTGACCCAGCCAAATATCCTTCCCCAGGTAACAGCTTGCCATTCACTGACAATATATGCCCTGAAAAGCCAGAAATAATAAAAATTTCTATGAAAACAAAGCAGCTGAGATGGACAGAGACATAAACCTTTTTTTGATATAAAGATTGAGTAATTGTTAAAATCGGTATAATAAACATGGAAAATATTCCTACTTGTGATCCTACAAAACAGGTATTTTTAATGTAAACCCTACTCTCTGAACTTGAGGCATGTCCTGAAGATACAGCTAGTGTTTCTGAACACCCAGCTCTGTACATACACAGCATACACATACAGATACGTATATTCATCATATAACTTGGATGTCACTGAGACAACCAGACAATGGAAATTAATAGGTGATTTACTACAAAAGTAATTACAGCTGATCACTTCATTGTGTTTGTGAAAGGTTTGAGGAGAGAAACTTGCCATTTCTGCCAAGTTTTGAGAGCCTTTCATCTTTCATGGATAGGTGAAAATTTGAAACATGCAAAAAGAAAGGACGAAGTGAACAGAATTTCTAAAGGGCATTACTGTTTTATAACCATGAGTCAGTTTTTCATCTAGGACATAAGAATTGATGTCAAGTGGCAAGTAATTAAATATTTCTTAAGCTGTTGGCTGGATCCTCCACCATTGCTAACTGATGCAGTCCCAGAGATTTTTCAATAAAACTACAGCAACTTGGGAAAGCTCAAGGTGTGCTATATTCTATTGTTCCTTGCTGTGATTAGGAAACACTGTAACAATGAGGATTGTGTATGCTCAATAAATATATATAAATTTAAACAGGACATCCACAATACAGAGCTTGTGAATACTTCAGAGAGGTTTCAGCCTTTTAATTCAAAGCAGATAGTTAAAGTTCATATCTTTATGGTAGTGTGATGTCATCTGTCTGAATAAATCTGGAGTTGCATCTCATTTAATAAGATTATATGGTCAAACAGAGTGGAAGCAATCTGCTTGAACATTTCTTGGCTGAATGGTTTCAAAAGCATCTTTTGACACTAATTTGTTGAATGGATGATTGCAAGCAACATAAAAACAAATTAAAAGTTTTAAGTGCTTGGGCTAGATCCTCAGCTAGTAAAAAGCAAAGGTGGTCCATTAAGTTCAGCATGGCTTTGCTCATTTGTATCTACTGAAGATCTGGCTCTTTATGCTTAATGTGACTATACATACGCTTGGGCACAGAGTTATACTCAGCAGGCAATTTATTCTACTACTGAGCATCCTTTAGCCCCACACTGCCAACAGGAGTGGGAACATTTGTCAACTCCAGAAGCTGCAGAATTAGCTCCTATGTTCTTGCAACTAAAATAGTTGGGGAAACCACTGGAGGCCCTGTTCTGCTAGACATGGGGAATTTGATGGACATGAACGTATATGGCTTTTACATAAATAAACTGTGTGGTCTAATTTACAGCAACAGGTATCACACTTTCATCTACACTCATTACACAGTGAAAATTCACCAATCATTAAAATTAAGCCCTGCCACTGTCAAGCCAAATGTTTATAGGTGTCCTTGGTCCAGTGCTTCTTCCAATTTATCACAAACCCTTTAGTCTCCCAATTTTCTGCTGCATGATATTCTCCATCCTTTTCACTAAATGCCTGTTGTGTCCACCTGATCTGCACAAACTGCTCCCTTTCCCAGCTCCCTACTTCTATTTTGCTCTTCCCCATCTGCTCTCCTGCATTATTTTACTGTCCTGGGCTGCTGATGTAAATGTGCAGGTTATTAATGTTTTTGCTCAGTCTCCCTTTCCTGTGCACTAAAGGCAGGTAGTGCACAGGAACCAGCAACAATGCTAACACCTGAAACCATACATAAACATGAACAGTAAATAATGGGAAAGTATTTAGAAAGATGAAGGAAAAGAGAGAAAACTAGATAACTGAAAAAAGGTCTGCCTGCTCTAACTTGCCCCCTGATTTTAAAGAGCAATATAAAGAGATAGTATTCAAATCCTGTGCTTGTTTACCACATGCCAAGTTTTCTTGAGTTTGTGGTTTGGGGGTTTTTTAAAGCTAGCAATACAAGATGTGGCACCTCACACCATATTCTGTTTTCCGTTACATGAACATATAACATGGATGGAAACTGCAGTAGGTCATATGCATGTCCCACAGAGCAAAATTTCAACTTAATGAGCTTAAACTGAATTTAGGAAAATATTCTTGCAGCTTCTAATCAGCTATGAGAATAAAGTTTTCTGGGTTAAAAGATCATTTTTAGTCAAAAAAGGTAATATTTGAACACCAGTTAGGCAGCCCAGGGACAACACAGATCTGCAGCCATTTCCATTCAAATTCATAAGGAAATCAGTCTTCATGCATCACAGTGGAAGATGGCTGCCAGCTGCAGTCAGGGAAGCATCTCCCCTCCGTACCACAGCAATTAAAAGATCATGTAATTATAGTTGATCTAGCGCCCATGGAAGTCAAAGGAAAGCCATTCATCGACTGTAATGGGCTTTGGAGCAGCTTCAAAATTTCTCCAGCATATGTAGTCCTGACACTTTGGAAACCAAAAGCCTCCCAGTTTAACTACACTTATCCACAGCTAAAAAAGGAAGAAAGTGTTTTCACATCTTTCTTTCATGTAATATAAACACAACCCAGCAAAACTGACCATCAACTGTTTATTAAATGGATTATTCGTTGAGGGAAGTAAGCATGACGAGTTAGTATTTACCCATGGACCATTTGACAACAATCAAGGCTTTGCTTCCTTTGAAAGAAGAGTGTCTGCTTTCAATCTAAAGGACTCAAACCTTTTGTCCAAAAAAAAAAAATTTCTGAAGTGTAAGCCAGCATTGCCCCTCCTTTCACCAAAACCTCTTTTTTAATTATCCTAGTTCATCCATTAGCATTGCATAATAAAAGCAGGCACAGAGCAATCTTGCTGCAGCTCTCACCTTTGTGGTGGTTTCTATTAGATATTTTTAAGTTTCAAAGTTTTTCAGCTTTTAACAGAAAGCCAAATCTTCCACCAAGGGAAGGGAACAAGCACAACCTCCCACCCTCAAACAGTTTCCAATCATCTAATTTCCTCAGGTACAAACTATTATCCACAAAAATCACCGCTTTAGGGGAAAAAAGCATTAATCTTAAAATCAGATCATACCATATAAAAAAATTTATAATAAATCCTTTTGTGTGCATAACAAACATTTTGACCCCCTGGTTTTGTGGGTTTATTTCTAGCACTGAGTGGTATCTGCTCTGCACACATTTTAATACTGAAGAGGTTTCTGAAGGAGGCTTTTGTTGAATTATTTTATAGGCAGTATTGAGGACTAACTCCAGAGAGGAAGATACTTAATCATTGCTGAAAATCCCCAGGTAGCTCTGCAAATCCACAGGCTTTTGTGACCAAGATGTATTTACCATGTTTGTTAGCATTTTCTTGACTTCTGAGGAGTCTGCAATTCTTCAGACATACTTGATTATTCACAGATTGTGTTGCTGGGCATAAGCTCAATTTATCTATAGACCTTAACTCCTCAACTACTGCCCTCTTCTCCCTACTCCATCCATAGATCTAAGGAGCTTTCTGACAGAGAAGTTCATTATATTGAATTCATTTCTGAAAAAAAGGTATGGTGTCACCCTTCCACATGGAAATCAAGTCTTACCTGTCCTGTGAAGGCAAAAAGAAATCAGCCTAACTGAGCCTGGAAATTTGGTGTCTAGAAGCACTGATCTCAAAATCCTGTTACTGCTCTGAAGTAACATTTTGCAAGCACCCACGTGATCTATAATCTCAGTCATGCTTTCAAAAATTGCTATATTTAAGTTCATGTAGGTGTTGGTTACTTTCACTGGGAAGTAAACTTTGGACAAATCAAGTAAACTTTGGACAAAAACCCAAATCATATCTGAAACAAGACTAGGGGTACTTCCACAATATTTTATTCATTAAGTCCATTTTCACAAGACTGGATTCAGTCTCCATGTCTATAATTAATTGCACCACAAACTCTATAGCTAGAGCATGACTGAAATGTTTCCACATCCAGGATGCCAAGATGCTCTTCTGCATCTCAAAGCAACCTTGAACCACCCAAGAGCCCTCCTCAGTCTGAGATCAAGGGAAGTCTAAAACTGGATTTCTTCACAAAGAGCAGTGGAAATTTGACCAAACACACATATGCTGGAAACCTGAGGTAAACAGAATTCACTTTTAGCAACAGCCATATATTTAATTTATTTATTCAAGCCTCTCTGCCACCGCAGCCTCAAAGCAAAAAAAACCCCACAAAACACACCAACAAAAAACACCAGAAAAAAAAAACAACCACAAAAAAAACCAAAAGGACATTATTTGCCCCGATGACAAGTTACCCTTGGACCCGACCTTTTTCATTTATGCAGTAAAACAGTGGTAGTTACAACCTCTTCCCAATATACTGGATGCCTGAAGCAATTAAAGAAGCTGCTGGAAGAGAACAGAGGAACGCATTGATCTGTTGAACAGGAGAGTGCCACCCGCTTCACATTCTACCGAAACAGATGAGGCAAGCAACTGCCTGATCCAGAAAACATCTGCTAAACAAAATCAAAATTAATGATAACCAGAATGAGCTCTTTGATGGCCAATTCTCACCCAGCTGCCAGGAACCATCAAAGAGCCACTCACAGAGGCAGCCAATTAGTTACTAATGCAAAAGAGTTTACAGGAGCAGGAACTGAGCTCAGGGCACCGGCATGACTCACATTTAACACTGCTGCACCTTTGGGTGGATTTGCAGTGTGCTGCTGTGATGCACAGAAAGCCTCATCTGGACCTTTTTCTCCTTAAAATGCTCCAAGGTCAGAGTTTAGATCCTCTGCCAGCACCCAACAAATCCTGACTTGCATCCCCAATACCACCATGCAGTTCTGTGCTGAAAGAGCACCTTTTCAATGGAAAAGAAAAATCTACAATTTGTGACACTAAGGACTGTCAGGTGAGCATTAGGAGGCAGTCTCTTTGAAATCCTACAGCAATACACTCTTTCAAGTGTGTAAACTCATGTTTGTTCTAAAAAGTTACTGCAAGAATACTCAACACCAACACACACATTGAAGGAAAACTGTATTTTTTTCCTACCTTTTCTTCTTGTAACTTCAAACCTTCTGGAGTCCTATAAGGAAAAAGAGAATTTTTTGTGTTTGCTTTTTTTTTAAATACAAGAATTGTTCAAAGGCAGCATGAACAGAAACCCCTAAAAACATTAGTCTTTGTCCCAGAGAAGCATCTATGAAGCTCTACACAATAACTGAGGAGTAACTACAAGCATATATTTCAGTTAGTCCACAGATATTTAATGGATCAATATATCACCTAAAGTGATTCATCATTCTGTGGTAAGTTACATTGTAGAGCACAATATCTTTCTTTAAAAAGGATTTTTTTTCCTCTATTGATGTTAAAAGGGAGCAGCTAGCAGGGTTATTATTACTGTACCAAGGATTTAGGGTTAAGGAGGGAGGAGCCATTACAGATATTTTTAGCAGAGACTTGTTCAAATACCTGCATAATTTCAAAGCAACTGGACTACTCATGCTTAGAGCCGAGGGTTCATTTCAGTCTTTGCCCACCTACATCATTTGCCCTATTTCTTGCAAAGCATCACTACCATCTCTAATAAAGAAAAGTCTTTTAAACATTGCATAAAGTCTGAAGGGGTATTGCATTCCCAGACAACACTATCTACTTATACTAACGGCGAGTCTCCAGAGGAATAAATATTTAACTCCAAGCAGTAACATTATTTATGGGTTAATTACAAATACTTGTTTCCACCATTCAAGTTACTTCTTGCAACCAGTATTAAAAACAGTGGAATCACAGAGGACTCTAAAAGACCATCTTGCCTGGAGTCATGTTGACCCGGACAAAGCCCACTCATGGATGATGCAGGATTAACCCCACTGAATGCAAACTTAAACCCGGGACCCCAAAGTGCCATCTGGTCCCAGCACCATCTCCACCAGACACAGGGAAGAGGAGCAAGCTCTCCAGAACCCTGCCAGAAGCTCCTAAGGCAGGTTTTTACTCTTGTGGAAGTGCCTTGTTTAACCCCATTTCATTCCCTTAGTGCTTGCTGTTCTCAGATGTTTGTTTATCAGAGAATGAAATAACAAAAAGGTTTGCTTCCCTCCTTTTGATAGGAAAATAGCACACGGCCTCCCCAGACATCTGAGCTTTCTGGCCCACCTGATGCTTATTATAGTTTTATTTGTACTTTTTCACTTTTTTTAAAAAAAATAAAGTACCTCCCTGCAGACCATGTTTAGACAAAGGGAAGTAAAGAATAGTGCTACGCTTCTAATGAAATATATCCACAGTCCCCTTCTGCAGTACAGAGCGCCCTGCCACAGGGTAATTGAAAATACAGAAAGCTGCCACTGGAGCACACAATAAAAAAAATACAGAGCTTTTCAAAGTGAAAGAAGATAGAAATAAACAGAAGGAAAAAAAAATCAGCTTATGGAAGTAACAACCTGCTCAGCTAACTCCTGAAGGCCTCACCTCCCTCACCCGAGCACATCAGACAGCATCAGGCAATTCAGAAGGAGGTGTTTTACTCAAGGACGTACTATTACACACACCGCACGCTAAGGTGTTGTAGCTATTCATTTACCGCCTACCAAAACCGCTCCTTTCTGCCCCCGGCCCCTCTCACAGGACCCCCGCAAGGCCTCGGCCTGCTCGGGCCCAGGCGACCCAGCGCCATCGCCCGTTTCCTGGCCCAGGTCCACTCAAACCTGGTGACAGTTTATACTTTGTCCGCTGTCACCAGCTGTGGAGGCAACAGATGCTGCTTCTCTTTCCTACCAGTGGCCATCAAGCTGTCTTTCTCAAAAGCAAAGCTTTCCCCAAAACCGAGAAGGATCAGAAACCGTCTCCGTGGCACCCTCCAAGTCAACTGAGGGGGATAAACAGAAAAAGGGTATTTGCGTATAAAAATACTAAGTCATTATTCCCCGTAGGATGCTACCTCAGTGATCTTGAGAAATATATGAAATGGTATTCAGCATTAGTACAGACTTCAAAGCATTTATCCTCTTTAGGTAGCAAAGCTCTGAGCTATGTAGACAGTTATACTCCAGGGACCTCTCAGAGCTTTTCAAAATATTAGTTTGAGAGGTGGGGCACAGGATAAAAATTCAGATACAGCCTGCTATCATTAAGCCTGTGTACATGTAATATATGCAAAAGGGAAGAGTACTTTTAAAGTTCCCCTGGAGTCCCTCACTTTAACAAGCTGTTTGAATTCTCTGCAGTTCAAAAGCTTAGAAACACTAAAACTAATTACAACTATTACATTGATCAAAAGAAAAAAGACAATCACACTCTATAAAAAAATTCAAGTGTCAGCTCACTTGTATTAAATACCCTTTTGGTATTTCCATGAAAGGAACTGCATAGACATCATGAAAAACAAAGGATGGTCTTCAAAGTTTCTCTTCTTTTAGTCTGTTCCCCTTATAATTATAAGCTCTAATGAATGCAAACTACCCCAAAAAACAGATGCAGGATTCAGAGGAAAAGCTTGTTAGAAATGCAATGGGAGAATGTAAGATCAGGCTGCAAGTCATGACTTCTCATTACCTGGGAGAATACCAGCAAAATGTCGTCACACACACACACCCCCCCCCCCCCCCCCAAAATGTCCCCTTCCATGGAGAAAAGATCAATGGCATTGAGAACACTCAACATTTCAGGAGAGCGCACAGAAAAATGGGAAATGGGAAAAATACCTGGCAACCATGGCAGGGCTTGAAGAGCAGCCACAAAAAGGCATAAGCTCCAGGTAGAGACACAACTGTGGTTTCTAGCCCTCTAGTAACACAGAAAAGAAGAAACGATGCTAATTTTTCTCCTTGAGGGCATGTTGAACATAAGACCTTTCTATTAGTGACCTAATATACCACTAAGAGACATTACCAGCAATTCTGGCCACAGGCACAGCACTGTGCCGCACGCTATGACTTGGGCAATCTCTTCACAAAAAGGAATAGTTGCCTTTCTTTGAAGTATAAGATACTGCTCTGAAGTAAGAAAAAAATCACACAGAGGTTTTAATAGTGTTACTAGTAGAGAATCAAACTATTTTGATAAAAATGACACTAAAGTTCTCGGATGCATTGCCTGAGGAATACTTTTCTGCAGAAGCCATAAAGCAGATGGTTATAAATGAGACTTATTTCATGGGCACCATTTAATGACTGCAAATTCCTTTAACTAAAAATCTAATTTTATCAGAGCATAAATCATATGCTTTGAAGGGAAAAATTTGTTTCAGATTTCTCATTCCTTCTATAAAGCTTCTTCAGGAATACCATTGTAATGCATTTCATTAATGCAAGGCAACAGTTTTATTTGTCAAGGTTTGCTTTTAGCACCTATTTTCCTCCTTTTTAATGTTAGTTAATTGAATGCAGAATAAAAGGTCCTTCGGTTCTATATCTGAAGTGCCTAATCATTGTTACATGGAAATCAATGTAGTATGTTTGCTTCAGTATTGCTTTTCACCAGACATGTAGTTACTGAAAAAATGCATCTCCAAAAGACCAACCCAGTGTCAATGCATGACAGCAGATACAGTGTCATCAAGTACGATTACTAATCCTACCTGGATTAGGAGGGACAAAAATCAAAATCAAAATCAGAAATACAGTTCACTACCTGCTGTCACACAGCTTCACTCCCCCATACGTGCCGTGCATTGCACATCAAACACCTGCGTGAACCTTACGCAATTTAACAACTGTTCTGCACAAAGCCCTTTTCTGCTCTTACAAAAAGGGAATGCCAGTCTTTCAGAAGACAGCATCTAGATGTCCTGCCAAGACATAATAGCCGGTTTGTGTTATAGACTCCTGATTAATGCTGAATCATGGGCCCATGGATGAGCAGAGCACTTCTGGAATGAAGAATCAGATTTCATTCAGAACAAACATGGGGTGGGAGGGCAGGGGGAAATTTCATTGTACAGAGTTAAAATACAGCTACACAGAGGGAATACACAATGTAGTACAGTGCTTGGTTGCCAATGTCCTGCAAACAGTTACTGACAGACATTAGTGATGGATCCAAGCAGCAAAACCACTTTCAGGTTGTTTGGTATCAGTATAAATGAAACCTTTAAACACCTCTGTATAAAAACATATCTACATCTGTCCTATACACCAACAAAGAACATACTGTGCACTATACAAGGCAATGCTATCTTCTTCCTGTAAATCCCTGTTGCAGGGAGAGCAGGCTACGTAAGCTTCTGCTCTTCTGCTCCTGAAGCAGGAGGCCCCTGATCTCCTGACTCTGCTGGAAAAGGAGGGCATCACGCTGTTGGCAGGGAGTGCACAGCACCTTCCTAGCTCAGGCTCCAATTTCCACAAAACACTGCACAGTCAAAGGTTTTCTTTCTCAAATATTGTATTTTATTTCTGTCTCCACTGAATTCATGGTTTTTTTGCACTCTTGGATAACAGCAGATCTGGCTTCAACTCTCCTGTGGCTGAGCAAATTCCAGTTTGCCGAACAGCCCTGTTCGGTGTCTTGGTGTGCAGCCTTTGGGATGCTGCTTCTGAACATCTTTAACAAGTGAAGCCCAGGAAAAATAGAACCACCACTACACTAAGAATATAATTTTCTCTGTTAAGATCACTTCAGCTTAGCTTTCCTTCACCAATGCTAACCAGCAGTTGATCATTTTTGCTTTTTAGAGCTGCATTCAAGCAGACTGGGGCAAGGAAGGAGCATGTGCATGTTCCTCTTAGCTCTCTAACTACAGGCAGGACCAACACACTGAAGGGCTAATTTCTTATTAGAAAAGAGTGATCTATGGAGCCCAAGAAATTGCTGTACCAAACTGTGGGGACTGTTTGTCATGTAGAAACCCAATTCCCACACCTCAGGGGCAATCACCATTAATAACATCCACATACTCTCTCCAGACAAGAAATGAGCAGGCAGAGCAGAACAGTCGTGTGGATGCTCTAACTACACAAAATTATTATTGCAGCATGAGCAAGGGGAGGTCATTCAGAAACAAAGCTAACCCAGATCTGTCTGCAGGAAGCACAGTATGAAGCAGAGCTTCCCTAAAGCTTTAAAACACCCATGGGACTGGGGACAAGATGCAGACACACAAACTGCTCTTGAGGTTCTCCTCAACTCTAGAAAAATGACACAGTCCAGCCTTTAGGCAGGCAATGCTAACCACCTAAAGCAGGTTAAAAAAGTGTCATTAGGTATCTAGAATTTATAACTGCTTGATGCATGTATAAAGTCACATCACTACAAGCTGTGCGTGATGAAAAGCAATCTGTTAACCTAGATCTTACAACCATGGACTATACATCAAGGTGTATGTGTAATACACGCCCTTAGCAGTCTTAAATAAAAATATTCCAACCCCCTACTAAAATAGCCCATGGTTTGACAACAGTCACAACCACACGTGCTTTGCCATACACGATTCCCCAGTTCAGGGCTGGATGTAGTTGTGCTGGTCGTTCCTGCCCATGAGGCACTCGCAGGACAGCCCCAGCGCTGCCCCGTGGGGCTGCAGACCAGGCACAACAAGAGACGGAGCATGGGACAAGGCTCCCTGCCCTAAAATACTGCTCTGAAATGCATGCAGAGTCTAGCACTATTACAAATTACAGTAGCCTCACAGTACTTTATACTCGGTTTGTAAGTGACATGTAATGCACATAGACAAGCTACCAACAGGGAGGGAAAAAAGATTGTTTCCTGATTTTTCTGTAACAGTTGTTCTTCCTTTTGTCCCTGCACATCCACATGTGGCCACATGCACTTTCCTGCATTCTAATTTGAAGAGAAAAGTGAGCACACTTTGCAAGGTTAGTAATTAAACAGTCAAAATTAGGCTTGAAATCAGGAAAGACAAGTTCCTGCTTGCTATTTCTTCCTAGTCTTCCTTTAACTAAAACCAGAGGATGAGTGCTTATAATCCAGACATGCACAGAGGCACATCACAAGCAGGAATCACTGAGCAATAGCTCAATGTAGCATTTTAAGGTGCAAATCTTCACAGCACAGTTGTTTTGTAGTTCTCTTTCTTTCCCAACCTCCTCCATTTGCAGACCAGTATTTACAGAGATTTGTATATGGCTGTGCATTTGCCATCCTCTTTTTGTTAGCAGCTGCTGATCCCACAAGCATGATGCTTAACATGTACCACCAAGTTTGGCACCAACCAGGTACCAACTGCCCTCAAGTATAGCAATTCATAGGATAACCTCGCAGTGTTTTCAGTCTCCTGCCCTTTAACACTGATGCAGATTTAGTCAAAAGGAGTCCCTTTTTTATGACCATAAGCAAAGGTTAACATAGGGAACTTCGCCAAAAAAAACCCAAAAAACAATTAATGCAGCAGATGGAAGAGATGCAGAAGAATAGGTAACGCATTTCAGATCCACAAGCTGCCCATATTGCTGGACTGTAGCAACCCTCTTACCAGATACCTTGTGGATGAGACTGCAGTGCTTGTGCAAGGGGATAAATCAAATTCAGCACATGCAGCTGGGCTCATGCTGGGTCTATCACTAAATTAGATGTTACCCCTGCACACACCAAGTCTCCAGGGACCTGCTCTCAGGATCAGCCTAACTGCTGTACAATTTCTAAATATACAGCCCTGACTCATTTAGCAAATTAATAAAGAAGCAGCTGCTGCTATTAATAGATTATCATCCCAGGGATTTTTTTTTTTCCCCCCTCTTCAGAGCATGCTCTTCCTTATCTCAAGTGAGGGGTCAAGAAAATTACACTGACATCCAGTACAGGGCTAGGTGAGGCACTGTGCATACCAATTCTAGCATTTGCAGTGGTTATGACTAATACACAGCTTAGTTTGATGATCAGGATTTTCTGTTTACAACCATGAACACAGAATATTTTCAAAAAAGACGCTAATGAGGCAGAGAACATCCACTTTATTTTTTTGAGCAGGCATGAGGAAAAAATAAATCACGCACTACCATTTAGAGAAAGCTTGCTATCAGTACAGACGCTGGCAATTTAGATTTGTCCTGTCTGGTATAAACATTGAGGAAAGCTCTGATGTCTCACATCACACAGTATCATCTGCTCACCCATACGGTAGCTAATTGAGATAATTGCTGCATCTCTGATTTTACTCACCACTATTTCTAGACTTCAGATGAGAAACCCAGGTATAGCTCCATAAATTTCCACATTGTCATAGCTCATAGGATGCCTGTTTTAGAAACCCAAATTTGCAAAGGTACCCTTCCTAATATAAAAAAAACTGAGAATTCCCCTGCTTGATGGTAGAAAGTACTTTAAGTAGAACTGTCTTCCTTTAAAAACCACTGCTACAGCCTTTTTTTAAGGGAGAATATGCTGCATTTGGTAAAAAATAGTCAATATTTAGTCTTTTGAGGTTAAGTAGCTTCTGAACAGAGTATCAGAAAGTATAACCCTCTGCCACATCATAGCCAAGTTAAAATCACCTTAGATTTTTTTTATTTGCAAGATGTTTTACTCTGGTCTTATTCTCTGCTTCAGGAATATACCAGCATTTCCCCACCTAGGTATTATTTTTTTCACAGGTGCTCAACTGTGACATGAGAAAAACTTCCTGAAGTTTGATTCCTGTGGTCAGTTTGTGCCACAGCTCAGCACAGAGCTGGCCACCCTGAGCCCATGGTCCCCAGGGGACAGCATCCAAGCACTAGCTACAGCACCAAAATTCAAGGTCAGTAGTGTCCAAGGTACCACTTAAACTGCAGGGAGGGCATCCCTGCAGCAGCTGGTGGTCCTGGTTGCTGTCAGCTGGAAGGTGATAGCCCCCAGCAGGCTGGGCAATGCAGGACCACCGAGAGGTATCACACACTGCATCTTACCAGAAGTTTAAAAAAATAATAAAGGGAGCAGGGTTTTGTTTCTGTAAGGGACTGCATACAAGAGGGTTTCATCTTGAAGTTGTGCTATAGATGCATCCTGACAATCCCTGGCACTCTGACTATCAAACCATAACCATCTATGTAAACTAAAATTCTTCAAATTTTATGCTGCTATTCAAGTATACAGTACCTGCCTTGTTCCACATAACCCAACATTCAAATTTTCTAGTACTTCAAGCATAATAGCATCCCATAAGATACAGCATTTATTAAACCCTCTGGGTACTTGGGAAGGGGTAAAGTGGGGTTTGGGGTACAGAGGAAGGACCCCAACATGTATATCCAAATACTATGAAAATATTCCACAGCACCTTGAACTGCAGATACTCTGATAACCAGCACCCAGCAAAAGCTTCTCATCTCCACAGGGATAATATACTAGTTAAGATTTAGAATGGTCTACAAACAGCAATTACAGCTCGTTAGAGATATCACATAAATGCAGGTAACAAGGAGTGGCTTATGAGTACATACCAAAGTGATACAAAAATAAAGTCTTGTCTCCCTTTACTTTCATTAACTTTTAAAACAGGAGCAGGCTGTAGCCCAGTATAGATTTTAATTCAAATCTGATTCTTTCCTTCCTTTCTCCAAACTGACTTACAAGCAGGAAGAGCACACACATGGCAGAGAATACATTACTAATAATAATTCTTAAAATAAATACCAGGATATTAGATCTTCAACTGCATGCAAAATTGATACACTGTGCCTGTCTTATTCCAAGCTCATGTTCTGAAACTACGCCTCTATTTGAATTATAAGCAAAAGCTTTTATCAAAAGCCTTTGCAATTTTGTACCTTACTTCCCAAAGCACTCCTTTCGCAGTCTGTCAGATCAGGAAATACGACTTTGCTGGGGGAAGGAGCACAAAATCATCCCCATGACTCCCCTGCTGCTTGGAATAAACAACTATGGTCTTCAGCGGCAGCAGTAAGTGAAACAATATTTAAGAATCTGAAGATAATTAGGAATTTCAGCAATAATTGATACACCTGGACAAGTGCAGTTGAGGCTGTGAGTGGACTCCAGAGGGATGCTTTATCCTGTTCAGAATGGCACTGAAAGGCTGGTATGACCCAGCTGTTTGCCATCATGGTGAAGGTTAAGGTGACATTTACTACTTAGAGATTTTAAGCAGTTCAGGTGTCATGCAAGTAATAACTAATGAACAAGTCAAACAATGGGTATCCTATACAGCCAATACCTTCCAAATGCCAATAAGTTATGATACCTTAAAGAAATGAGCATGTTTGCTACATTCATTAGCATAAAAATAAGAGTTGGTATAACTACACAGGATACTTTGAGGTTGGCGATATAATTTAAGGCATAAGCCAGATAAGGTTAACAAACATAATGGGTAAAAATTATCAAGGAACTGAAATAATATTGGCACAGCTGGCCTAGTTTACCCTTGAACTGTGCAGTGGTACATCTAATTTGAGCTGTGACAGCACACTAACAGTGTCCCACTCCTTTCAGGGAACAGACAGCTAAGGTGCATCAGTGAGGTATGAACATCTTGCAGCACAGAGAAGGGAAAAGCAAACGTGGCAGCGCTTGGATCTGCAAGAGCACATGGAACATCACTTGCGAGCTCTGCGCTAGAGAAGCTTCTCCAGGGACAGAGCTCTTCTCCCCACAGGAGTGTGGGGTGCTGTGCACATGTTTCTGGTGTCTCGGGAGGCTTTTTAAATAGGAGGATGGGTGGCAAAAATAGAGCATTGCATAAAAGCCAAATGAAAGCAATTAACTATTTTTACAAAACCACAGAGCAGTTCTGGTTCTGTAGCCCAGAGCAGACCACAGGACGCCTGCCAGTCTGTACTGTAACCACTCAGGAGCTATCAGTGACATCCAAATATTTCCTGTAACAATTCAGCACAAAACAACTATACGTGTACCACAACACAGGATTACTCTCCACTTTCACACTATCCAGCTAGGACAATATTGTTCAGGCTACCTGCCAGCAGTGCCCCAGCAAACATAATACAGAATTTAATTTCTGAGATGTAGCGCTGTTTGAGGAGCTCCCTGCAGCAGATGGGAGACCCACTCCTGGAAGAGCTGATGAAGACCTGCGGCGCTGCTCTGCTGCACCACAGGTTGAGAAGAGGAGATGAGAAACTTGCCCCGAGGACCACGGCAAAACCAGCCTGGCTTCGGCACACACAGAAAAGCAGTCTCTCACACAGAAAGCAGGGAACAGGAGAAGGAAAGCTAGCTGTCAATTTTCAATATTTAATAAGATGCTCTTGTAAAATACCCCAGTAGGTTAGAAAATCAGTCTGAGCTACTAGTTTGGATTACCTTGTAGAGACTGAGTGGAGTAGTACTGCTGGCTTCCCATCTGAATCTCCTGGCCGAGTTCACCTTCAAATCTGTACTCCAGGTTTATTTTGGATCCAGGTTGTTTATGTCTCTTTGCTGCTATGCTTATGCTGGAAACTCCCTTCACAGCCACTGCCGCTGGCAATGACTCACAGAGCTACATTTTTGAGAATTCCTTTCAAGAGAGGAGAGGTGACCCCAGATCACACATGGTGCTTCATGGACAACTCAAAGCCCTTCTGAGCCAGCACAGAGCTGCCCATGAAATCTGGTCACCTCTAAAATATCCAACTTTAGCATGGAATCAGCCTTGCTGAAGGCAGAGGCAAAACTTGTCCAAAAACATCACCCTGGAGTGGTGAGCTCTATATATTTAGGTATTTGGGTATATATTCCACTCAGTAGGATTTAGTGCCGTGACGGTTCAACCTTGGGAAGCTGCACCTTCCAGCTCCACAGAAGTCCCTGTGCAGCACCCAGAAGCTTCAAGAGCTTTCCAGCACCCTCTGAACCAGCCTATGAGAAGTTTCACACTGTAAAAGTGACAGCAGTATTCTCCAAAATTAATATGGACCCGGCAGGTTGCAGCTTTTCAGTTAAATACTAACATTGCCTTTTTTTAATTACGTTTTCTATTTTAGTTCATTCTACACCCATGGAATTTCAGACTGCATGCACAGGTTTACTAACTATTCTAATCAGGACTAAAAATACTTCAGAAAACAAACCTCTTCTCAGGAACATCCCAGAAATTTGAGAGGTGGAAGGCTGAGCATCAAGAAAACTTACACCATTGCTGTGTTAGAGAGTTAATTTCTCATGCAGAAGGGCTGTATATTGCTGTCTATGGCCTCAAGACTTATTTTTCCTTTATAAATGCAAAGCACAACTGCAATAATTCTACCACAGACCATGAAGAAATCGATTTAGCAATCCGAACATAAATTAAGCAATGTTTTTGATTCAGTAAACTTGTTCCTATGTAGATCAGAACAAGCATTAGTGAAGGTCAGTGACCCATACCCAAGTATTTGCTTTGATGAAGTTCATAGGAATTTTAGATCAGAGCACACTTCAAATTATTTGACCTGTAAATTAACCCTTTACACATTTTTTGAAGCAATTTTAGTGAATTGCTAGGAGCTTTTCTATTTGTGATTCAATGTTTTAAACGCATGTTAATGGAATTACATATTAATGAAACCACGAATTTGGTAACTAACAACCTTCTCATGAATAAGGAGCTCCAAACTGAACAAAGCTCAATATCACTGGAAAAGGATTTCAAGTGATTTTTACTATTAAAGAGGTATTATGGCTAAACTATTTTCTGAAAGACAAAATAAACACTTTCTAAGAGAAAACAACAGTTATCTCAACTTCACTGACCTACCTGAAAGCTATGTTCAAGGCTTCCAGATTCATCTTGGTGTTTGGTGCCACACTGTATAAACACTATTTCTTGTGGAACAAGCCTTCTGTACAGTTACTTTTAAAAAAAAAATCTGCATTATAACTTACATCCCTTGAAGCTATTTTAACTGCATTCTTCATACATTAAAAATTTTAATATTCACACGTGTTAAATTCTGTGCAAATCTGAACAAATACATTTCTAGCTTAGAATCTTTCACCTCAAGCAAGATCAAGTAATTGGTACAATAACTTCATGGGTTTTAAAGGAAGATCAAATGAATTAATGTCTTTCAAGTACTATAATAGTTCTACAATTTATGTTAAAGTAAATCATTTGAGTAATGAATTTAATTCCTCAGAGTAACTTTTTCAAAAAAAACACAATACGCATTAGTAAAGAATGAGGGGTTTTTTAAAATGCAAAAGCATGAAAAATATTTAAGTATTTTTAATAATAAAGCAAAAGTGATCTGAGACAATACAAAAACCTGTTTAAGAGAGTGCCAGTGTACTACTTGAGTCTACATAGCAACAAAATAACAGTGGACATGTGGAGGGGAACAGTTTTTCTTCACTTTTACAGAACAGAAGATGGATACCCTCAAGGAAAAAGTACACCTGAGACAGAACTTGCAACTGCAGAATCTCCAACTCCACTGAAATGATCCGAGTGCTGCTAAGTAGCAAAAGGCAGCTTTTTAATTGGCTGAAACTGCTTTATTGAAATAAGGCACACAACTGTGGGTACTTGTAGGTGGGATGCAACTGGGAGAAATGGGATTCTCCAACTAGAACAAAATCCTGAGGCTTAAATATAAGATCCAATTGCAGCATGAATCCATTAAAGGGTCATCATTAGCCTAGCAGTGACTAATGTGTCTGCCAGTACATAAGTGTTCTAGGCAATGGCAGTTAAAAAAATAGCAGTCTTCCCTTCCCTTTCCCCCCCCACCATCTCCCACTTTCAGACATTTGAGTAATCACTTAGCAAACCTATGATAATCAGGAACTAATTAAATAACTGAAATCGTTTCAGCATTCATAATTTTCTTTTCATGAAAGTCACATTTCTAGATTTTTATGGCCTCATCCACATGTCTCAGATTCAGACATTGTGCAGCAAGCCACATGGTAAGCTCTGGTCCAGAAAGCCACTGTCCCTGCTGGGACACCGAACGCCGATCAGAATGGGGACCTTAATCCACTGCAACAAAAGCCAACGCTGTCACCTCCAGCACCCAAAAGAGGCTCAGTTGCTTCTCCACTCCCACAAGCCCAGGGATTGAATGCTGACGAGGGCATTACTGTCCTGCATTAATGCACCACGAGTCCCACCTCCCCACCGAGCCAGCAGCAGGGGTCCTCTCCGGTGGATGAAGATCACCATCCCTTGCTATGGCCACCGTGCACCCATGGTCCCTCCCCGATTACTTTGCACTTTGCAGGGTTTCGACCGTGCTCCCACGGTCCCTCTCCAATTACTTTGCGCTTTGCAGGGTTTCAACATCAGAAAGTCAGGAGGGAAGTGCTCTGGGCAGTAACTTTGCTGGTTCTCTTAGAACCACCTATGGCTCAGTTTTCCTTTTTTTAAGCAGCAAAAGGACTTTTTTCAGGTTTCACCTGAAGGTCCAGTGACCCAAACGAAGAGCCAGGACAAAGTTTGCGTATTAAATTTAGTTTCATTGGTCCCAGCAGCCCCAGCTGTAAAGAATTTGGGGCAAAGACAGCATCTCCCCAACGGCCAGATGCACAATTTCCCTCCCAGAACAATGGCAGCATACTCAAAAAGTGTAAGAGCTTCTGCTTCACTGTTTCTTCACTGACCTCCTCAGCAGGTGTTTAATACAAATGTACATGGGTAAGCCCTCACTTGTTTTCTGTTTGCACAGTATGCAGAGCCTGAACACAGCACAAAAATAAAAAGACAAGAGTTGCAGCCGCAGCAGCAGCTGGTGTACAGTACCTCTTGATGCAACCTCCCCGCATCCGAATACAGCCTCCTGCTCCTGTCCACGTCCATCCATCCCCTCGTGACAGATGGGAAAACCCCAAGCAATATGAGAGATAACCAAAAGCTTCTTGATTTCATCGTTTCACGTCTGTTGAAAACAAGAGAACACTCATAAAACAATCATCTCGCAACAAAACCCAGCTCAGATTCAATAACACGGTGGAAGCTTCAGCTGACGGCACCCATCCACACTCCGTCAGTGTCGATGGAGCTTTGCAGACTCCCACAGCACATGCAGCAAAACATCGATTTTCCCGTTTTGCACCCATCAATGTACTGGCAATGAATTCCCACATTATAGCAGTTTTGCGAAACATTTACCCGCAAAACTATCCTCCACAGGACTTGCTGTTCCCAGTCTGTTCCCACACAGCACCTGCAGAACCGAAGCCCTGGGATTTCTAAATCTAACTGCTGCATCCAAAAGCAGACCACATCAAAACACGACATTATGGTACTGTGGAAGCCAAAGGGTGACTTTATCCCATCTCCAGAACCCCTAGCAACACCCGGTCACTCATAGTCAGGGACTCACACTTGCACCCTCAGCAGATCTTCAGGAAAGCCCCAGACACCCGCATTTGGGGTCGGTATTGGGACCAGTGCTGTTTAACATCTTTGTCAGCGACATGGACAGTGGGATTGAGTGCACCCTCAGCAAGTTTGCCAACACCACCAAGCTGTGCGGTGCCACTGACACACTGGAGGGAAGAGATGCCATCCAGAGGGACCTTGACAGGCTTGAGAGGTGAGCCTGTGCAAACCTCATGAAGTTCAAAAAGGCCAAGCACAAGGTCCTGCCCATGGTTTGTGGCAATCCCAAGCACAAATACAGGCTGGGCAATGAGTGGATTGAGAGCAGCCCTGAGGAGAAGGACTTGGGGGTGTTGATTGATGAGAAGCTCAACATGACCCACCAATGTGCGTTTGCAGCCCAGAAAGCCAACTGTACCCTGGGCTGCATCAAAAGCAGCATGACCAGCAGGTCGAGGGAGGGGATTCTGCCCCTCTACTCCCTTCTTGAGACCCCACCTGCAGTACTGCATCCAGCTCTGGGGCCCCAACATCAGAAGGACATGGACCTGTTGGGGCAAGTCCAGAGGAAGGGCACAAAAACAATCAGAGGGCTGGAGCACCTCTGCTATGAGGACAGGCTGAGTTGGGGTTGTTCAGCCTGGAGAAGAGAAGGCTCCGGGGAGACCTTATAGCAGCCTGCCAGTACCTAAAGGGGACCTACGGGAAAGCTGGAGAAGGACTTTGTACAAGGGCGTGTAGTGATGGGACAAGGGGTAATGGCTTTAAACTGAAAGAGGGTAGATTTAGATTAGATGGAAGGAAGAAGTTCTTCCCTACGAGGGTGGTGAGGCACTGGGACAGCTTGCCCAGAGAGGCTGTGGATGCCCCATCCCTGGCAGTGTTCAAGGTTGGATGGGGCTTTGAGCAACCTGGTCTGGTGGAAGGTGTCCCTGCCCACGGCAGGGGTCTGAACTAGATGATCTTTAAGGTCCCTTCCAACCCAAACCATTCTATGATTCTACGGTTCCCTTGGACCACTGGAGGCTTCCAGCAATGTGACAGAAAATATCATTATTCCCCTCTGATTCAGAGGATGACACTGCCTCGAGCAGACACAGCCACTGCCACCCCCTTAGGCTACGATCAGGTTTGCAGGGCCAGCCAGCCAGGGTCTGAGAGCTGATACCCAAAACCCAAGAACAGTCACTCTTCCCCCAGATGGTCACCAAACCCACTAAAACTTGCAAGACCTGAAACAAATTCTGTGCTGGCTTCTCCAACCATGATGTAGGTAAGCCTCACCTGGGGCTGCAACTTCTCCACTCATTTGCCTCTGATCCAAAGAGAGACATTTCCAATCCCTCCCAGACTCACCCTACTCAACAGCAGCACCATTTCCCTGGCAGTGCCCCACCACAGCCCCGCATCAGCTGCAGGGGACTGGGAAGATGCAAGCAAGGATTTCCACCATAACTGCATCCTCTTGGACCAGCAGTTCTTGTCTTGTGTGTGGTTTGGTTTTTTCATTGGGTTTTGGTTTTTTTTTTTTAATTAATTTGGAAATAAAACCAATGCAGTTACTCAAAGCGTTGTCAGATGGAACTACCATGTGTTTCATACATGCATAACCCTGCGCTGGTGCCCTGGAAGCTCAGCCAGGAGAGCTCTGTACTTCATCTGAACTTTTGGGGGAACAGGACACCAGATTGTGTCATTACTTTTCACAATAAAAATACCAAAGGAGTCTTCAGGCGTGGTACCATTTCCATGGTAGCTGAGGGAAGTGTTGACCTTTCACGGCAGCTGCAGAGGATGCTAACGCGGACCCGTAACGAAACATAATGACCACTTAATGAGGCAAGCGATGGCATTTCTATAGCATGCAAGTGACAGGCTGCTGCTTGGTTTGAGCAATATACATTAACAAGGCAAGTTACCTGCTAATGGCAAAATTAAGCCTAGCTGAATTAAGTCACCATGACATCCCTTGTCTTGACAGGACTCATTTTACAGTGTTTTCATGCCATGTATTTGCTGCAGGGTATACCCAAGCCTCGGCGCATCGCTATTAATTTTGGAGCCACGACCATTTACACCAGCACTGACCCGGTTTCAGGCATTCTGTCTGCCCAAAGACACACTATCAACAGAACCAGCGCAGCCTACAGCCACCACACACCACGCACCCATGGAGTTCAGGCATTCCTTTTTCTCAGCACTAACGCAAACACCCTGGATTGAGAGCACTCAGGATGAAATCAAAATTTATTAGGCTTTCTAAATTCCAATTAGAAACCTCAGATGTAATGTTACTGGGGCTACAAATAAATGTTTAATAAACCAAAGTCACTATATCAATAAGCGACAAAGTACATTGTTACATTACGAATTGCTCTTGCACAGCAATACTGTTTCTCACATTTTTAATAGAGGTATTTTGTATGCTCAGTTGATACCATCACAGCAAATACAACTATTTCACTTTGCAGTTCTAGAGACCTCTGACTCATATGCTGCTTGAAATTACAATCCTAGAGCAAAACAGGGTACTAGCTAGTTTAATGTATATTTAGTAAATAACTAACTGCTAGAAAACATGATGGTGTTTGGATTAGGATGCCTATAACACTGATGAAAGTGAAAAGGCAGCCTCTACCTGCTGCTAGAAACTCCACTTGTTTAATAAATGGAATTTGTAGAACATCTTTCTCCAGAGTCAGTTTAGAAATTACTTATTTTTATTGCATACTGACTGACAGTACACTAATTGCTCTCACTCATAGTAAGAGGAGGACACACTAATATTCATTATGTATCTGAATAGCCTAAGCCAAGCAACAAATAGGCACCATAAATATCAGGTGAGGGTTAACTCTGAAATCATTCAGCATTTTCATGCCACTTGGCATCCTGAACCACAGCTCAGCACCGCCTTACCCTGAGCTAAGTGGAAGGCTCCTTGCAGAATCTGGTCTGCAGTTGCATCATGCAATACAGCTACCGGATTGCTGTCTAAAGTTCCCCGAAGTCAAGAGAAAAATTCAAATCGATTGAATAGATCCAGACCACCACTGTAAACTCAGACAAGTTTTACTACCAATTTCCTTTCCTCACTTGAAAGAGGGACAGATTTGCAGGATGTGAGCCTGTATGGACATCACTACGCAGGTAAATCGAAGCTTGCATACGGAAACATCTGCATAAAACAAGCAGTTGTACTAAAAAAAAATAAATGAACATTTGTGGCTGAACGCTGGAAGTCTCTCAAGAGCTGGGGGTGGAGGGGGGAGTCTATCACACACCTGCTCTTGGCAATGCGTGTGAGCAGAGAGACAGATTTTAATCTACTGTGTAATGCAGAAATTAGTAATTGTAATGCAGATGCTAGAATTAAACCAAACTATTTTAAAGTAAATAAAGTAGAGCATCACACCCAGTTGTGACACATTTCCTTTGGTTTCAGGAGAATTACTTCCAAAGCAATTTTGGCTCTTATGTTAAAGAAATGCAAAGCCTAGAAGTTTACCTAAAGGTTGCAGTTTCTGCCTCTGAGCAAGAACAGCATTACAGCCTTCCTTGCAGCTGGCCTTACTTTACCAAGAAATACTACCTCAAGCACAGCAGGACCATGCTACGCACCATTACGCGAAGAAGCTCAAACACGACGGCTCACTTGCGCAAGTGGTGCCCAGCCTGGCAGGACCGTGCACCGTGGCCAAGCCCTGCAGGTGCTGTTGCAAGACCAGCAATTGCAGAACGCCCATCCCGAGCTCGGATGGGTTTGTGCAGACACCAACACCCAGGGAGAGTCTCAACTCGCAAGAAAATTGGTGCAACGCCTCTGGACGAAGAGGAATAACAGCAAGCAGATGCAAGCCAAAGATACAATCACAGGCTTTAGGGTACAGGTTTTAGAGCTGCTCAAGCAAAAAGGGTCACCTTGAAAAAGGAAGAGAACTAGTCACACTGGCCATCTGAGTGGAGAACACCACAGATTGTTTAAAGCATTTATGTGACATGGAATACGAGCTGTCAAACAGCTAGATTGCTGCAGAGATCCCACAATTTCTTCCTCCACAACACGGAAGCTTTAAGAATTCAATTATGGTGACTGTAACAAGATTAAAGAATTTTCCAAAAGCAGCTATTGGCTTTGTTTTCAGGGCTACTTAAACTGTGGCTTTTTTTTTATAGTATTGAGAAATTAAGAGTTCAAAATAGCTTTTAATGATTTCCAACATGCTTCACGTTATAAAGAAAGAGGTTGAACTTAATTACCTGAAGTTATGACTGTTGCTATAGCAAAAGGAAAGCACTCGGACTAAACCGTTACCTCTATATAAATTGGCTCTATTAACAGCAGATAAGAATCTGGTCCTCAGTTCCTCTGCCATCAACTGCTCCAATTGCTTCAGCCTTATCTAAACAGCATTTCTATGGCCTGCAAAATAATTTTGATGTCCATAATTTCTCAGTGAGCACTACAAGCGCTACAAAATTAAGGAGAAAATCCATTCTAAGATAACCTTTCAACGAGACATAATGAAGCCAAATAACCATTTCAGTCAGCTACTGGCAGTATCTTAGATAAATACTTAAAGTTTTGATGCATTAAGAACTCATTGGAACCAGCTACAATGTTTAAGTACAAACCAGACGTTCCATCTGAGCAAAAGCATACTTAAGAATATTCCATTTGATCCTTAAATTCTCCAAGACACTTCAACGCTCCCAGAAGAAATCTGGGGGACATCAATCCAGCAGGGATGAAGGGCTGCCGAGAAGCTCCTAAACCTCACAGGGTTTTAACCTTTGTTTTCGAGGCTGCCTCCGTGACACTTTGCTACGTTTCAATCACAGGCTTGCTCCGAGGTTACGCTCAGAGAAGTCCTGTACCATCCCCTCCATCACCCTCCAGCTGGGCACCCAGTGCTCAGCACCACCGGAAAGCCATTTATTCCCACCAGGCAGAAGCATTTTAAACAAGTTGGGAAGGGGAGCCCTGTACCTATCATAAATAAAAAAAAATTTTAAAAAAATCATCACTCTCTGCTTGCCAGCTAACAAACTCAAGCCGCTGGCCGTCGACGGAGGCACCGGAGGCTGAAGGTGGTACGTGGAGGGGGGGGCTGCGTTGGCAGCGGGGCAGGCAGCGGGGCAGGCAGCGGGGCAGGCAGCGGGGCAGGCAGCGGGGCAGGCAGCGGGGCAGGCAGCGGGGCAGGCAGCGGGGCAGGCAGCGGGGCCCCGACGGGGCGCTCCGCGGGGCCGACGGCCGCCGGCACCACGGCGCCACCTAGGGGCCGCGAAGGAGAAAACGCCGGCCCCACTCGCGACCGCGGCGGGACGCGCCGCCCGACCCCGCGCCCCACCGACGGCGGCAGCCCCGCAACTTCGGCACGGGGAGATGGGGAGGGGGGGAAAGAACCTCTGCCTTCCCCCCCGCGCCTCCCTCCGCGCCCGAGGGGAGGGAGCCGCGTCCATCCCACGGGCGGCACCTCCACCTCTTGCCCCCCACGGTGTGCAATTCGGGCTGGGGAGGGGGCGACCCCCTCCGAGGCCGTCCCCCCCACGCCCCCCGGCTCCCACCCCCGCTGCGGCCGCCCACCTGTTACCGCGCCCAGCGGGCGGACGGGGATCCGCGTGGGGCGGCGGCGGCATCGGGAGGCTGCCCGGCCCCCGAGCGCACCCCGCGGAGCGAAGCGGCGGGGCTCCGGCGGCCGCCCTCCCCTCGGCCCGGGCGGGCAGAGACGGAGGAGGTTGGCGGCGGCGAGGCGGGGGGGGAAGCGGCGCGAAGAGCAGCGGAACCCCGCGGTACGGGGCGGGCGGTGCCGCGCACCCCCGGGCGGGCAGCCCGCTGCGGGGGCGCTCCGCCGCCACAACAACTCACCTTGGAGAAGCGGAACGAGTCGGTGAAAGGGGGCGGCGGCCGGGCTCGGCGGTACCGGGACGGGAAAGGCGACGACCGAGTACGCGGCGCGGGCCGGGCCGGCCCTATTTCAGCTCTCTGGGCCGGAGCCGCCTGACGTCACCGCGGCATTTGCATATTCCACCCAATCGCCGGCACCTGTGCGGGGACGGCGGGACCGCCCCCTCGGGGCACGCGGGGCCGGGGGGGGCGGGAGGGGGAGCCCCCGTCGGGGGGCGATGCGGGGGGGGGGGGGGCGCAAAACCACGGAGCTTTTGGTGGGTCAGAAACACGGGGGACCCCCCCGTGGCTGGGAGAGTCGCTGGGGGGTCGTGCGGGAGCCAGGCTGCTCTGGGGGGGGGGGGGCGAAAGGAGACGGTGGACCCCCTTGGGATGTAAAACGGGGGGGGGCTGTACCGGTTTTTTCCCCCGGTGGGACTCGGTAACCGGGCAGGAGGTTGCGCGGCACAACGTAGAAGCCGGTTGTTTGGTGAAGCGCTCCTGTTTTCACATCCCCGTGGTTATACGGGAAGGCAAACATTGAAATTCATTCATTCTCCCTCTTCGCCATCGCACAAAAAAAAAAAAAATCAATAAAGGCATTTCTCATTTATTTTTTAAAAGGGGTTGGGTGTTTACAGGAGAGGAAGGCACGGCACGGCGGGACTGCAGAAGCAAAGGGGATTTAAGGTGTTCGGCTTCGAAGGCTGCAAGGAGGGTTAGGCGCGAACTGGACACATCACGAAGGCAACGTAACGCCCACAATTAACAACGGAAGGAGATGAGCGGTCTAAGAGACCTGATAAAACATGCCAAGTTTTGTGTTTCTTCCTATAAAGCAACTTACAGCTGGACCTTGCTGAATTAAATTGGATTTGTCATTGGCTTCGGCGTGAAAAGGACAGGACCCCCCCCAGTTCAGACGGTTAAAAAGACACAGGCTACTCTTGGAAAATGGGTCCAGTCCGGAAGAAAATCTGCTTATTAAAAAAGTCATTCCACAAAATTAGGCGCGAGGTTGCAGAAGAGGCTATTTCATGGGAGTAAGCTATTTTTTATTTTCTTTGCAGGACATACCAAGTGATCAGACAGGTTGGTTTTCCGGAATTTTTCACACCTTTAGTTTCGGCCTGTTAAATGCAGCACCTCTGAAATATTTTCAGTGTTTACAAAATAAATGGAGCCTATTCTACCCAAACCATGCACAAGGGCTTGTAGGGACCCTTGGTTTTTTCTGGTTTCCTTATCTGGGAAGGAAATGATCTGAAATTGCTGATTTCGGGTTTGGATTAAAAAAGAAATCACAAATATAATAAAACGAGGAGTATCCGCTGTGATTTGTGCATGGGCAATATAAAGGAGGTCTTTGCAGAGCATCCTAAAAGAAGAAATGAGTGCATATTTCTCAGTTGGCCTATAGGTTTAAGAGGTCTGAGGTTTTTAAAAAATAAAGCTGAAATCTAATCAGAGACAAATACGTTATCTTTAGTGAGATCTTTTTCTCTTTCCTGAGGGAAAAAAAAAAATCAGGAATAATAGCAGTGGAGACAACTCTTCCCCATTTCCTGAAGGGAAGCAAGAAAAGCCTTCCCGCTTACCAACATCATTTATTCTATGAAAATATGTCTGTGCTGTCTATTGGAAGTATTTAGTAATCTCTCCGTATCTCTTAAAGACGGACGTAAACGCGAGGTGCATTAGCGGACATCTGAAGTACCCGCGCAGCCCCTGTTTATTTATATCCACATGCGCTGGAGGCCACGGAGGAGGGAGGCAGTCGCGGTTCTTCACCACCAACAGCTTGCCGGGGTGATCCTCGCCACCACGCCTTTGAGGCAGTAGGCGCATTTTGCTCACTTCTACATCATCCGATGCGGTTTTAAACACGCATCTCGACGGCTAGATAAGGAGTGTATCTACCCTGTGCGGTGGGCAATTCGGCTCACGTAAAGCGTCCGTCTGCTCTTCCATCAATTTTCGGGTGCCGAAGGTGACCGTGTTCCTAGCCCAGGTATCTCAGGATGACCAGATTTCTCTGTCCCACCGCTGGCACAGTGAGGTACCAACAGTCATTTTTAGTGTCTTCTCTTGCACACTTGGGTCCTATGCAATTCTCTGACATTTTGGTTCAAAATCTTTTGAAGTTTTGCCAACCTTTTCAAAATACGATTTATAACAAGCGACTGGCAGGCACCCCTCCTCGCACCCTCATCCTCCGGCCAGCTCCATCCCCCTCCTTTTCAAACACTTTCAATCTATCCTGAGACCTTTTGAAAGCCCCGTGGAATCCTGGCTGCATCCCAAGGGGCGTTTTTGAAAGGATGCTGTGGGAGCTTTGCTGGGGAGGGGGGAGTCTGCCGTCCCCCTGCGCTGGTTCACCCGCCCACAAACAGCTCTCTTCTAGAACAGGAGAAATAAACTGCTGCTTGCTCCAGAGCGAGCTGGCAATGAAAAACTGATAAATTCCTCATCTTCAGGTCTGGGTGAGTTTGAAGCAAAATAATTGTTGCTTTCCTTTGAAGAGGGAATTGGAGAGGCCCAAAAAACAGTGACTGGAGTTAGAAGGAAAAAAAAATGGATTATTTTAAAGACAGGCTTGGGGGGGGGGGGGAGAGATTCCTATGCAGAGAAAGGGGAAAAACAAGTTTGTAATTTTAAATTTATTTTTTTTTCTTAAAATACAGGATAACCAGTTCACTGAAATGAGAATTAAGCATCCTCCCCTCCACTCGGTTTTAAAAAAAAAAAAAAAAAAAAGTCAAAACCAGAAAACAAGCAAGCAAGTAAAAGCACTTTGGAAGTTCAGGGGAGTTGAAGCTGCAAGTGACAGTATGTTTAATATAATGTGGGCAAATCTGAGGACTGTGAAGATGAAGAGACCTGGGCTGGTCCTGGTCTCACGTACTTTGGTGAGAGGAGCTGGAAATGTGCAACCTGTTGTCAGCTTTGACTGATGTGACTTCAGGAATTTGATGAGAAATTTTAAACAACAGATTGGCGAGGCAGAGCTCCGTGTCACTGAAGATACGATAGCATTCAAGGGTGACCATGGCAGTTAGTTTAAGGGAAAGAGTTTTGAAGAACAGATGGTCTTCTCTTATTGGGCTTTTTTTTTTAATTAAAAAAAAAAAAAAAGTCACAACAGAGCAATGCACATAGCCAAGACTCCCTGATTTCCACCAGCAAAGGAATTAATGGATAACCATCTGAGCCATCTGAAGTACTTCCAAAATCTAGGAAATGATGTTCAGAAGAGAAAGATAAGGTTTCCTCTCTGAAAATTCAAACTTTGAACGACAGCAAATCACCCACCTACCCCCCTTGTCCAGTCTTGCTAGCTAAATGCAGTAATTAAACATGAGTTTTTAAAAGAACATTGTATTCACTGGAAACAAGAAGCTGAGGAGGTAATAGGACAACAGGATTCATGCTCATCACTTCTAGTTATTTGAACCAAAAGCCTAAATCAGACCTGATTAAAATAGGGACTCAAAACCAGATTCAACCAAAACTAGATATATTAAACAAATACAAATGTGACAAGAGTCACGATTCAATTATTAGGAGTCCGTCTTTTAATTGCTCATTAAGATGACAGCGTGTATCTTTGTCTACATACATTTAGCAAAGCCTTTTTACTTTGACAGCGCATAAAATTATCCATGCCAACTGTATATCTCTTACTTTTTATGTCAACTTTAGAGTTGCCAGTTTTTCATTATCCTCTTGGTCACAAATTAATAAGGAGGAACAAATTTAATAGCAGCCTCAAACCTTCAGAGATTATGTCAGCCTTGTGTATCTGTGCCAGTTAAATTACCATTTACTTCTGCTTAAATTTAATGTGGTCATCTTCATACAAACACACACATATTTAAAGCCTGCTCTCAGCGTACAGCATTAGCACACCGAGAGGCTGCTCTGAAAAGCTGACATGGAGCTCAGACTTGAACTTTTCTAACCGCAGCACTCCCGTCAAGATGCAGCAAATGGAGAGGACCAAGGTCAAGAGCTGCAGACACACAGGGGTTTTCTGCCGGTGCCGTTCTCCCGTGTCGTTACCAGCTGGGATGTCTGTGGACGAGCCTCCGCAGCAGCGGCATGTCCTTCGGGTGGTCAAAATGGGTCGAGGCTCGCATCTAGGTAGGTGCTGCCCTTGGTGACCCGTCCTTCTCCATCTTCATCGTGTTTTAGTAAACGATTGCTCTGTTTGGTAAGTGCCTGCAAACGCTGGATGCTGGATTGCAGCGCTTCGCCCCTGCCTTCATAGCTGTAAGCCCCAAATAATAAAAAAATAAATTGTAAAAGATGTTTTATACCAAAGGAAATACTAAACGTAGAAACAGTGGTTTGATTCATTTCACAGCTGTAGTCTTTTTTGATTTGTTCGTAATTTTCTACACTACTGCTTCCAATTTGATACTGTCTGGGCCTCGGATGACAATGAGAATGGGATAACAGATGATGAGCTCAAAATACTGAACACAATCATACTCGCCCTACGTGTACCCACAATCAATATGTCACTTTGAGGAAGGAACCATCAGCCACTGGGCAAAGTTTGGAATATAAAATGTCACAGGAACTCAAGGCACATTCCTTATTTCTTAGGAGTTGTCAGAGCAGCTGGCCTGTTGCTGTGTAGGGGATATGCGGAGGGTTCAAATAAATAGCCCCAGATACCTGAATTAAAACAGACATGGTGACTTTCAGCAACTCCCTCCATCTCCATTGCCCTGGGAAACCAGACACGCCAGGCTGACGGTAGGGCTAACGGCGGGACTGGCGAGAACAGGTCCCATGGCCGTTGACCGAACTTGCGGCTTTGGGAATGGCACCTGTTTTCCTCAATTTACCCATCTCTGGATATTTTGTTGGTCTCTTCTCCCAGCTGCACAGGAGAGATCATCAAAGCCAGTGGACAGTGTTTATCTGAAGACAAGAAAGCACTTTGATCCATGGGCGCGGATAATAATAAGGTGCTTAGATTTTATCCCAAGCTCCTCGGCTATTTGCACGTACAGTCGAGTCATAGGAAAGTCTTGGTGCACATTCTGGAGCATATGGTGATCTTTCTTTCAAGCTTGTTTTCAAGAGGAAGTTTAAAGTGAGGAGCTTTAGCAGAGCTGTTATGACGCAGGCTGCACAGCAGAGAAGTAGGCAGTCGGTCAGAGGTACGGGACTCCTAATCCACGTCGTCAAAACTCCCCGTGTCAGAGAGAAAGAGGCAGATGAACGGAACAGGTGACGATGAAAATATATGCACCAAAAAAGAAGAAAAACCAGCAAGAAATGTGAGCCTGCCTCATCTGAAACATTTGAAAAAGTTTTCTAAAGCATCTTTGTGTTTTATCTCATCGCTTAATAGGTTTTACTTTACGCCTGTGCATATCTAAGCTGTATATCAAGTTCAAGAAATACATATGAGCAAGGGTGAATTGGCTACAGATTCCTTAAATTGCCTCTGCAGACAGATGGCCAGCAAGCAGGCTGGGAGGGAGAGTACAAGCAAGGAGGATGTCGTTCTTCAAGAAAAATTAAGAAATGTAAATGACACCATCAGTGCTAAGAAAGACAAACCCGTGCAAAGCATGAGCCAGGCTCAGTTCAAACAGCAATTAAATGATTTAGAGCAAGACTCTGATCATTTACAATTTTTAAAGGTGAAAGGTGTGATTTTGGTAATACCTTAAAATTAAAAGGCCAGCCACTCCATCTTTAAAATGATGGTTTCTCTCCTGGAAGACTTATCTCATTGTCAGTCCATTACCAGCCAGCCAGAACCCATCCATACAAAAATAATTGGCTATTGATATACGGTAATGCTGAAAAGTTATTCTTATTTTTGTTCGTTGCTACAGAAAGATGTCCTCTCTAGCCTACACTTTCAATCATTATAAATGCTACTGTGAAAAACTAAAAACACTTTTCTGAGATAGATTAAGATCTACTTCACAAATAAGTGTATTTTATCACTAAGAGAAGAGGCAAATGTCACCGATACTGAGTGTTTTATACACAGTAGAGACCACTTACGCTGGAATTTTCCCCTCATGGTGAATTAATGTCACTGGCTATGCACAGTCCCCTCCGCACGAGCAGGCTCCAATGCCGGGTTTACACCTGCTGGACCCATGTGAAGAATTGTCTCTGAACCACCACAGCAGCCCCTCCTTTTCCCTTGCCTGTCGTGAGCTAGAAGAGGGTAAAAAGGATGGTTTGCCTTGAAAAAGGATAGTTTACCGGAGAGGGGCAGGCACCACTGCTCTCCACTGGGACGAAGTCCCATCTTCCCCTTTGCTCAGAAAAGGGTCGCATCCTGCACACGGCTGCAGTGCTTGGGTCCCAGAGGAACCGGCAGCCTGGGAACAGCAAAACCCACCACCACCAGCAGCCATCAGGCCCCGTAAAATGTTATTTGTGCGCAGGCTGGGAAGTTTGCACTCCGGCTGTTAAAGCCGTGACGAGCCGGTGGCAGATGCTGCACTTGCCAGCTAAGCACCCCTCAAGAATAGCTAATAAAACCGGAGGACATTAGGCTTCGCAATGCTGTATTTTAAAGATAAAGAGTCTCTGGTTGGAATTGTGCTAAGATTTTTACCTTCTTGCGGACAGCTCTTTGGCTGCGCTGTGACACAATCTTGAGCTGAACTAAAACAACGGGTTATAAAATCCTGGCTGGGACAACACGCCGGGAGATGTACATGGCAGAATGGAGAAAGCGGGGAAATAATGGAGCCTGACAGAGAATTTTGGGGACCATAGTTTGAGGCAGTAGTCGAAATTTCTCATGCTTAAGGCTCAAACACACACCAATACAAAAGCAAGGTGTTGAATGGCTTCAACAAATCTGTCTTGGGACCTTGTGTAGGCATTGATTTTGGGTTGTTTTGCCTTACTTATGGTAGTTCACTTGTAGCAGTTGTTGATAAAATGTTTAAGGAAGTAACAATTTAATTTTACATTTGTTTCAGCTGCTTATAGAATTATTTTTCCTTCTATATTTTTCTTGTTTGGACAAATTTCTACTGTCACTCTTTGCAACACAAACAGTTTTGGTTGCTTTTGTGTCGCTATTAGAAGCATATCACTCTTAGTAATTGCTTGTCCTGGTTTTGGCTGGGATAGAGTTAATTTTCTTTTTAGTAGTTGGTATAGTGTTATGTCCTGGATTCAGTGTGAGAAGAATGTTGATAACACACTGATGGTTTCAGTTGTTGCTCAGTAGTGTTTATACTGAGTCAAGGATTTTTCAGCTTCTCCTGCCCAGCCAGCAAGAAGGCTGGAGGGGCACAAGGAGTTGGGAGGGGACACAGCCAGGACAGCTGACCCAAACTGGCCAGAGGGGTATTCCAGACCATGGGATGTCATGCCCAGTATATAAACTGGGGGGAGTTGGGCAGGAGAGGTGGATCGCTGCCCGGAAACTAACTGGGCATCGGTCGGCGAGTGGTGAGCAATTGCATTGTGCATCACTTGTTTTGTATATACCAATTCTTTCATTATTATTATTGTCATTTTTTAATTGCTATTATCATTATTATTATTTTCTTCCTTTCTGTCCTATTAAACTGTCTTTATCTCAGCCCATGAGGTTTACTTTTTTTCGATTCTCTCCCCCATTCCCCTGGGTGGGGGGAAGTGAGTGAGTGGCTGCATGGTGCTGAGTTGCCGGCTGGAGTTAAATCACAACATTACTGTACTGAGTCTCTGTTATCCCTTTAGCAACAGCCTCTCCCGCAGTAAAAGGAAATGCATTTTTTCTCTTGTCTCTTATTGTCCAGAATTACTCTTGGATATTACAGTCGTCAATGTTTAGTATTAAATCATTTCCCTGCCAATTCATTGTAATCAAATCTTCCACAAAGTCAATAGCAATAACATTTTTATAAGGCATTGTCTCTCTCAACCTATTAGGTGCTTTCAGATCTTTGAATTTTCCATTCTGAAAATAATAGATAGTGACCTGGAAGAAAACATAAAATCTGTGAAAGTCACACGAGAAACCATGTAATCGCTCATACCGACCAAACCTTTAGGTCAGAGCTTTGACTAGTTCAGACAGGTTACTCAATCATATGAGTGACTTTTATTTTCTGTAGAAAAAAATTCAAAATAAATAAATGAGCTACCAGGCCCACTGGAACCAGTAGCAATATTTCTATCGCATTTAATGGGACCAGATGTTGGCTTTGCAGAGTTATGTGTGGTGTTCCACCGGGTACAGCTGTGCCACAATGCAAATATGCCCCTACAACTCCCAGGGAGGCACCTGAGCTGGTTTAAAGGAGGCACTGACAGCCACAGCACTGCAGAACAGAGCAGGGGGCTGCAATACCCACCCCAGCCCCGAGTATTTCCTTGCACTGTGAACCTGCAGCTGAGGATGCTGCAGAGTCCCACCTGCCTCCTGGATGCACCACCCAAAGCAGCGGGTGCTTCCCATCCCGTGGGGAAACACTGAGATAAAGATCACTTCCTTCAGCATCCTTTCAACTGAAAGCAGCTTTCACCTGCCTTTTAATCATGTCTTCAGGATAAACTTCGGTTTCATCTTCTTCTGTCTTTAGGAGAGGCAGAATCAGACTGCCGGGGGTTACTCTGCCTTAGAAGGAATCAAAACGGGTCACAGACAAAGTCAAAACATGACGGGCCATCTTAATTGTAAGTGTACAGCTTGCACAGAAGCCAACAGAAGTTTTGTATGAAAAGAAACAGCACAGTTACGGCTCCCTGTCATAGCTATTTACAAACACAGATGGAGAAAATATTACAATGAATGAAAAAAACCAAATTTCTCTATAGCTGTGCTGTGCCAACGACACTTGCTATGCTGTAACTCCACAAACGAAAGAAAAAAGGCTTAGCTAAATGAGTTTGTTCAGCCTTAAGAGGAAAAGGCTCAGGAGGGGACCTCACTGCACTTGCAGCTACAGAGTGGGAGGGCAGCGAGATGGAGCCAGATGCTCCTCACGGGCACACAGCGAATGTGCATAGCCAAGGGCGCAACAGGGGATGTTCTGGTTAGATAGAAGGCGGGGGGGGGGGGGGGGGGGGGGGGCGGGAAATCACCCTGAGGGCAGTTAAACATTGGAACAGGGGCCCAGAGACGTTGTGGGATCTTTCCTTCTAGATATTTAAAATTTGAGCGGACGAGGCTCTGAGCAGCCTGCTCGAGCAGACCCTGCCTTGAGCGGGAGGTTGGACTCAGTGACCTCCGGAGGTCCTGTCCACCTAAGCTTGTCTACAATTCTGTGATTTTAGAAATAGCTTTTGACATCAGCCTCTAGAAAAAGGAGCATCACTTTATGAATGTAAACAGCTAATCCCATGATCACTTTCAGGCAATCATGCTAGTGTATGTGTATTTCAATGCTATTGGAAGTAAAAAACATCCAGCTGACTTCTAACCAAAAGAACAAAGCAGAGGCTCAGACTCCAAATCAATAGTGAAAAATGATGTAGAAAGTCTTATTTTCTGTCTAGAAGCAGAAGTGCTGTTGAAAATTACATACAGGGTATTATGATGAGCAGTTGCTGCTGTGATATTAAATAACATTAACACATGTAAAAAATCTATTATTTCATTCTCACCCTTGTGAAAACTCCTGATGAGGTCTGACCTGAGATCTTTCACTTACACCGATGTCTGCTCTGTTGCAGTCATGTGTATTTTGGGTGACGCTGCTCCATGTGATTGCTGCCGCATCAGGAGAGATTTCCAAAGTACCAACCTGGTGTCTTCAGGAGTTTTCGCTCTTGAACATACAGCTCTCTTCAGCCTGAGGTTACTTGACTTTGCTTTAAATATTACTAGTGCTGCTGTTGAATTGTTGAATCCCTTCCACAACTTATTGGCACGCTCTCAGTATATACATCCCTTTTCTCTGGATTTTAATGGTACCAGAAGGTCTCTCAAAGTCGCGAGGCAGTTGCCCATTAGGTGACTTAGTTCTTCTTTCACTCACACCACCGATCCTGCAGTCAGTGAGTGATCTACATCTGGCAGCTTATAACTAATGAGCTAAACTCACTAAAAGTCAAGGTGTACCAGGCACAACACAGGCTGTGAAGTAGTTGTGCTCTTGCAGTTTAATTTGAGCTTTGGGGGCAGTGCAATAACCTCAGCGTCCCTGAGACATCAGCATCACCACCCTCAATTAACTTAGCATTTTGCTTCCATACCAAGGAGCAAAAGCAATGCTGATTTTGAGGATACCTTAATTTGTCTTGCCCAACGGTACTGCGAAGCAACAGCAATGATCCAGAAGTGACCATACGCCAATGAGCGGGTTTCTCCCGAGGGTGGCTTGCACGTACGTCCTTACACCCTCAGAAGATGAAGTATGGAAGTAATCTGCAAGCACTTACGACTCGCAGGTATGGGTGACAGAGCTACATCTGTGTAAGCCACAGTCCTGAGTTTCATTGATTCTGATGGGTAATTTATTTCTGACTCTGCAAGGCAAACCCGTAGAGACCAGCAGTCAATACCGGAAGAAGTGGATTAGCGCAATAACACACTTCTTTGGGGTCAGTGGGCAGGCAGAATAGTTATTATTCCTATTAGCTCAGATTCAGGTGGAAAAGGAAGGAAAAAGTTAGTGTCAACTGCAGGCTGTATGTATATCTTGTTTCTCCTTTTTCTTTGACAGGGTTACAAAATCTGCTGCTATTCTGTTTTTTTTTTTTCTTTCTTTTTTTTAAAATATTGATGCATTTTAAACAGAAAGAAATAGAGAATGGGGACATCTCTAATCCCTATTCTCATCTCACCTTCTTCATGTATTGTGTAATTCCCTAATGTCTGGGAACCTGTTCAAAACTCCTCATTGTCAGTGCATTCAGACCTCGAGGGACAAGACCCACAGCTAATATTCAAGACAATGTATTCCTGTCTATGAATAATATGAAGAGATGAATCCTTTTTTCTTCATTTTTTTGCCTCTCACATGGCCTTAATGAAGATTTTGCAATCCTGTCTCCTCAGGGGCACATGCGTACCAACTAGTATCTGCATTTAAATATCCTCTCCCTGCCTCAAACCCCAAACTGAAATCTGAAAACCAGGAAATAGTTTGTTCCAGGCTTCCTGAGCAACATACAAACAAGTCTCTGCAAATAAGTTGAGCTTTAAACCTAAAAAGAGCCACAGCATAAAGAGGAATTACAGCCAAGCTTAGAGGTCTTTGCGTTTCTAAGGTTGCTGGAGTCAAGGCATGAACCTGGTGAAACCTGAAATAAAAGACTTCTACAACCAGGACAAAACCTATTTTTACAGCAGCATTCCCATGAGAAGTGGATAAAATATCCCATTTTCCTCCTGCCCCATTCTCCACGCCCCCAAATGTCTTTTCACCTCACGTAAAAGATTATTTGCTCCGTACTGGATATATATGAGCTTTATGGGGAGCTGTGTTAGCTCCATGTGGAGACCTGCTCTCCTGGGAAGGAAGGAAGAGCTTTAGATTAGCTGCCCCATTTTGGTCTCATTCACTTAAAGAAGTGACAAGATTACGGAAAATACAGCTGGCCTTGAAATATTTTGAAAATCAGGCAACTTCTGTGCTCTAAAGCCTACCTCGAATCTAGTTTTGAAAATCCCACTGGGGAGTATGAGCAGCCCCTGTGCCAGCAGCGTTCGACCTCTACATCTCAGGTGACCAAATTCTCTCCAAATCATTTCTAGACATTTGTATCATTCCTGCATCGCTGAGAAAACAAAGAAACAGACTGACCAGGACAGCTTGCACGGGTGAGGCTTTATTTGGGGCAGCTGGGTTTATTGGTGCTGCTGTGGGGGCAGTTCCTCCAAATTCTTGCTGAGAGCAGGGACGTGAGCCTTGCTCCTCACGTAAGTAGAAACCTTGAAGTCATTATGCCTTTTCTGATGAAAATAACAACAATGATGTATACTTCAAGCACATATTGACAGATCATTTCAATCTCTAACTGGCATTTTTGCTTTGTTAGTTAATAAATTTGAGTCCTAAATTCTTATATTCAGATAAAACTCCCAATTTTTGTTGGAGTGAAAATGAATAACTAGACCAAGATTTGGCCCCCAGTTAGACTGGTCTAACTGGAGTTTTTATGTGATTCAATTTTAAGAAGCGAGTGAAGCCAGTGATAATAGAGCTGGTGCGGAGAAAGGAAAAGCAGACAAGAATTACAAAGATATGCACGAATAAATTAACCCTTTGCTCCTGTTACTTAGAAGGTTACAAATGTTTAGTGTCATCATCAGAGAGCTCAAACTGGCCAGGTGCTAAATGTTACAATCCCACTGGAAAAGCCACAGGCATCCAGGTAGAAATGATGCTGTGTGACCTCGGAGACCAGGCACTGCTCCTGGTAGACTACCAGGAAGTAATCAAAATGGGAAGACTATAAAAAACTAACCTGCTGGCTGAAAATTATTTATCCAAGCAACTTGGTGAATACTTATAAACAAGAAATACAATAGCACTGACTGGGGTTGGCTCAAAAATTATCCACAATTAATAAATTGACCCATCCTACATACTGTGTTATTTTCCCTGACGTTTTCACAAGGTACAAATCTGTTAATACAATTAAATGACAAGTTCAATAACTTCTTTATTTCATGTATATGTATATTATAATATTTTATAGCTGTATTACAGAAAAGACTGTTTACTCACGTTGTATCTTCCCTAGCATAATTCAGAGCTTTGCTTGCCTAAGAAATTACTTGTCTGCATTTTGATTAAAAAAGCAAAACCTCATTGTTCCCGTGGCAAATGAATTCAGTCTTTAAATGAAACTCATTGTCACATCCTTTTCTATGCAGCAAAGGCATTCAGCTCCTGGAATGGTTTTAACCTCTAACACAGCACTTTTGTGTCTGTATCTGATCCAGCCATGATTCATTTTTCTTCCAAAGCTTCGTCAGTGTTTGGGCTCTGTACTTAGCTCTCAATGAACTGGCTATAACGCAGTAGTTACAGCTCCCTGGAAAATGACACACAGTAACTCTGTCAAGTTTTTTATTAGCTTGATAGGTCTTTTATTTTAGCAAGGTCCTTTATTACCTTGGATAGCTTTGAACTAGTTCTGAAGTGGATGAGTGAAGACCTGGAGATCCAATTTTATATTGAGAGCCATTAATTTTTTTTAACCACAGCTCCTTGATTATTGATAGGCTTTTGTTCTTTACTGTCATTGCACAACACATTGTTTGAAGTGAATCAGAGTGCACAAACTTTCACAATTACTTACCAGAGTTTGGATGGGTCATGGCAACCAGCCGGCAGAAGTCCTCTGACTTTCAGGATGCAAAAAGCATCTGCTCTAGATCAGAAGCTAATCTGATCCTTTTTGTTCCATAATATTTGCCAGAAAATGTCATAAGAATGTTCGGGACAAAAGAAGCATCTGTAAATCTCAGATGGTGGTTATTCTTTCGTCCATTAATCCACATGTATACACAAACCCAGCTAATTTAGGGTAGTTTAGCAGTCTACCTCAATAACTCCATAAATCAAAATGGACTCGATTGAAATAAATAAGCCTGAATGAGGCAGTAAGACCAGGATCAAGCCGTAGAAGTGCAGAAACTTGAAAAAAATTACAAATAAATAGGATTTCATTGAAAATGTCAGTCTCAAAATGGTGTAAAACCTTGCCAAAAATAGCATGCAATTCACCCTAATCCCACTTCCCTTGAGCTTGGTAACCATTCTCTTCATTTGCATGCTTTGAGTTACACTTCCATGGCTTCAACATTTGTTAAGTTTGAACTGATCTCATAATCTGGATTCCTTGTCCAGAGTAAAATAATAAAATCTGTGTTTGAAGAAATTTTGGAAAACTACCAAGAAATTAATTTGCTGCCTTTTCCTAATGGAGAATTCTTTACTTTATCAAAGCACTTAAACAATCTAAAGCTTTAAAGTTAAAACACATTGCAATATTTTTGATTTTTTTTTCTTTTTAAAAAAGTGCTGGGAATACAAAATTTCCTTAATGAACCACGGTACAATTTCCTGACAAGTTCAGTTGTTCAAAGATGCTTTCTTTTTAAATTCAAACTTAAAAAACAACAGCATTTAATGCTTGAGTCAATTCAGACTTTCAGGTAACTGAAATTAGCCTATGACTATTACTTGATAAAGTTTAATCCTTTTAAATGAATAACTCTTATTTATGAATCAAGTATAACTGGTATCAATCAAAGATTTCTTTCATATTTGGGCTCTTTTGCCTTAGAATTATTCTTGCATTGGGCTACGGCATGTGACATTTTGCTATGTTGTTCCTTGGATTATTTATGCCGTTATGGCCTCCAGAGGTCCACGTCACAGAGTAAACGCTCCCAGTATTGCTAATATAACAATCACTTGCAATGATCCCCAGATGTTGTCAAGCAGGCGGATAAATGGAAATCCATGTCGCCGCAAGGATCTGCTTGGCAAGGATCCAGCTGTAGACTTGGCAACAACAAAAATCACATTTTCCCTTTAGTGTTACGGACCCATTCCTGTTTCTCGGTCTCCACATCGGTACGGCACCCACGGCTGAGCAGCGGGGCTGGGAGCCGGACCCAGCACCTGCAGAAGGTCTACGAGGAGCTGGGCGGTGATGGTAAGCGTCCAGAAGATGCCAAGCGTTTTCCTTTCTCGGGAGCAAAAGTCACTGGTGCTTGGCAGGATTTGGACCTCTCTGCGCAGTACCTATGACCACAACACGTTCTCATGGGTCTGCATTTAAATCACAAGTTTGAGAAGTCTCCATTTTCCTTACGGACCCTGTTGTCAAGATCTCACAGACAGATTACACTGGCCTGCTAAAAAATTCATACTGTAGGGATCAGCTAAAGTTAAATCTAAGAGGAATAGTACATTACCCTGGGATTAGACTCATATTTCAAACGGACTGTTCGCTGAATAAGATCTCACAGTGTGATTAAAGATAGCAGAATCGGGACCAAAGGCACCAGGCGTGCAATGGGCTGGAGAGGGGACGAGGAGCATCCCGGGAGCTGCAGATCCGTGTGGGATGGGGCTGGGGCGCTCCAGGGATAGCTGCTCCTCTGCTCCACCTAAAGGGAGAGAGAGTAGGCTGCTTTGGAAGTGTTATGGTTTTCTACAAAATATCCCTTAGAAAAAATCTGGAAGCAAATTATAAAAGATGAGAAAAGAGTCTGGAGACTGGAAAGTTTCCATAGTTTTTTTTGAAACAGCACATTATGTATGTAAGTTGCAATGTGAAGGGAAAAAACCATCCTTGTGCAATCCTTGATGAATCCATGGTCATTCCCCTGGGCTGTGAAGAGAAGGTCTCAGAGCATCACCAATACGGCTCATGAGGACCCCTCACCGCTTTTTCTACCCCTGCCCACAAGCCAGCGTTCTTGGTATTTTCACTGGAGTAGAGCCTAGAGGGACTCAGCCAGCACCCTTAAACCTGGCACAAAGGCAGGAGGGGTAAAATCCAGCAGGCAGCTGGTGCTGAGCCCTGAGAACGCTCATCTATGCTCGTGCCCCTCTTCCTCCCATGGCTCTTTCAGCTCCGCATGGGAATCTCGCGCCTTGTTCGGCCCTGTTATTGGGTCAGTGGGAGAGTGCATTTGTCATGTTATCAACAGGGTGATAATCTGCCACCTGATAAGAAGTCGGAAATTTCTGGAAAATTTCACTATTGAAATCACTGCTTGCATTCTTTTTTTTTTTACACAACCAGCCAGCCACAAAGCCCTTAATTTCAATGTTAAGAAACTATCTTTACAAATCATAGCTAATATCTGATGGATTAAGAATTTCTGTACACATTTCTCCTTTTTGTTTTTGGCAAAAACAAAAATATTCTGTAGATGTTAGTGTTAGTTTACTTTTTCCAATCCCTCCTATATTTGCCATCTGGAAACACCTAAACGCCAGCAGGTTTTGGCCTCAGGTTAGAAAATGTTTGCAATTTATTTCTCAGAATTGCTAATAAGTTTCCCTGCCAAAAAAAGGAACAAACAATGATTCAGCAAAGCCTTTGAAGATCAAAAAGAAATAGAATTAATTTGTTAAAGTGGAAAAATACCCCAAATATCTGTTAACAAAATTGTACTTGACCTTCTGCATTTTTCTGCTGAGAAGACAAACTTTTTACTTTATGCCAGCAGGATCCTTCCCGCTGAGAGAAGTGAAAAACCCACACCACGGAGTTTATGAGACTGTGTTTTATGGCACTATATAAGATAATGCACATATACCTGTGCTTGCCCCTGCCACTTACTCACCAGATCTCATTTAATGGCAAAGATACTAACGACCGCCATAAATACATAAGGCAGGGGATCGTCTTGCTCAATGTGCCAGGCACACAAGGCTGTTCAGGGATGGGAATATCAGGCAGGTGAAGGTACCACCCATCTGTGGTGCAAAAATACCCATCATCTGCCCTCGACACCAGAAAAAAAAAAAACAAAAACCAACCAACAAAACCAATTTGAGCAAATTCTGCTGCTGGATGCTCTGGGAAAATCCAAATCGAAGAAATGGCTGATGCTGGCTGGTTCTGAGCAGTCATGTCCTAATTAAGTTTAATTTAACAGGAAAAAACACATTTTCAGCAGTTCACATGATCATAAAAAGCATTTAGGGTTGGTTTAACCAAACTACAACTGCAGCTCCCATGACAAACATCTTAAAAGTTCTGTGATTTCCCTTCCACCCCACTGAAAAAGTATGATAAGGTGCCCTGGTATGGCAGTCACTGATTAGAGTTAAATATTAATACATTATGTGAATTAAAATTTTTAGTGGCTGTAATACTCTTTACATGGGATGTAATGCTTTATAAAGCATATAATAACATGAAAAAAACTGAGGTGGTCTGAAATTTTGCAAGTAATGGAGACAACTGAAATATAGGTGGGTCTATCATGTTGG
Organism: Buteo buteo; assembly: GCF_964188355.1. NCBI lineage: Eukaryota > Metazoa > Chordata > Aves > Accipitriformes > Accipitridae > Buteo > Buteo buteo. Next base: position 3,160,058 of record NC_134194.1, read on the forward strand.
CAAGACTTATTTAGAATGAAAGAAGTTGAAATAGCTTGTGTTAATGTTAGAAGATAGATGTAATATTTTAGATATGATCACTGGATGAATTCCATTTCATCAACAACTCTGTAGAAACAGCAGCTAAAAATGGATTACATTTGTTTTTAGGGAACTAACTGTGCAAATAAACTCAATTTAATTCTTACATTACTGTGAGAACTTTAAAGTGAGACTCACAGTTTTTCTGTACCATGGTAACAGTGATATTAGCAAACAGAGGCTCTGAAACTGGTTTAATATTGCTAAATTAATTGTTTTTGTTGGTGTGCTTGTCTTAATCCAAAGAGAAATGAAAGCAAGGCAGAGTAAATCAAAAGTGAAATGCAATATTGTAGAGCGACCTGTGCCTACACGACATATGTTTCAAAGACCATCAGTCCACACAAGTTGAGCTGTGAGTTTTATGAGACCTGAAGCAAAGGGCAGAGCGATGAAGCAGGTTTTTCTGTCCCAGAATTCCAGCTGCTAATTTCATTTTCACTGTGACCTTAATGAGCAAAAAGTCGATCTGCAGAGTATGGGGACTTCAGAGGGAGGAATCAGACACTTGCATGCATCCTTGAGTAAAAACAATAACAACCCCTCCCAACAACTAAATTAAAACCAAACCCAGCTGCCTGCTTAGTTTTCATGTTTGCCAAAACCCTTTAGTATTAGGTTAGAGCAGCTTTGCCTTCCCGAGTCTGCCGGAGCCTCTGAGACCGTGGGGTGGTGGTGCATGGGGACCCGGCTCCTTGGTCCTGCCGGGAACAAGGAGCATCATAATCCTGCGTAATCCCATGGAATCCATCCTGGTGAGAGGCTGCTGTGTGCCACGACTCGAGCCTGAGGGTAATTCCTTAGTCTGCACCGTGGGTTCACATCAAAATCCACAATTCATTCCTAAGCTGCTGACTCCCCTCTTCCTACCAACATTTCCTTCATTTTTGTTCAAGACTCGCAACAGAATGAAAACAACAGGCCGACGGGAGTTACTAGTTTCAAAAATTCATCCAATAACCTGCAATGTCACCAACGTGTGCTGGAACTAAACATGTCTGGGAAGACAAATTCCTTAACTGTTCGGTGCTGAAGGACAGGGTGGGTAACATTAACTTGACTAATTGTTTACTTGCTTAGCTAATCTAACATAATCTGCATTGATTAGATTTTGATTTCATGCTGGATGGGTATACTGCTTCTGTGCGCCTTTTGGTTAATTTGTGGACCGTACCAAAAAGTCATTTTTATAACATGTTTAACGCTCCAAAGCTATGAGGGAACAGCAGAGAGAGAGAAGGCGGCCAACTCTACTGGTATTAAAAGGGTCATTAAACTCGGCATTAGGTAAAGGTCTTGTTTTGGGTTGCATTCAACTCACTTGATTAAAAATGAAGTGTAAGCAAAAGGCATTCAAGAGAAATATTCAAATGCAAAGTACAGTGTAGATTCTCGTGTATGTAACTATATAGCGCTTATGGGCGCTCACTGTCTCTTACTCAAACTCCTTCCACAGGAAGTCTTTAAAGTTCACAAAGCCTCAGTTGATGGGCTCCATACTCCAATGGTTTAAGGGTGAATATGTTATAGTGAGCATAATGAGACTGCCATTTGCTTGATAAATCCTAAATGTTCGCATGAGAAGAACAGAGGTAATTTTAAGCCTAATGAAATGTTATAAGAACATAATTTTTTGATCACTTTGAGGGGTTTTACTGCCATGGGGCCAGAGACATCCCCCACAATTTATTTAAAGCATTTATTGCTTTGAACAGGAGAAGGAGGGGAGAGCAGAATTTGGCCTGAAGAAATTAGATCTCAACTTTGATGGAGGTAGTTTCCTGAAATACAGGATTTATTGCATTTAATGCTATGGAGTTTGGGCATATAAACAATACTTTCTGCAGCACAGGAGTATAGAAATACTTTTCTAGCTAAAAATGAAAAAGCTTGGATGGCTTCATGGGCCTTTAATAGGTAACAAAGTTCACAGCCTTCACCTTGAAGTCTCCAGTTGAAATTTAGATTGATTGTGACTAAAAGTAATTTCTGTCTGACAGCTCCTGTGAAGAGAGCTACTTCATTTCATAACAAATGTGTGGCCAACAGCCTAAAAATTATTATCACAATTTAACAAGTCCATTGGCAGTCCCAGGGGCACCACGGACTGGTGGAAGTCAATCCTGCCTGTCTGGGTCTGAGAGAAGCCAAGGTGGGGTGGGGGAAAAAACCAGAGACAAATCTATGAGCATTATAACACTTCTGTGGAAGAGCTTACAAATTTAATTGCTTGAGCCTCTCTGTAGGAGCAAAATTTACCTACTTCCTCAGAAAAAGCTGCTGGCTGGCTAATGTCTGATTTTTGTTCCATAGAGCTCTGTTTTCTGGTTTGTGGAAAAGGAAAATGAGCATTTTATGTCACGACCACTTGGGAAGGAGACGATTTTCTTCAGACAATAATATGCTCTTTTCTGTCCTAGGAGGGAGACACACATCATAGGGCAATTCTGGCAAATGCCAAAACCAAGGTTTTAGTTGTATGCCTCAGTTAAATTCCCAAATTAGGTGGGATGAGCCAAGCCACATTGACTCAGCTTGCTCTTCTGCATCCGCAGCATGACAAAGACTTTCCAGTACAGCTCCTATTACCTAATTCAATATACATTTTTCTATTTCAAATAAAACTGAAGAAGCAATGAAGCAAAGAAATAAGCCTATATTCATCCAAATTTTAAATTATTCTTGCTCATATCTGAGAAATGTTCACTGCCTTTCCCGGAGCAATTGACATGTTTGTAGAAAAGGAATTTAAAGGACTCAGAAAACATGTTCATGAAATGTGGTTTTCAACTCTTCCTAAATAAATGTGCCAGGCAAAATGTTTACAAACATATCCATTCAGGAACCTGAAATGTGAAGTAATTTCTCTGACCAACCACAGCTAAAAGTATTCGTATCATTAGGCAATAATAATCAGCTATTAAACTTAGATAATAATTAAGAAGTAGTCATTGCCTATTAGTGACAATCCAAGGAACTGAAAGTGAGGGTGAATCAAGGCTACTGGCAAAGGACACATTCAGCTTTATTGTTTTAGTTAAATCTCATGTTGGCACTGCTTCATGCATCTGTACGATACATACAGAATATGGGAGTAAATCCAATGAAGTCACACTTGAAAACCCTTATTTTACTGCTTGGGTTATTGTAGATCGTATAGCACAAAGAACTCAGCAAGATAACCATCCACAGACAAAAAGCAAGTCTTGATAAATCTAAGTAAATTACCACCATGACATGAGATTTTATATACATGTATTTATCTATCTATATATTTACACGTGCATATATGATAAGGGTCTATGGACTGATTTTTTACAAAAAACTGGGGAGATAGTTCTATGTTAAGGAGAAACTGCATATAATTGAGGACTGAATTATTTATTATGACCTGGGGCAGCTTTAAATTATGAACTTTTCACATTTGATTTTTATGGCAGGGGATATCAACCTTATTCTCTACGCAAGTCCCATCATTTCTTGATCAGCTCAGTTTTTCCAGTTGGTGCATGGGACGAATTCTGTCCTTAGGTGAGCAAAATGGCATTGATTTCAGTCAGTGAGTGATGTATGTGTACATCCAAGGACTATGTTTTGTTCTATATGGAACAACCTCTCTCACTGATTTATGCCCTATATTTTAAAAAGTGCAATAACCGCATTGCATCATTCAAATCAGAAACATGTACATTATCCAAAAAGCTAAGGTATGCAATTCGTGCAGGAGAGCAGAACACCACCTTTGTTAGGTCAAGAAAAGTGATTATTTCCATGGTTACCAGGAACTCTTAATTGCCGTAATAGGCTCTTATTCAGGGAGAAGTTGTTAGGTTTGCAAAGTACAGTGAATATGTACTTTGTGACAAAACCATTAACTACAGAGAAACGTTTTCAAAGTACAACTGAAACAGGGAACAAAATATAGAGAGCTGCTCAGCATTTCCAAGAATCGTACATGCAATGTTCTTAGACATCCGTGTCTTCTGCAGTGAAAGCAACACAAACATCTTGTTAAAATCTATTAATTCCCATAATCTTCCTGGTTACCAATGCTACATAAATAGAATTATTAGATCTCCAATTCCCCTTCTTGTGGTTCCTATTGATTTTTCTTAGTTTACTACAAAAATTCCAGATTATCAACACAATGTTATATAAAAACAAGCCACCTTTGCTGGTGAGACTCTCTACTGATTCCCAATTTGTCATTACTGGAAAGCTATTCCATTGAGGACATGTCAAAACAATGTATGTCTAAAACTGTGACACTGGAAAGAATGATAGCTGATCTTCATAATACATAATGCAAAGCATGAGCTCATTTGGCCTACCCTAGATGATGATTAATTTTGAATCTCCCCCCCTCCCCGCGCCGCCCAAGGCTAAAAGTGTTCTAACTTTAAGTAACATGCATTTTTTTAATGTTTTATAGTGTTGAAGGTACTTTCAGATATTTAAATTTGTTACCTGAGCAATGCATTTTGACAGATGCTTTGTTTTGCTGGTCCTATTCTTCTTGTTGCTTCTAATGAACTAAACCTCCAGAATTACAGTCGGTCTGCAGCTATTAAGGTGAGAAATACTCAGAAATGACTCAACTTGAAGAGGACTGCACCGGCATCAAAGTCAGGTGTAAGTTCATCCGAGATCCCTCCGTGGCCAGTCCCAAGCTAAGTCCCTGCTGAAGTCTTGGTCAAGTCAGATAACACCTAGCAAATATTGCAATAAAAGCATATACCTCCTGCAAGTGTAAATATTGGGAATGTTTCATGAAAAGGCCAGTTAGTTATGGTAGTACTTTGTGGTGTGATTTAAACCTGTGCTAGAAAGCTCTAGTTTCTCACCATAGGGGCAGCAGCGATCTGAGGACCCATGGCTGTGGTGTTCAGCTTTGGAAGCTTAGAGGAGAAGTTGAGTTGTTTTTTGCTGGCTAGGCTATGTATGTAGAAATGCTCACTGCATCACTGATTTATTTTTGTCAAGAAAATAGAGTTTTGAAGACTAAGAAGATATTAAGTTGTACAGGGAATCATAACATTTGAAGACTGCATTCCATCATTCTTAAAAAAACTCCATAGGTTGATGTGAGATTATTGAAAAACACAGTTATACTTCTAACCCCAGCCCAGGGCTGTCTTGTCTTTTTAGACTGTAGGCTCATCAGAGCATAAAGCATCTACTCTTCTGAATTTATGTAGTTCCTGGTATAACACAGCCCAGTTTTTGATAGTCACTCAAGTTTTCCCATAATGAAAATAATGAATAACTCCAGCAGCAGCTAGAGTTTATTCTGTGAGGGTGGAGGTTATGGTGAATGTTTCTGAGCTATTTACTTGTTGGGAAGGTCAACTGTGGGCAACATCAGTGACCAACTCTTACGTAACTATAAGCTTAAACTTTACAGTTTCTCTACACCAAATTTCACACCACCAAGTGGCTTTGAAGACAGGTTAAAAAAATAGTAATTTTCATCATTGCGGAACAAAAGCACTAACGCACCTTGTGATTGTAATATAGAGAAAAGATGCTATCGAGTGACACATCTGTCTCCCAGGTCTGGAAAGGAAATACAGTGCGCTTTGACTTACCTGGTGCTCACTTCAGGCATTCAATCTAAACAGTCACTTTAGAGTTTTACAGAAGACAATACAAAATACCGTGCAATCATGGACAACAGCTTTTGATGACAAAGAGCAAATAGACAGGGAATCCTTTCAGTTTAACAATCTAGAGAAAAGGACATTTTTGTATGTCCAAATGATACTCAAGGCTCAGGTGTTGCAGACAATACAAAAATAATGCAATATTGCTTCTCTCCAATGCACTTTTACTTCTGGAGTTAGTTCACCTATATTGATTCACTGCTGGTGCTTATTCTCTATCAGCTTCACGCACCCTTTTTTGTTTGAGGTCAGTGCACAATATAAAAATAATACTAAACCTAGGATGAAAAAAAGTAAGGGTGTTTATAAGGCTAGAGTTGAAATTGCCTCCTTGCTCCATTTAGTCCTTTAAGAACAAGAAAGCAGAATTCTTTCAGGCCTTGTTTCCATTGTCTGTCATATTTGATGACTTTTTTTCCAAAGCAAATAAAGACAAGACACTTGTTACCAAATTCCAATCAAGTATTTTGCATATTGGCTGGGGAAGAGGAGAAAACAGAGGGAAGGAGAAAAAAGCATAGGTATACCTGGTCCTCCAATGTAATAGGCAACTACAGTTTCCAACATTTTTATTTATGTACAATTTCCAGTGGCTTCAGTGGAAATCCTATTGAAGCATAAATTCTGATACCTAAGACTCAGGAAGTTTATACCAACAAAGGTGGCTTCTCCAGGCAGCACACACTGCCTCATATTAAGTTGTGCACAGTATGAAGGACCCCAGTGCTGTGAGTTAGAGCTGATACAAAGCACTCCGACATCGATGGGGCTCTTTACATTGACTTCAGTGAGCCTTTGATCAGCCTTTAGCATGTGAGTGACCCAGGAGACAGCAGCTGCAGGCCGATATTCATTATTCAAATGCTATAGGGGATGCAGAACACATGACAAAAGCTGGCATATTAATTCTGATGCTACGCCAGAATTTGAAAAACGCTAGTATATAATCTTAAAAGTAGCTCCCTAGGGAGTTTCCTATCTACCTGCTTACCACGTTGAGTTCTCATTGAATAAATTATTAGGATGATTCTTTTAAAAATAGATTTTATTTACTTTCTTTATAAAGTCAATTGGAATGGAAAGTGTCCAATAGCTCTTAAGCTGAACCCCAGAGCTGGATGCCCACTTACAACTGGATCAACAGAATGAAATACAATAGTACCATCTAGTCAATCATAAAGAGCAGAACAGGGAGAGAGATTGCTAAATAAAGGCAAATGAAAAAAATAAAGGTTTGCTGTATTTTTTAGTAGTATATTCATTTTTCAGGTTGTACATTGATAAACGTCACTGGTGACAGTGACTATTGACTGATCTAAGGCCATTAAAGTCAACAGAAGAAGTCTCCAAGGAGCCTCATTCGATCTCTGTTGCCAGATGTATGTCAGCTATTTCATTTCGTAGACTTCCTCAGTGTGAGAAACTGCTTAGGCTGTGGTGAGTGTGAATAGCAGCCCACAAGACTCATCATCGTTCCTTCAGCCCAAGCTCTTGGATGTAGGAGAAGGTCTCTTTCAGGAGTGTAAAGGAAGAGAAGTATCAGAAAATAGATCAAATTGGTAGAAAGACTAGGAGGTCTTAGGGGCAGGTGAGTGGGTAAAGCATGAGACAAATATGCACTCAAAGTGAAAATACATATTTCCCTTTTCACTGAAGGAGGGTAAACATGCCACCAGAGCACGAGTGAACTGCAGCCATCTGATTTAGCAGTGGCCTTTCATAGCACCAACACTACCCTCCTGCTCATAAAGAGCATTACGCTTCTGTTCCTTTGACCTCCAATGGAAAACAGCAAAAATGGACCTGAAATTTGCCTTGAGTTGGGCAAATATAACCCTGATCCTAACTGGGAATTTTGGCCAAATATCTGCAAATAGCCAATAGACACAAAGGATTGCAATATTGTTCCTTCAGCTTTTCCTGTCTCTTTCTCCTCTAAATGCCAACATTTTATAGGCTCTTTTCCCTTTTTTATTCTTCACAAAAACACTTTCAGTCCAGCATAATTTTCCAGGCAAATTGCACACTTGTCAGATCACCTGATTAAGAGCCCTGTATTCATTACTATAAAAACCAACATGCTCGCTGAATCATTAAAAAGCAGATTGGTCAGTAATAATAATCAGTTTTCTGCTAATAAATACAGCTAGGCATGCCTAATTCTGTGTCCTACTCAAATACCAATGATGAAGAATTTAACTTTTAAAAAGTACATTACTGAATGTAATATTAGTGCATTGGTCTTAGTAAGGAGCATTACTACTGTCTTTAAAGGGCAGTCAGTTCATGTATTAATTATGTCACTCGAAGAGTGCATTGATTTCTTGAAAATCTCTTCATGCATAAAAGCAATTTGAATATTGTATATGGTTAAACCCTCTCAATCAACTTGAACACAAAGAAAGACCAAAGACGTACTTGAATTCAAGAGCTAGCATCAGAAACGGAAGCAGTTAAGTGAGTTCAGTGCTTTATTCATCACCGTGTGTCCATGTGACAAACACATTGCAGGGACACACAGCAATCCCGACCAACTCTCCGCTGGCCAGGAAGAAGGAGCTACAATGGAGAAAGTGTGGGTCACAGAACAAGGCTGCAGAGGGATATTAGGTGGCAGCAGGATAGATTTTGAGAACTTAATAGGGAAAATGGCAGAGAAAGATTTGTAAGGAGAGGTGGGATGGCACCATAGGGTTCATCAGCTACAGTAGCCACGTATGGTTGATGCTCTCAGTGGTGCAGGATTGGGCTCTGTAACTTGTTACTCCGCTTGCACCAGCACGCATAGGGAAACTGGTTTGTGTTCTCATTTTAGAATCTCACATTAAAATTCCATACGTATTTAGACTGTTGTCAGCTTTTGGTTGCATCCTAAATAAAATCTAGACCTGTTTTTTTGATTGAATAAGAATTATTGGACATTAATTCTTCTTTCTATTTCAACCTCTATTTTCTTAGAAGATAATTTTATCCTCCAGGCACAATCCTCCTGCCCTTATACAAGGAAAGCTCCAAATCCCATAAGATGTCTCCAAGGAAAGAACTGTATCATCCTCTCCTGCCTTTCCGATGAACTTCTATTTATGCAACAATATTTACAAAGAAATCCATCTATAATAATGTCTGATGGCACTCAACACGGGTCAAGAGAATTTCACATTCTGGAAATAAAGAACTTCACACTGCTAGAGGTTCAACTGAAAGTACCTGGAGTTCAGGAGTGCTACCAACAATTATTCTGTAGAACAGGCATGCTCAGTGAAAATCCTCTGAAGAGGAAAAAGGTCAGGGAATCTGTCATTTTACAAGGATGATCTTAGTAGTATACAAAGTTCTCGAAAATGTGAACTAACATCTATTGAACAAAGCAATAGCAGTACAATTACTGAAATGCTACCAACTTCTTCTAATTGCTCATTATTGCCATAATGCAGATTATTTTTTCAAAAAAAGAGTTCTAATTTTGATTTGAAAGATTTAAAGTGTTTTTCTCCCTCCACACCATCACAAGTCCTTAACTCACAGGCAAAAGAAATTAAAGGGAGAAGGAAGAAACAAGAGTATACAGGCAGATAGGGAAGAGCATACTAAAGCATGGATTCAGTGTGATAGCTCTCAGAGATATAGTTTGAAATAGCAATATGGAATTTCATATGGGCTTGTAAACTAAGAAAAAACACAGAAACGAAAAACCTAACCTCTTACTAGTAAAACACATTGTTGAAAGCAAATCCCTTGATGAGAAATTCAACATTTGAAACAGTGATTTGTTTGTCTCAGCCCAATTCATTAGATCTGAGCAAGTGCTAGAGTTAAGAATATAAATTTCAAGAGTGTTCTTGGTTGGTGATAGGTGCTGCCGAATGGCAGGAAGTCATTTCCCTGCTCAGAAGAAGCTCCTGGTTTCCATGTGATTTAAAATGCCACCAGAAATAAAGGAATTATCAAGGCTTGGCCTTGATGTACGAGCCTATTTAAATCCCTGGGGTGAGACGCTAAGGACTACTCTTCCAAAACAGCCTGAACGGGATCATTAAGCAGTGTAATAATAGCTTGGAATTGGTTCCTGCAGTATAAGGATGAAGCTGTAGCGGGTGTGCTGGAAAGAGCTGCTCAATTACAGACAGCTGAATAGAAAGGCTAAATAGGACACGGGATACAGCAAACATTTCAAGCTGCTGAAATGCTGCAGGTGGAACCAAGTATGCACAAAACGCTCCTCCTTACAGATTCAGGTCAGGATGAAAGTTAGGATACTTGACATGTGTTGAAGGAATTTGGCTTCCCAAAGGCATCCTTTGGGGAGAAGTAGTCCTTCTACAGCTGATAGTCCAAACTCGCATGTCTAAAGCTAGGGATCATGGTCCATGACTACTCTGTACCTCTGAAAATGAAATCACCTGCACCTTTGGAATTCAGCAAATGTGGTGGGGATTTTTGTGGGTTGGTTTTTTGTTTGTTTGTTTGTTCTTACCTACATGGAAATAGAAAGGAGGAGAGTCAATGTTCAACGGGGCTGGAAGGATGAACCCTATACCATAAAACTGCTTTGTCCCCCAGAAAAGCCGCTGGTTACTGGGTGCTCGTGTGTACAGAAGCTGAGCAGGAAAAGGGAGAGTGGTGACAGGTCTCTTCCAGATACACCAGACACTTGTGCTGAGCTACTCCAGAGGACTTGAAGACTGGCATAAATTATTTAATCACAAAGGAGAGAAAAAAGGTTCCAAGACTATCTGGTCTCTAACTGTTTTCATGCAACATTTTGCCATTTATTTTGTGCATTTCTTGAGATTTCTGGTAAAATTCCCAGCGTAAACCACAGTAAACTCAGCTCTGTCCTAAATCATCAGAACTCTGATAATTTTCTTTCAATGGTGTCTCCTTGGACTTGGTCCTGTGAGCGTGACACTAATGACTCACTTGTCATTAACAAGTTTCACTGTACAAATACTGAAATCCAGGGCCCCCGTCTTACAAACATACACATGGACTTGTTACTTCATCATATGCACCATGGTAACATGACTGCCCAGGTAAGAAAAGGTGAGCAAGCAGATAAGGTTTTGCAGAGCCTAGACTTGAATTTAAGCAAGCATATCTAATATTCTGAGAGAAAAATCCAAAAGAAGGGATAAGAGAACCACAGCTGGCCACCTGAATGCAATACTTGTTAGTCAAATTGCTGTTCTCTCTGTGTCTGGTCTCAGAGGTGTGCTCTGATTCACTCTGCTCTCTCACTGGGTAGCTGAAACCTTTTAATAACAGCTTGATAAATAACTAATAGTAAATATTGTTCTTCTGCTTTGCATTCTTGGCTTGTTTGGGCTCCCACTGATAAAGCTTATGAGCAATTGTCCAAGGCATTGTGAAAAGCTCTCTGTCCAGCCCCACTAAAGACAACGGAGAACTTGGGACAGTCTTCAAGCACCTCCTCCATTTTCTCTCCTAATACATGAGACCAACTGAATACTTTTTAAGAGATACCTCTTCTGATAGGTCTTTCTCTTCTTGAACAATTACTATGTAATAAACTATTTTATCGGTTTTGCTTACATACTGTATTTCTGAAAACAAAACAATAAATGGCTGTAAAACCAATAAAATGTACTAGGCTAGTGTTTTATTACAAACAAGCCAATACCATACACTGCAGCATATTTTTCAGCTCAATGCACCAGGATTCTTATTGTCCAGGTGAATGTTCCTGGCTGTAAATCGCAGCACTATAGCTCTTTTCCAGCGCACTCTAAAACTTCTTTAGGTTGATGTGCCTTAAAACACTCCTAGTCCTTGGGCAAATTTATGGGAAGGATAAAGCTTGACGGTTTTATGCCAAGGCGTTTTTAACTTTGCTAGCCACCCTGGAAGCACTCTGAGATGCTGCACCGGGAGCGCAGGCTGCACAGTTCAGCTGTAAGAAGTCCTTCAGGACCCCGGGTAGACCTTGCAGACGCAGCCCTGGGCTGCCTGTAGTAAAGCTGGAGTGGGCAGCAATCGATCCAGCCGATGGACTATTTACTAGCTTTGAGTGATGGTTCCCAAAGCAGGAACTCTGCATATCTTTCTGGCAATTATCATACTTACTGCAGCTATGGATAAAACTAATATTGAATAAAAAATCCTTCAGTAAGACTCTTCAGTATGGTCCCTCTAACTCTTCTTATTCATTTTCTTCAGTCATCACTCACTGTCCCAGAAGCAAGCCTCTTTGGCAAGGACCTCTCGGAGCAGCTATCCTGCGTATCTGGATGGAATGCTTCTAATGTGGAACTATATCACACTGTAGGGCCACAGTCTTCTACACCAGCCAGCAACTTCTTCACAAGGAGGGAGGGTCACCTAAGGCTGGCGGTCGAGGGCCTGAGACTCAGCTGTGTTCGACTCTGCCGGTGTGAGACCCCACAGTACAAACCAAGGTATGAGCATACAATTGAAATCAGGATTTCTTAAGATGCCTTTTTTTGTGAACTCAATGTCTGCATCTGTGAAATGGGTAGAATAGTAATACACACACATACAAAAAAAAAAATAGTATGTCCGTTAATTACAGCAATTCAGTTTTCTGACTGCTGAATAAAGCAAGTGGTTGTTTTTTGACAATTTTACACAGTATTAATGCAGATGTTATTTTTTGCTGAAGCAATCTCCAGTTTTCTGCAGTACACATGAAGTGGCAGTAGATTACTGGAATACATTTCCTTAGCAACTGTCGGAATAATTTCATGCCCAGGAGAAAGCAGTTTTCCTAATACACCTTCAATCTTGTCAGCAGCACTTTGAGCCAGCAAGACTTGCCCGTCAGTCTCTGACAAGCGCAGTAGGGCAAGAAGAAGTTTAAAACAAACCTTTTCAGAGCTCTGTGTCACACTTTATCATGCTATGATAAAGACCAGCTCCTTTTCCATGGCTGTTTGCTGCAACAGCTGATCATCTCCAAATAAGGAATTCTACATATTTTTTTCTGACAACTGTCACTCAAAATAACCAGTGACTAAAACCAACGTTAAGCACAGAAGCCAAAAGTACTTCAAGGTTGGAGATGACCTTTGAGACCAGATACGAATATGATTTAAGTCAATATTATAATCTATGAAGGAAGCGTATGTCTTCCTCTTGCACCCTGCCACAAATCGCTTCCCTACATATAACTGCTGCTTTGCTTAGCATATGGCCAACCCAACCTGTGAAGTCCTTGGTGTTCAGTTCCTGCTCCCACAGCATGTTATAAATACACAGATGGACACTAGAAAATGGGTTGCACGTTTACAAGAAGAAAGTTCCATTAAGAGAAAATACTTTTGGTATTAAATTTAGGCAATAATTTTCATGATCTTTCATGAATCTTACCTTTCATTTTGGCTTCTTGTTGAAAAAGGCTTAAGATCAAATACAACTTGTTCCTATTATACAGAAATCCATCATAGGCTTGCAAGTGATCTCAGTGGAGTGCAATTAGGAAGACATAGATATGAGAATGAAGCTGTTTGTTACTTCACACCTTTCTAGTTTGATACTGTATGAACTTACTTTACTCATCTGTTTATATACTTTGATGCATATGTCAATGCAGGAAGATGCATTTACTCCTTGCCTTGGCCAATATAGCAGGAATAGTTCCCCTACCTTTTCCGAGCGTTCCCATCAGCCACGCTATAGGTAACCTCTGCAAATGCCACACCAGCCAGCGTGTCCTGAAAGCCAGCAAAGTTTTTGAGGGAAACCCATTTCAGAGCTAAAGATCCTCCCCAGTCTCTACCATTGCCTTAATCTGGGAAGTCAGTCCGATTCCCCTTTGGCAAAAACTGCTAGTTTGGTGTGGGACAATGTCATGGATTCTCAGACAGGGCAACCCCTGAGCTGAGGACTCTACAGCTTGACATCAGGATCTTAGCTTTGATCAAGTGGCCAGCAGAGAACTAGCTCAAGTCTTGGGACAGTCATAACATTTGCTGTCACTGGAAAAGCCCTGCTTGACTGATGCCTGTGACACTGATGGAAATGCAGTCCTGCAGTGGGAAGATCCTCCCTGCATGGCTCTTTACAAAACTTCAAGTAAAGTGCACGCAGTTCTGCAAAGGAGGAGAGAAATCCTCAAGGGCAAAAATGTCACTGAAGTCAACTTAAATCACATGAGTGATAACTCCGCTGGGAGAACAGCAGACATCAGTCATCAGCGTGCTTGCTTAATATCCCCTGGTTTGGAATATTTCTGGTGTCAGTCATTTTGCTCATCTGCTGGGCAGCCGGGAGGATGAACAGAATTACTCTTAGCAGACTAAAGCTACGGACCATGGTCTCTAACAAGAACACTTAACAAGCACCTGAGACTGATGATTCATTGTTTTCCCCACTTTTTATAGATACCTGTTTAAAGGTGCTAGATTAACAGCCCTAGCAACTAAAACCCTCCATCCCTCTCAGAGGCACGGCATGCAGAAGGCAGATCTGCGCAGCAGCCTTACAGCGTGCAACTCTCCTCGCACTGACGAGAGGGATGCTCAGTGGCCAGCCTCCTTGGATGACTGACCTTTTTTCCCCATTGGTTATAGCTACTGGAAAAGCTTTTTCTGGGTGCAACAAATAGTGCTAAACTTTTATTACACACTTTTATGAAATATGTAGCGAAGTACGCTATAAAGGGAGATAGCACCATGCATGCCTTCTTCCAGCATGCGAAACTGAGGCTGAGAGTGATAAGATGACTTGCTTAAGGTTAAAAAAGAGTTGCAAAGACAGAAATAAACCCAAAATCTCCTGAGCTCAGTCCTTTGTTGACAAGGCTGACTGTTTAGATTAGTGCTTGATAAAAGACTGGAAGGTTTTCCCCTGTCATCTGCACTGCAGCCTTTTTTCCCTTCTGTCTCCTGAGATGTTGCCCCTAAAATCATCTTGCCTTATTGCTCTTTGCACAGCACGTTCCCCTTGGAGTCCTTCCAGTGTTACCTGCTTCAAATCTACATTAAATACCATAATCTTGTCTTTAAATAGGAAACTGTTCATAACTTAGACTTCAGCACAGCCAACATATACAGCACCCTGCAGTGACTCCAGTGCCAAACTGATCCACAGGCATCAGCTTTTCTCTCCCATGTCCCTGGGATTCCTTCCACTTAACCTCTTACATAGAGGGAGAAACCTCAATAAAATCCCAGCAACACTTGCTTGATCTTCCTTTAAAATTTGCTTTAATATCTCTGCTATGATGGTTGGAAAGTCTTGTCCTGATCCTAGGTTCACAAGTGACAAATTCTGCTTTAGACCTATTTAAAAACCACCAACAATAAAACCCCCTATATTTTTCTTCCCTTTCACTTCTACCTAAAATGAAACAAAACAAAACCAGACCAGACCCACACTGCTTGAACACTGACCAAACCAAGCAGTTGCTCAACAGATTTCTGAGGAAAACAGCTGTGAAGTTTTGACCAGTTTCTCTAAGTGTTGGAAATAACTGCAGTGACTGGTTCTGATAAAAAGCAAGAACACAAACCTGACATTTAATCTCGGTATGTAGTTGAGCACACAACACAACCATGGCCCGAAGGACACTGCCTGTGCTCATTCAGGAGCGTCCCTCCGAGAGCCTCAGAGTCCTGCATTTGGAAGCTCAAGGGCTTCAGAGTGCCAGGTCGTAACACCCTGGTAAGTATCTGTTACAAAAGGAGGAAAAAACCCGACACACTCCTGAATTAATATTGATTTCATGTCAATTGCTTTATATTCCCACTTATACAGACTTCGGGTCATTGATGGAGCGGATCCTCAGAAAGCAAAATTAAAACGAACTGTCATCCAGCAGCAGTGAAAATGAAAGTTTTCCTAATAAGCAATAATGATTTAGAAGACTGCAGCATCTCTAGTTACTCTGTAGTGTGGTAGAAATATAACTCTGCTGCTCTTTCTTTCAGCAGCTCATAAATCTAGCAGGGACTACACTTAACTTGAAGATCAAACAGTCACCAGATACTGGTAAACACTGAAGCATCTTCAAAGTTCATGATAAAAAACCAACCTGGGCTAAGAGTGGCTTTTTTTCCTAGCAAGATCTGATATTTGAAGTATAATGATAGATCTCCAGAATAGGCAGCTCTCAATTTTTTTAGCCCTATTTTTCTTATATCCTGCTATTAGTTGACAAGTGCTCTCAGAATACAGCTTCTTCCCTCACACACACCTGCATAAACCACATCAAAGTTGGGTGTAACCCAGGAGAGCATCAAACCCAACACACCAAAAGTACATTCAGCAATGCCCTTCTATATCCAAAGTAGCTGGATCCATCTGGTAGAGTTGCTCCGCAATCTACGCTGAACAAACTAATTGCACAACAGACATAGTACTCTGGTTTTGCCTTTATAGATGCAATTTACATTATGTTTGTGTTCTACATCGTCTCTTTGGGTCCTCTGTTCTTCTCATCCTATGTTCCTCTTCTATTTTTCATTTTTTTCCTATCCTTCTATCTTCTCTTAGCTGTATCCCTGATTACCTTTATGCAGCAGAGAGCGAGACTGCCTGTCTTGCTGCAGCTCAGATGTGATCTCTCTGCTGTGCTTATAAATCAGATCAAAGTATAGCTTTATGGATTACTTTGGCTTCCTTATTTCCAAATACTCCAAACAGATTTAACTGCATTTAACTTTCTGGTTCTTTTCTTTACACCTGAATTCATTATTTTCTCCCTCACCACGGTCTCAAACTAATCGGAGAATAACGAGAAGGCCCTTTCGGGATTCAAGTTATACCTCAGAGTTTCTGACGAGCAACCTCAAGCAAGCCCACACCTATCCGCAACCAAAACAGGGACTCACCTGTCAAAATCCCTTTGACAAGTTGAGCTCGGTTGCTGCTTTCTGAGTGCCAGTGTACACCATTAGAAATATGACCGTACTTCATGGGGAACACATAGCAGAACGTGAGTAACTGTCCAGCTAAATGAGGCACAGCATTTGAAAGTGATTAACGTGTCCAACTTTGATAAAATGATTGATGTTAAAATTCAGAGCACTAGTGTTTGAGGAACCATCCTGTGTATACACAGGATAAAAGCACCTAAGGTCTCTCCGTCAACCCTTTCAAGTGATAAGTCCCTTGATTCTTCCAAATCTGGACTTAGAAATCAAATCCAAATTTCAATGCAGCTGAAAGCCCAGACAGCTGCGTTAACGCAGACATGTCTTAATACCGTATTGGAGCAGGAAGAAAGAGATGAGCTGGCCATCATGTTTGCAACCTTCTCCTTTGCCCTCATTAATATTTTATTAATATTTCATATTACATGAAAGAAGATTCTCCTTTGTGTCTGGCATTAAATGCTGATCAATATTAATGTTTGATTCATATCTCTGGGAAAGGGACAGCAAGAGAGAACAGGAGCGAGATTGGAGATATGATTTACATGAACTTCAATAAGGCTGTTAAAACAGCAAGGCTAGTGAAATAATCAATTGGACAAGGAACTGGCTAACAAATGAGGCCTGGGCTGTGACAGCAGCTGGTTAAAGTTCAGTTAGGGCTGTGGAGGGGGGAACTGTGAGTTTGTGTGAATTTTTTCGTGATCTGAAAACACACTGGGCAGTGAGGCAGGGAAACGTGCAGCTGACAAACGGGGTTACAGCTGCAGGAAGGGGCCAGGAGACACTTTTTGCTGCTGCGGCAGCAGAGACGAGGTCAGCGAAGGAGGAACGAGGAAGAGACATTGCAAGGCAAGGAAAAAGCTTGGCCGTGTGTGGTCTGGAGAGGTGCAGGTTGTGACCCGAGGTCTAGAAAGAGACTTTTGCATTGTGAGACAGGAGAGAGCTTGGGCAGAAAGAGAAGCCCCAGCTGGAGCGAATAAGCTTTCAAAGGAAGCCACAGCAGGGAGCTGGAGGAGGTAAAAGTGAAGCTGCTGGGCAGGGGGGACACCCAAGGCGTGCCTTGAGCCACAGGGCACTGGGATCAAAGTCTGCCACTGCCTTGTAAAAGTGAACCTCCAGCGAGGCTCGCTGGGTGAGGTGATGCGCAAGCAGACCAAGAGGTGGGACTGGGTCAACTGGGAAAGTTTGGAAAAGCAAAGGAAGTTTGAGATGTGATGGTAAGGTGATAGCTCAGGGGAGGAGGGACTCTGCACAGCACCGAAAACCCCCCAGTCTGATAAATAAATGAAAGACAGGTCCCAAAGACACCATATTTTTAGTTGCTTGATGATAGAACCTGCATTTCAACACAGCAGAAGAACCAAGGAGCAAGAGCCTTCTGCCAGCCTCCGTAATGAAAACAGGACCTGGCTGAGGGGAGACATCCAGAGAATTTATGCTCCAAAGTTATTCCCACTTTGCTCCTTCATTTTCCAATAGCAGTAACCAAAGGAAGAGCTGCTTATACAACTGATATTTCTGGTGAGTACCTACAGATGTCTCTAACTGTTGCCAAAACCAGGGGTTACGCAATCCCTTGTGCTTGAACAGATCAGCATATTCCTTGCAGCAAAGGGAAATGGAAAAACAAGAGTGGGAGGTAAGAAATGCTCCGCAATGCATTATTGGTCAGATACTATATGTCTGCTTGGTTGCCCACAGCATTTTGCAGACTTCATCTGGGCATTCACTGGGTCAGGCTGATGCCTTAACACCTTTTCTGCTCTGGAATATCCACGCTCAGTCCCCAGGAGCCAGCTCCCGGATGCCCATTAAAGACAACGGGCACAGTAATATTAAAAGCTCTCTAAGTTGGTGGCTCTACCCTACTGACAACGGATTGGCAATATCTGACAAATGATTAGAGCAAAACTGTCTTGCAAAATGCAAATATGCCTATGCAGAAATGGAAAATTACCATAAAATCTTTAGGACTGCAGGAAACTTCAAAGCTAATTTGTGCATTCAACTAAAACTTCAGTCTCCCTGTTAGCGGTGTCATGCTGTTCCGTTAGTTATCCTTCTAATTAGAACAGCATGGACAGGGGCACACCACAGATAATAGCTCAAATAACAAAATTACATAGGTTAGAGAGCTGGTGTCTAGTTGATCCAGGACAACTTTGATTTAGACTCTTCCTTTACTAGGCAAATCTTTCCTGTACCAGGAGAAGACTTATCTACTCTATATCAGGTTATTTTTTGGGTACTTAACAGTTAGAGCCAGGGTGGGTATGATCATTTCTGCTCTGTGTCTACAGCTGCAGCTGCACTGTTCTCATTTTCAGGTACTGAAGTTCAAGCGTAAACCACTTTATTCTCCATGTAGACATTAACAAAGGGTACAGATGTATTAGCAGAACTTAAATCCTAAAATTGGTGGAAATATGTTACAGTATTTTAGCTGCTTTCTTCACAAGAGTCTTTAATGTAGCGAACCACTTCACTTTCAAGGTAAGATTCGTGAGTCACTTCAGAATAATTTAAAGCTGGGGCAAATGCAACCTTTCCTTTGCAGATGGAGAAAACTCTCTTGTCACAGAGAAGCATGCTTTTCTTTTTCAGGAAAAGGTTGAAGAAAATACGTGAAGAAAGAGACTCTTAGGAGAGAAATTCAGGTATAGTTCTTTGTATGCCGCATATCAGCAATTAGACAAAACAGTGACTGTAACATTTAGTAACTGCTAGTAAAACCTATCCCTCATGGCGTATTTCAGTGCACTTCAGCAAATGTTGGTCTATGCAAAGAATGCATTTTCTTAAGTAAATGCTTCGGCAAATTTGCTCTTCAGAAACATGGATATTCAGGATTACTTCCTAAGGTTATGAAAATTACTGCTCGGTTGACTAGAACTGCTCTAGTTCGTACAAGCTGAGATCAAGCCCCGAATATCCAGACCAGTAAGACGGAGTTCCTCATGCTCGTCATATTGGATCTTCCCTGACAAAGAATGGCTTTATTAATGACTACAGAGGAATGCCATTTAAGTAAGATCCTCGCTGTTCTTTAAAACCCAGACTCTCTTAAGATGAAGCTGTTGGAACAATTTTCCGAATCATTAGTTTAGGCAACTATGAATTGCCAGTAATACTCTTCCCATTCTCCTCCAGGAAAACCACCAGCCTTTGAAATACAGAGCAATTCCAGTTGCTTCCCTGCCAGGGAGAGTACCACTCCTGGGGCAATCCCAGTCCTGGGGCAATCCCAGCCACTGGGGCAAGTAAGGCCAATTTGGTAGGATGATTTTCAATATCCAGACCGGTGATTTTATGTCCCTCTGTGTCCTCTTTGTGCTGCCCCAGAGTGTGGGAGCTCCAAGCATCTCTGAGCAGAAAAAGGGACACCCCCTCCCTAGGAGGCTCAGATCTGACCACTAATAGTTGCAAAGGCTCCAAATTTGCATTTGCAATTCCTGATTTAGCTCAGTAATTTCAGCTCATCACATAATCCCTTCTGCTCATTATGTCTGCTGCAAGGAAAAAAAAAAATCGCACAAAATTGCTGCCTGTATAATCATCTGAGAGAGCTGGTAATCTGACAAGCTGCAGTTGCGGAGAGCGTTGTTGGAGCTTTATATTCAAACTAGGAAGTAGTAAAATACTATACAAGTTGTTTGCTTGCAGTTCATGTCAAAGCAAGAGGGCCTGGGCTAATCCTTGGAGAGAAGAAAAGGGAGAATAAATAGATCATCGGCCCCTGCAGAAAATGTCCTGCCAGTGATCGTGGATTTATGAATTCATACGGAGGCACATCTCCACACAGAGCTGAATTGTCTAGTAATTTTAAAGATAAATATTGCAGATGGGTGAATAATTCACTCGTACAAATGTTCACTGAAAACAAATTAACTGGCTTGTGTGTACAGGTGATGTGAAATCGTAATAGTTATTTCACAGAATGTTTGAGAAGTCAGTTTCTAAAATTCATCCAGCCTATCTCAGTAAGTACCTAAGCTACCCAAATCTCCAAAAACCAGCTTTAGAGACTTGTCCAATGTTAACTTCCCGGTACCAAAGGGGATGTTAATTAGATTATCGCTGCGCGCATACAGAAGGCTGCAGCTATGACAGCTGGCAGTGATCTTTCCAGAAGTAAACACACAGCTGTATTTCACGCCGAAATGTCAACACCAACACCTTTTTAAAGTCAGATTGGAATAGAAGGGATTTTAAAATACAGACAGGAGGGGTGTTCTCAGCTTGCCCCGGAACGGCTCACGCTGTGCCCCCACCACCAAAGGGAAGATGCTACGCTGACTCTGTAGACGTTTATTACCAGCCAGATTAAGTCTATAAAAAGGGGATTACGGACAGTCCATTTGCAGCACAACACAGACATAAAACTATAATAAGTTACTGAGATAATGAGGCAGCAGGACATAAAAACTCCTGCATACAAAGAGAGCCCACATTTCCCGAACCAACAATTCACTTCGAAGCACACCGTCCCCGCGAGTGCCGGGGAGCAGCTCTTCATAACCACTCGTGCTGTTTCCTCCATCTCATTTAGGAGTATTCCCAGAGGTTGGAAGTGAAAAATATGATTATCCTCTAAGCTGTCTGGGTGTTTTTCCTCTAAAATCCTATTGCCTTCCCCACAGCAGTCCTAGCCCCTGCTCAGGACAGGGGGACCAAACACAGCTCCCCAAAGAGAACCTCAGCATAGATTTGAGCCTGTTGATTTTACTAATGACCTAAGGGGACACAGACCTCCACAAATGTACAAATAATAATTTGCTCCTCTTAATTCAGCTGGGAAAAGCAGCAAAACGCATTGAGGAAGGAGAGCCTTACCCCACAAATGCTTTTTCCTGAAGTTTGATCCTACTATAAACAACCCTTTGGGAAAATGTTGTTTAAAATATTCTACATAATGCAGCACAAATTTGATCAAAAGAAAATGGGTCATATCGCTAAAAAATCCCCCCCCCCCCCAAATGGAGTCACATCCATCTGCTCCCAACCGATATCCACAACCATTAGGCAGGCTACGCTAGAAATGTCCCATTTTATTTTCCAGCCTCCCTTTCTTTTTCTTTCCTCTTGCTCTTTGAATTTGTCTTTGCCCTGATCCAAGGAGGAAAACCCTTAATCAAACTTAGCCTTTGCTAAAGGAATATTTCCAAGACAGACCTGTGTAAATATACAGTATCTCAATTACCCTCCAATAGCTGTAACATTTTCGGTTTGAAATGTTGCCTTCCGATGGCCTCCACTGTCCTATTCATCACGGTGACCCTTCAACGGCCTGCAACGCGCTAATAACAGGAACAGCATTTCGGGAGCACAGCGGAGCTGCCCGTGATATACACCAAATGCCGAACGGAAATATTTTATTTTCACGCCAGCCAATATATGAGATGCAGTTACAGGGATTTAAATATGATACTCAGGCTCATTAGTAAAGCAAGCATAGATAACGAGGATTTACTGGATGTTACTGTCTGACTTGGCCAGCTTTTCCAAAGGGACCATTAAGATGCTAAGGAGGTTTTTTGTCTGTATTTTGGGGGGAATTAAGTCTGCATTCAGGAGTTCCTGCAAGTTCAGCAAAAAACCTCAGATATTTGAGTTTTCTTTGTGCTAAACTCAGACAAGTAGCATTTTTGCATGAAGGACTCTTTAAAAAATTGGCCTGTAAGTACTTTGTCTGGCTCAGTCTGCGGCCAGGAGCAACCCACATTGCTCCCGCTAAAGGCAGGGAAACGGCACGGCTCACTCGAAAACCAGCTGCTACCAAAAACTGCACGGCCAGCAAGCTGTTCTGCATACTTTCCTTATAGACATCAAAAAAACCCCAAATGTTTCAGCGCACGCTGTCTTTGCTGACCAACACCACATTATTTTGCTGCTGTTGCGTATCAGCTCACAGCTTAGGTTATTTTTACGCTAATATAATCCCTGAAGGTGGCATCAGCTGAATCTTGGCAACTAACCGTGAGATATGAGATTAGCTTGGGGTACAATTTTCTATTTTTTTCAACACACAAGCACAGATCTTCTCTATCACTGTAAGTCCAAATTAATTGAGCTTTGCAACGTCCTTTTGAACTGTATTTTTATATTGCCCCTTCTCCTTCCCCCACATTAGTATAATGTCTAAATGACAGGGCGCATAATAGCTGCTTGCGATACTTTGTTAATGGACCTGCAGCAGATGGAAGGTCCAAAATTTTTTTTTTCTTCAAGCCCTGGACAAGCAATGAGGGTTTTTTTGTGCTTGAACTGCAGTGTGTTCCTCATTGCCTTTAATCTGCCTTTGCAGGTCAGTTCAGGAAAGGTTGATATTAGAGAAATGTTTACTTCAGCTTAATTCATTAATGTTTATGAAGTGCTGTCAAAATACAAAGTGGTGTATGTTTAGTGAGGGTGACTTTAATATTATTGTGACTTCAACTAATACATAAATAATAATGGGACAAAGCGCTGTCCAGTAACTGTCATTGTGGCCCTATCGTATCTACCTCAAGCTAATTTTTAGCCTTTGATTATATTACAAAACTTTGCCTGTGTATGAGTAAAACATGATACACCCTGGTTCTATACATCTTCTTCAGTTTGCCTAATGTTAACAGGTTTTCAAGGCTTTTAAGGTCAACATCAAGTCCTTTTGGACATAGTTTAATTCATGGTATAGACACCGAGGTTTGCACGGAGAGCTACGATCTTTTATTAAACCAGTGAATGCGGTTGGAGAACAAAAAAGCTTTGGGGCACACGAGCTCTTCTTTAGGTCAGAAACTTTGCATTGTGAAGAGCCGCACAGCGCAGCTACAGCTGCATCACTAGTGCATTTGTACTGGGTAAACCTTTAGCAGAAACCATTTTATTTCTGAAAAGTGGCCATTTTCTCCCAGAATTGCATTAAAAAGAGAGCAGCTTTCTTTATCGCTCCGTTAGGTCAGCGAGGGCACATCTTCACGGTGCCATGGAAGACGGTACAGAGACGTCAGAAATAGCGTTGACCCAAGGTGACAAGGACAGCTTGACACTGTGCAAATATCAGCCTGGGTCCCAAATTATATGCCTGTATTGGTGTACTGATATAATCAGCCTAGCTTTTTATGTGGTTCTCCTGCTCCGCTCCCAGTTTTGAAATGATCTTGTCCTTTTGGAAGGACAGACATGTCCTAAATTTGATAGCTGGTAAGGATGGTGCAGTGTCAGCAAGCTTTGCTTTGGGTCAGTGACACAGCCTGGCGTTGGGACAGAGCGCGGTGGTTGCACAGGGGCTGTCCATCCAGACTCTGTGCCGTGGTCCTAGCTAGAGGATAAAAAAATATTGCCCTCCTATAACACACATCCTCATCTTGGGGTTTCTTCCATCATGACAAACCTCTGAAGATGCACCTAACCACTTTTTCATTGGTTAAAGGGATCATCAGAAATTTACACTCCTTATAACTCCCATTTCAAACTAAATGGATCTTCTGTTGCAGTCACTTGGGGAAAAAAATCAGTTTTCTGCCTAACCAAGACTCCATATCAATCAGGTTAATAGGAGTGTTAGCACATTTCCTAATTATAACTACAAACATTTGTAGGCTTCCTAGTGATGAAAGCTCATCCCATCATGTTAAATCACCCCTGGGCTGCCTAATGAGTGAAGCACAAACCCAATGGGATGGCACTTCAGCCTGCCCTACGCAAGGTGCAACGTTATCAGCCTCTAACGCGGGGCTCCTGGTCCTCAGGCTGATAACGTATAGACGTAACGTGCATGGGCAGAGAGGTGGTGCCCCCTGGCAGATTCACAGGGGTGTCACTCCCATATAAAGCTCTTTCCTTGTTCCATTTAATAACCTGACACCAGTTCCAGGGCAGCCCCTTGTTGGGCTTTTCCAGCCTCAGGCTATGGCGATGAGCTTACAGCAAGAGCAGGGGAGTGAGGTCAGGCTAGAAAAGAAGAGTACTTGCTAGCTTCGAGGCCAGCAAGGAAAAACTATAGAGCCCTAAGTCTCTAGTCTATAAAAAAAAAAGAAAAAGAAAAAAAAAAGAAAAAAAGATACCAAAGGTACTTGAAAAGCAATATGATTAATCTGAGTCATTCAGCTCCAACCAAACACTCAAGTGTATAAAAAAACATTAACATGGTCATAAGCCCGCATTCACAGTAAAAGCACAGGCAAATATACCCCAGCACACTCCCAATACGCACATATGAAGGTCTTTGGTGGGAAGAAATACAATTACTTCACTCCCCAGATTTATTTCAGAATTTGCTTAACCTCATAGAAAAGTGGCATTGCCACTGTTATATATATTGCTGCACTGCCCTATGTATTGGATGTGTCCATCTGATAAATTCAGTTGTCAGTTTTTTTCAGTGCTTAGCAATAATTTTCTAACACAAAATGCATAATTGCCACATATGCCTTTAAGGTATATATTCTCATGTCTTTCTATAGGATTCACCCACTTCTCTCTCATTAATACAAACTGAGCTAAGTGATTAAAATTAATGTATCCGTTCCAAACTGCCCCATATCCATTAATCTCATAATAGTCAAAAGAATCTTGAAGAATAGCTATACTGCAGATCTGGAGTTGGGTTTTTTAAAGTGCTATTAATAGCCTATACTTACCAAGAAGTAACTAGCTGGCACATACACTTGCACCTTCTTAAAGTTTAATAACTTCAATAACTTTGTTTCAATTTAGCTTTCAAAGCGTTGGAGGAACCCGTCTGATTTGAGCCCTTGCCTGAGGCGTTGCGCTGGGGAGGAGTTGGCCGAGCAGGCGAACGCCATCAACAACATCAAAGATGGGCGAGCAGCTCCGCGGGGCACTCCTGGTTTGAATGAAGTCCTCAAACAAGCTCGCTTGGATTTTTTTTCCTCAAAGCTACTACAAGAGCATGCCTTGCTGTAGCGACCGGCTCACAGGGGATTGTCTCCGACGGTAATCACGGTGATCGTGCAGGTGGACCCCGGGTCCGGCCGTAGCCTCTGGATGAAAGGATTCCCTTGCCTGTGTTGGCCTTGGGCTGAGCCAGCTGGGCAAGCAAGACGCTCTGCTGGCTACCAAAAGCAAGCGGGCAGGGTCAGCTATTCAGGCACGGGGGCTGATGGGTTCAGGTGCTGGAGGTCCTGGGTGATGCAGTCACTAGCACCGAGAGGCAACCGGGCACACGTCGTGGTTTAATCCCAGGCAGCAACTCGGCACCGTGCGGCCGCTCGCTTGGTCCCACACACACAGAGTGGGATGGGGGAGAGAATTGGGGGGAAAAAAAAAAAAGTAAAACTTGTGGGTTGAGATAAGAACAGTTCCATAGAACAGAAAGGAAGAAACTAATAATGATAACACTAATAAAATTGCAATAATAATAATAAAAGGATTAGAATATACAAGTGATGCACAATGCAATTGCTCACCACCTGCCCGCTGATGCCCATTTAGTCCCCAAGCAACAATTCCCCCCAGCCCCACTCCCCCCAGTTTATATACTGGGCATGACATCCCATGGTCTGGAATACCCCTTTGGCCAGTTTGGGTCAGCTGTCCTGGCTGTGCGCCCTCCCAACTCCTTGTGCCCCTCCAGCCTTCTTGCTGGCTGGGCAGGAGAAGCTGAAAAATCCTTGACTTGGTCTAAACACTGCTGAGCAACAACCGAAACCATCAGCGTGTTATCAACGTTCTTCTCATACTGAACCCAAACCATAACACCGTACCAGCTACTAGGAAGACAATTAACTCTATTCCAGCAGAAACCAGGACAGCACATAAGACATGGTGATGGCACTATGTGCGCTTTTGTGCACAGCTTGCGGGAAGGTGGAATTTAAGTAACTGCTTAGCACCGACCTCACCGTGCTTCCACAGGAGTCAATTCATTTTCATTACCAAGAGCAGCGACACCAATGCTGAGTCCTTTGAAACAGCCCGCTCTAGGTGTTTAGAGAAGCCAGAGCAGGCTTTAGCTTGGGTATTTATATAGGTAATGGAAATTTCTCTGCCAAAGCTGACTCCTGAATGTCTAATAAATATTACAGTCGGGGTCTAATTGCTTGCAGCCTCCCTCTGTCCTCTGTCAGGCAATGGGAGGCTCAGCCGAATTTCTTACATTTGCAAAGGATTGCACACAGTTGTGGGAAGGATGGAATCTCACTTCCCTTTTTTTTTTTTTTTAAACTGAGATGTATTTACCCAAGACAAAATTTGTTCACAGAATCTGTGGGTATATTCTTGAAAGAAATAATAGATTAGAAAACCCAGGACAGGTTCTTGAGCCACTTGCAAATAGGAGGGGGAAAAAAGGCAGTATCCAAACCAAACAACCCAAAAGGCTCCAACGAGCTAGGTTATTTTCTCCCCAAACCAAAATCATTTGTTTCCTACTACATTTACCCACTGAGATATTTGCATTGAAAGTAGCACCTTTAATTCCTGAGATCCCCTCTGTTGCTTACTCCTCGATTAAAATCTGTCTGACTTACCTCAGAAATTGTTCGGTCGTATCACAGAGAATGAGGATTTCAGGAGCAGATGGAGCAGGGAATGGGAAATAAGCCGGAAGATCAGATAAACTCTTAAGAAACAAGGATTCTCTTTTCATGCATATTCCCTTTCATAAGAAAGGTTGAGAAGAAATCTGAACAGAAAACACTGTATGTGAAGAGATGCTCAAAACATAATTGCTTCTAAATATAATACTTCTGAATCTTTTCCAGTAACTATAAACATTTCCTTAAATATTCTCCCCCCCCCCCCCCCCCCGCCTTTTGCAGTATTTCCCACAGACTTTATTAAGGTGCTGTATAACCATCTGAGTTTGGGAAGCATTTGAACAACAAACAGAAGTTATGGGAGGGAAAAAAAAGGTTTTTCATTGCCGGCAGGTGTTTCTAAGAGCTTTTACAAAGTTTAATTTGGTAGGTTTTCAAGCTGACTCACATTCATGTGTAATTGATCTCTCTGATGCTGTTCTTAGTCTTTTACATGTACAAATGTGCATGTGCAAGGGGGAGTGCATACCCACAAAATTGCATTTTGTTTCTCAGATGAGAAAAGCTTCTGAATTTGTGAAAGGAAATTGCATTAATATTATCTTTAAACAACTAAGTCCTTCCCATTTTTCTATTTTCTCAGACATACCAAAATAATAAACTGAGACATTAATTGGGAGGGCACTGGAAATCATCATATACCTTTTGGTCTTTGGAAGCTATGAACTAAATTACTGTAATTGGCAGTTTATTAACAGGAAAATTATGCTAAACAGCTTCATGTTGCTGTCAGGAATTATATTCGGTAAGCTATGTAGATGGGGCCCTTGGTGTAACATTTGCATTTTCTCATTTAGAAAGAACAATGATAATAGATGAGTGAAGCATGTACAAATTATATACCAAAGAACATTTGCATGGCTGTAAAAAGGCTATCTTGATACCAGAGTGACTAAGCCTGTTATTCATTAAGTTACAGTATAGACTAAGGGAGAAGGGGAAGTAGGGAACACATTAACTTTATTTAGAGGCATATATAAAATGAACTCCAGTCCAAACCACTTGAATTTCAAGCAGAACTAGATTATAATAGGTTCTGATTATATTGCATTTATTATTCAGTGCTAGTATCAGGGTTTTTTTTCCTGTCTTGGATAAGGTCCAAAGATGTGATGATGACAACCTCTGTTGTTACCCACATCTTTATTTCAGCTGCCACCTTCCCGAACCATTTGCCTGTTCATGCACAGTTTCTGCCTGGAAAGCAGTGAGCCCTGTGCATCACGGCACGGACGCGAGCAAAGCAGGCTACCTACACAAATCTGCATCACTGAGGCCAGAAACCCTTTTTTGGATGCTTTTCTCTATCAGCAATTTCCACTACCTGTCCTGATGTCTTAGCAGTTGACATTCTGTGAAGAAGGATGACTTTAAATATCACCAATACCTATAAATGAGGGAGGATAATAGCAAAGCAGGAGAAAACTGGGTCATTTTAATGCCCTGATGAAAACCAACAGGGACAGTGCACTAAGTGACATGGGCTGCCTCTGTGAAACCAGGACACAGTGTCCTGCTCTCCATTTGTACATAGCTGTCTTGTCTACCAGGAATCTCCGAAGCACAGAGAGTTCAAATAAGTTATTCAGTAACTCCAAAATTTGACTGGTTTGAGAATAAATTTATTGGCTTAAATGAAATGTCATTAGGATGTGAAGAGTCCCTTGTAAAATGGCAGTTTCAGAAGTTATCATTCTGTACCACAGCCTGCAGGCAAGACCCATACAAAATCACCCGTCTTAAAGCATTGTTACTTATTTACGAAGATGATCTATGGGAAATTTGTTTAAGGACACGGGGCTTTTGAGGGTGGAGCAGGTAAAGCCACAGCACAGGAGGAGGAGTTGCAGTAGCAAGACTGTTTCCGTGGCTGTCACAGGGTTATAGTCCCAGATGTTTGTCTAACCTAGTTCTGAAGCCTTTTAAAATGTATTGCATGGAGAGGGTGATGTCTAGTTTTCCTGTCTTTAACATTAGAAAAGCTGTTCCCTAATGCCTAATCCGGTTCTCCTTCAGTATAAGCCTGTTGCCTCTTGACATGAGGGAAAGCAGATTATACCCATCATTTCTGCAGCAGCCTTTTACATCCTTGAAGACACTCATAATTTCCATTCTGGCTTTCTGTCCTTTGGCTTAAGCGATGCCAGTTGAGACCTACTCATCAATTCAGTGGAACCAGCCACTGGTGTCCGTGGGAGCAAGAACAGCTATTAAATGCTGCTTCTCAGAAAACTTTTGTTGTGGCTCAACGTAGGACATTTGGCGCATTTGTACGACAGGAGCAGCATCACCGAAATGTAAATAGGTGTTGTAAGCTGGAGGAAGGACTGTTAGAAGGGGTACCTTTCAAAGCATTTCGATACTCTGCCGTGTTGGCGGTGCTGGGAGCGGTGCTGGCGCGATGCAGAAGCGGCTGCGCTCTGAGGCTGCTCCGCAGAACGGCTGCAGGGTGCCCTCGCTGCGCAGCTATGGCAGAGTGAATTATTTACAACGAACACAGCATCCGGCGAATTTGGCCTCCTTCTTCCTTTGGGGAATATCCTCCAGCAGACCACTGCGTCCTCACAAATAAGTCACTTTTCAATTAGCTTTTGCGACTCTAAGTGACTGGGACTGCCTCAGCCTCTTTGCTCCTCACCGCTCAGTTCAAGTTGGGTGGTTGGTCTGAATTCAGCACAACGCGTGCGTTATGGATCGTGTCTCCTTCCACTGCCCGAATCAGCGTGCATTACCTTTGTGTGCAACAACTTGCACATAATGATGTAGAGCTCGGTTTCCCTGCATAATTAGTTTAGAATCCGATACCAACATCTTAATTAGGCCTGACCCCTGGAGTATTCGACTTAACATCATTCGCCAGCTCCAAAATACGGTTACATCCACACTGCAAATAAGTATCCTCCGAGCAGCTGTAGTCTCTGTAGGACTAATTCAATGCTGTTCTCCTTCTCTTATACTACAGCCAATGCCGAAATCCCTGGGATGCTACTGCAGCCCCACACCCCTGACTGCAGCTCCCTGCCCACCCTACCTGCGGCTGCACTCGCGTTGCATCCCTCCATCAGCAGCAAAGCTGTGGTTACCCTCATTTAAGATAACCTACTTAGTTAAACTAGGCTGACTGCAGCATCATGCAACTCACCCTGGACTCGCCACCTAATTATATTCCCAGCAGATTTCCCGGGGAAGATTTCCCAGTCCGCGCCGAGCTCCCTGCAGTCACCACTAGCCAAGCTGAGCAACCTCACGGCTCCCTGGGATCCGTCTGCAAGGGCTTCAGTCACACCTTTATCTCTAGGAAAGACACCAAAAGAAGCAGCTGGGGAGCAGTCGAGATCATAGGCTGAGTGTGGACCACATAAAACATCACCACATTTATAGACATGAAACACTTCATCAGGGAGCGACAGATTGGGTTTGCGAGCAGGGCTGTATCACTGAGCAGCAGGCAGAGGCTGTTCCCTGAAGCATAGCACAGTTTTACTCCAAGGAAAGCATCCCATACATTATGCAAAGAATTTACTGTTGGTTTTTTGAAATACTGCATGATAGGAAGAATGAAACACGTGTCAGATGTTAGCCACGACACTTAAAGCGCTACTGGAAGAAATGCAGATAGCGCAGCAAGGGAAGTGATATAAAAGAAGGGTAGACTGGAATCTGTGCTTTCCAGTTTAAAAAAAAAAAAAAAGCTTTTAAATGCACTTTGTTTCATTTTGAAGACCTGAATTCAACCTATAACTGTATAATGCAGTACCCTCATTTTTGAACCTGAGGCTCATAAAAAAACCCAAGCTCAGCATCCAAAAACCTCCCTAAATTGCTTTGGTAAAATTAGCATTCAACCCAGGGAGCAGATGCAAGCCTGCCTTGCTGGCAAGCTGCAGTACAGCTCCTGGCTCCCCTGTGCTCCGGGGAGACCGAGGAAGAAGCTCTCCTCCACCTTGTTGCTAGAGTTAATTTGTTTTCCCCTCTCTGGCAAATCGCGGCGGTCGGGAATTGGTCCCAGCCCTCGTGTTCCTCATTCACTCCCCGGCCGAGGGAGAGGGACCGACTCATTCGGCTATTTCATCTCACCCTGAAACTCATCCTCTTCCCCTGAATTCCTCCCTATTACTGTGCTTGTAATAAACTAACCTCACCAACCTTCTCTGAAACAGCAGCGGTAATTTAGTGGCAACTGAGTTATGGCCAGACCCTCACGCTGTTTGAGACTGTGGGAGTCCTGCCATTAGTTCCAACAGGTATTTAGCTGCCATTTCACTCCCATGGAAATTCCTCTATTTCCTTAATACACTGAATTGCCTGGGAACGTAGGGGCTGCGATTCTTTTTTTATCTGATGTCCTCTCTCTTGACCCCGTAATGTAATGCTTTGTAGCAAAGGCTATACTGTACGAGAGGAGTTCAATAACCACCTTTAACAGGGAAGAGCGTTTTTACACTTGGAAGAGTGCACAGACAAAATAGAGCCAAATAGCCACAAAGATCTTTTCATAAGCTGAAAAGTAGCCCCAATTTCAAGTGTTGCAGTCAAAGGGATGGCAACATCCCCCATTTACTAGACCAAAAATGAAAAGGAAAAAGATGTGTTTGTTACATTACTGAAAAGACTGTTTGACAGTCTTCCATTTGCCTAAGTCTCTGATTTTCCTTTATTAATGAACATTTCAGCTATTACAAGGCTCCACGTTAAAGCCTGACCTACACACAGAACACAAATACGTTAATGTGCTTGCACATACAAGTACAATTTTAGTCACTATGGCATTATTTTAAAAAACCCTTTGTGCATTAGAAAATTTGTGATAAGTCACATTTTACTTAACTTTATATTAAAACTTGATGACACAAAGGTCCTGGAAGTAGTCTATGAAGCCTGTTAGCCTCCGGCATAGGACACCTGGAACTAGTGCGACGCTTATCTTCTCCAAAAAAGAACTGACCTTGCTCCCAGCATGATACTGGATGGAACCCAACAGCACAGGAGCGCTCTGCCCAGCCCCGTTCTGCCCCAGTTTACACCAGTCCCATCCTGAGCACCACCAGCCAGAGAACAGAGAAACCCCCGTTGCTTTTCCAATTTTGCCCCTGCCCCGCTGACACCTTTCAGAGCTGATGCTGCCTTACGGCACACCACAACAGGCACAACCTACCGCACTGAAAGGCAAAATGTCTGTTGACTTAAGGAAGAGCAGGATTAGGACCTGTGGTTTTTCATTTTATTTTGAATGTTTGCAGACATCTCTTGTTATAGTTACAATATTTGTGCATGTATTAGCCCTGAGACTGGGTGTGTAATTAGTTTCTCTCAATAATAGTAGCTGATGAGCCTGTTCAAATCCACACTGCATTGGTCTTAATGTTTCATATATACACAAACACCTTCTATCATCCAAGAGGAAGAAAAAGTTGGCTTACTCAGAAAACCTTCAAATACAGCCAGCCACACACCTCCACTGATTCTCAGCTTGGATTTACACAGACCCGTAAAACAAAAGGAGAAACAATAAAATGAGATGAAAATGCTTATACAGTATTTTAATCCTTCTCACTAAAGTGGAGCAGTGCATTGCCTTTGCATGGGGAACCTTAAAAGTGACTGCAGTGACTTTGACTTTACCAGCAGATTGCAGCGGCTTGCCAAGAGCTCAGACCCAGCTAGCCACAACATCTTAGGTTTGATTTGTGACACTGATCATACAAAGTTATGGAAATGTGAAATTTTAAAAACACTCTGAAACTATAAAGAATTTAACCATGTCCTTAATTTTACACAGTGTCAGTGCAGGAGATTTAAAAAGCAATAAACAAACTTGTTACTGCAATAGAATCGAAGAGGAATCATAAACTTACTAAAGTTACAGAGCTAAAATATGGTGTGGAGAATGGACAATGGCAACATTTATTCAATAAAACTCATTTATATGTAAAAGATTGAATAAAAATGTATACTATTATGCAGGCACAACAAATTATGTAAGAGAAAAAAATTGGTCTATGGGCAAGATGTTTTCTATTATGCATGCAAACATCATAGCTGTACAGGCAAAGGTGTTAACCACATCTGCAGTCGAGCTCTAAACTGCCAGAGAGGTGATGGGAATTGTGGCACTAGCCATACAAAGGATGACATCTTAATAGTTTTCTGTAATAAGCCAACTGCTAGAGCTACTGCTATTTACTATTTGTCTCTTTCTCTTGAGATATAAACCCAGTCCTCTATCTGCTTATGAAATCTAAATATCCAAAGGCATTTTCTTCAAGAATGATGTCATATTAATCCTCACGGCTGGGTCAAGTTTCAGCCTGGGTAATTGCTTTCTGCTAAGAGATAGTTAAACTTACAGTTTTAATTTAAAGGTGCTCCTCTACAGTCTGTTGCCTGTGCTGTACACAGTTACTGTACACTCTCAAACAATCTTCATTATGGGAATCGGTATTTTAACAGGTTACTCGTGTCCTGCTAAGGTTTACCTTAGCTACTAAAATTACAAAGGCTTTATCAAATAGGAAAGGTCACCTTCACTTCCCCTGCCACAAATTTGGCCCTAATACTTGTGATATCTAAAAATCATTTGTGGATATTATACTGATGCAGACCAACAGGTAGAAAGATGCTACAGGTTTTCCTATTCAAATATGTCCCCAGGGTTAATAGTGGGACTTGGCTCAGGGTAACACTGCAACAAATGTTTGGGGAGCAGCCAGACAGGCTTGCAATTGTGTTAACTACCTACCTTGTGGCAATCAATCAATTAACTCAAGGTGAAAAACTAGTGAAGACAAGTCCCCAGATAAGAGTAAACAATCTGGGCTGGACTTGTGGACGAGAAAGTGAAATTCCATTTCCAGGGCTGTCAGAGGGGTTTAAACGATCACTCAGGAGAAGAGTTTTCTTTTTTCCCCTTTGTTTTTCTTTATTTTCTCCAGGCTGAGGGTTTCCATAGATCTTCTCATTGATCTGAAGTGGCCAGGGGCAGAAAAAGCCAATTTTGGCTGCATTATCCTGTCTCCCTTCCACTATAGCTTAACACAAAGAGAAATGCCACCCGCACCCCAGAATGAATCCGTGCCAAAGGCTTGCCTCGGAAAGCAGGATTCAAGCCAGGCACTTCAAATCTGAAAGTCAAATGCTCCCCAAACCAGTGGAGGGAGAGATCCTGAACTGGTACCAGCCCATGCACTCCCACAGGCAGAGGCTCTAGGCGATGCCCATGTGCAAATCAGGGAACAACTCATCCATGCATAAATGGAGTTGGGGTCTGGATGGGTTTTGGTTTTTTCCCTGCCTTTATTTTTCAATCTGCAAAGGCATTTATTTCCCCTCGCCATCCAGACTTTTATTCCATTATGTGATAGAGAACTTAAAAATAAAAATCCACATTATATAAGGCACCCTGGAAGGCTGGGACACACGGCCCCGCAGGCGGGCCAGCAGCTATGCGCATATAGGGGATCTTGCAGAAAAGTGTTTAGTTCTCTGCTTGTAAAGTCTCCGGCAGCAGCTGCTGAGGGAGTGGCACTTGTCCAATTACATTTAGAAAATGCCTCAAAACCAGGACTTTTTTTTTTTTTTTTTTTTTTTAACATAGAAACTCTCCTTTCCCCCTCCAGCCCTCCCTCCCTCAGATGAGCTAAAGAGCCCTTCTCCTGGACCGCGGAACTGAATTTGCCTTTATGAGACGAGTTCAAACATTTTGCAGCCGAGAAGCACTCTCCTGCTGCCTTCCAGCTCCCACAGAACCCCAGTGACAGGGACAATATTTTTGTGGGAGAGGATCCCAAACCCATGCTGATGATCAGCGTACCCAATCCCCACAGAAAAGGGAGTTCAGGACTGCTGCCTTCTGTGCCCCCAATTCCGTGGGAGCTGGAATAAGAAACACCATTTATAAATCTCTCCCTGCTTGTACCCTACCCAGAGGTTATCTGGTTTCCCTTTCTCTGGCTCTGTATACAAGTAACACAAAGTGTATCAGTGTCATTTTTGTAATTAAAGCTCCTGACATAGACTTTCCTATTTAACCTGCTGTATTGGAACTGCTCTCTGTTCTTCCTTTAATGTAGCTGCTGATCTTTCAAAGATCTTGGTTGTGTCTCAAAAGCCAGCTGGAGTTGGACTCTTCAAATAGAGTCAAAGAAAAAAAATCGACATGGGGAAAGTTAACCAAACTTTAACTCAAAGAAAAGTTACCTCTTTGGTTTGGAACAAATATTGAGACCTGCTTTATTACAAAGGAACTGCCATATTGCCGAGGGCTTATTTCTGGCTTAACACATACACAATTAATCTCTTAGCCAAAAAGTTAAAACCTGGGAAAAAGAGAAAAATTATCATCATAAATGTCATATTAAATTGGGAGATCATAACTTGCAAAGTAGATCGGATTTTTCCTGTATCTTTATTTAATCACAGCAACTGCATTCATGCTGTAGACTGCAACACAATGGGGCCATCCATGTTCAAACAGGAACGACTATAAAAATATCAGACCAACCAGATCAAGAGACACTTCAGTAGGAAAGTAAATTCAGATGAAATGAAATCTATAGTACGCTTTGCCCGCTGAGTATTCACACGTACAAAAATTGACGTTCAGGCTCAACCATACATAAATGCCATTGCACAAACGATCCTGGCAACTTCTTACTGAATTATGATAAAAATGTATTCTTCTGCCGATATGTTTGCAGGCACTGGTGTAATAGTTCAGCAGAGTTCAGTGCTTAGGGCAGGAATTTCCCAAGGAGTTTTGCACCGTGGGAGACCGCAGGGTGCTGGTGTACGGAAGGGTTTTAGGCAACATCTGAGACCGTCTGTCCTCAGAGGGCAGCTCTCTGCTAGAAAAGATGTCAGGTCTGTCCCGGAGTCATATTTAATGGCATAAATCTCTAGGTTCTTGCTGAGCCTTGAGATAGAAGATACGAGAAACAGGACTACCCAAAAATCATTTCTGCAAAGAGAAGAGGCATCTACACGATAAGAAAACCCTTGATCTTTGGTCTTGTTGACATAAATTACACGTCTTCAGGCTGCATATGTTCAAGTAGTTTTAGACAAATAATAGGCACTCTGGGTTGGTTTTCGTAGCTCTATTTGCTTTCAAATTTAGAGTAATGAACAAACTCTTGGGTACTAATTCTGGAAACAAGAGACTGCCTTATGAGATTATCTGCAGCTCAATAGTCAGGGGACAAGGGAAATAAAAGGATTCACATTACGAATTTTATAATGACTTACTGCTCACTTATCTGAAAAATAGTTGGAGTCATAATTAGCCAGCCTTTTCAGTGCTTCAAGGTGCAGAGATTTCTATCTGCTGCACACCTTAAAATTTGCATTTTAATGGGCTAAAGATATATATCAGTAATAGCACCAACAGATGCTCTCTTATCACTAGTAGTAATACAATATATAGCTTAGGAGACTAACCTATCCACAGTACAGCAGATTTGATCAATAAAGAGCAAACAGTGACCAAAGCAAGTCAAATCTAAATGTCACTGTACTGACATGCCTCTAAATAACAGAACCGTGGCTGCAGGTTGAGGTCAAAACATATTAATGCCATGACACACAAATGGTTCAGCTAGTGGTAAATATGGTGTTCATTTTCACTTCTGCAATTGCATAAGGAAAAGTTCAATACAAAACTTAGCTACTTAGGGGTAGAGAGCAGATTACACATGAACAAATCCTACCGAAGTCCTAAGCATCATATTATGGAATATTTATTTTTTTTTTTAAGAAACAGAAGGCTTGACTGCAAATAAAACAGGATATTACTCTTGTTCCTGTTAATTTTTAATTCTAGACCTATAATAGAACTAGCAATTGCTAGGGAGTTTTTTTTCCTTCAGCTTTTAGGAGAAAACCTAACCTCTCATGACCAGAAAACAGTATTACTGCTCCCTCAGTATAATTTGTACAGCCACAGCAGCAAGGGGGGGGTGGGGTGGGTGGAAAAAAGCCACTGGTGAATAACCCAGCATCATTTCCACAGCTCCCTTTGCGTGACTTACCTGGGAGCCCTGTGAATACCACCCAGCTGTTGGCCTATACAGCACACAAACACCACCAGCGCTACCGTTTGCTGCGGATTAACTGTCAGCATTTCCATACTATATATTCAGCTATTTCTTCTATACATTTGATCTGAACAGGATAGCTAGAAATCCTGGTGAATATCCAAGCTAAGAACAGATCAGCAACTGCAATGTGCTGGAGAACTCTGAGAAAATATTTAATCTCCTTCTCTTTCTGTCCGACGTTGACAAGAAAAATGCAAAACAGAAAAGCACCACAGAAAGAGAAAAACAAACAAACAACAAAAACCCAAACACCACACACACACCCCCCACATAAAACAAAACAAAAGGAAAGAAAACAAAGGGAACAGTAAAACAAAGATAGTTTAATAGTCTTTCCAGAAGGAAAACATGACAATTGTCAACTCTAAGTATGCATCATCATTGCTTCTGGCTATAGGCAGCATCCAGATCCAAGTTTCCAAAAGAGTTAATGGAAGTAGAGCAATTCTCCAGAGGTGAGCTACCTTCCTTAGACAGGGAAATTAATTGCCGCTGACAACATTATAAACAGTTAATTTCCTTAAGATGTAGGCAAAGACCAGCATTTTAGAACTATAATAATTTATAGGGTTTTATATGTGCCATCCTGATGCCAGTTTACCACAGACCTGTCGAAGCAGCTTCTTGGGCTCGCAAGGAAGAGGGTGAGAAAAGGTGGCTGCAGAAGAAAGACGTGAAATGCTACAATAATAGGTGATGGAGGCCTTCCGACACACAAAGGGCTTCATCTCCAGATGATATATTCCCCTGACAAAAAGAATTAGAGAAAATGACATATTTTTCTCTTTAAACATCAAAAGAAATATTTAGCTTGGGAAGATTGGATTAAACGTGGATTAAGCTCACTGTTGAAACTCACTCCACAGCTGGAGGGAACCAGGAGGCTGAGCAGCCTCCTTCTGCTGTGTTTTCTAACACGCTTCTCGGAAATAACTTCCAGTTTTAGCTCTGCTTAATTGTACATCAAAATGGTGGGACTGGGAAGGGACACCAAAGCTGCTTTTTATCTTCTCAAACCTGGGAAAATCACGGTGTCAGCAGCTGAGAGAAACTTGAATAATGGCAAAACTGCAGAGAAGGAGTAAACTTAAAGGAAGACAGAAAAGAAAATGCAGAGCTATTCGCACTAAACTTCAAGTATTCCTAGCGAGTGAAGTCTCTGGAGAAAATCCAAGAAGCATCTCATATTTTTAGTGAGGGTCTATGTAAATGTTTGTAAATCAAGAGCACATAATTAAACAGCAGAAGGATTGGATAAAATTGCTAAAGCCTTTCAAACACTTTGGTCTTCCAGCAAGTGTAAATGGCATCTGAAACATCCAGCACTTTGAGGGGTCTTTGCAATGGCAGCAAGTTGCCTTAGAGGCAACTAAAATTGGCCCCAAAGAAAACTACAGAAACACAGCCTGACTTAGGGCTTTGATTAAGACTGACTGGAAAACAAAGATTCATTTCATAAAATTATTTCAAGGTCTTGGAAATGGTTTTTAATTTGCATTATAATGAAAACAAGACACTTCAAGAGAAGCAGGAGAAGGAGGAATAAAGACAGAAAAGGGGGAAATACCCACACTCTTGCCCAGCAATTACAACACTTGCTGCTGTATGGGAGGTTTTGGTTGAAGCGCTGCGACCCATGAAACACTAAACCCCCTGTCAGCACAATAAATAGTTGCTCTTACAGTAATCACAGAAGTGGGACAAAGCCTGAAGGACTCGTATCAAATGGGCAATTTCTCTATCAAAGATTACTTTAATCACTTTAATCAAAAGACCTACCACTTGTCCTCATCAACAATTAGTAGCTTCTCAGAATATTCCCAAAAAGGAACTCAGATGCCTCTTATTGACAACTCCAAGACCATATGTTACTTGATGCTAGTTGTTACAGGTTTTCTTGCAAATATAACTTCCTTGATTTAAAACCCATTGACGTTCTGCAGTAACCTTTCATCTTTTATAGTTAGCACAGTCCTGCAAATCTGGAATTAACTCCTGTTGGCAGCAGGGCTGAGCTGTACCAATTGTGGAGGGAACGGCGTCATTCTTGACAGTGAAGTGCACAGATTTGGGGCTGTGCTGGCCAGGTACCCTCCATCACTTTGAACTACTTTAACTGCAATGTTTGCTGATTGCTCTTTTCTCAGTGTTGGGTTAGTAAAGGGAAATCATCAAATCAAAGCCAAAAAATATGCTGCTCGTGAGTACTCCGAGGCAAAAACATGCCTTTCAGGTGACTGTGGTATCAGTCTCAACACTCAGTTTTTTGAGAACAACAGGTCATAAGTGTGGGGAAATTCAGATTTCTCTGGGGAAACAAGAAACTCCAGAAGATGCTTGGTGTTTTGGTTTTTTTTTTTTGTTTCAATCTAGAAGTATCTGAGTTCTAATAAATATACACTGACTTTCTCTTCAGAAATTAATCTGCCTTTTCTTTTATATTCTGCATTTTTGATAGTTTTATATAGAATCATAGAATCATTTAGGTTGGAAAAGACCTTTAAGATCGTCAGGTCCAACCATATGATAGAAGCAATGCAATTAGTTGATATGGAAAAATCCATGTCAAAACATTATCATCTATATTCACTGTCTGACAGGCAAACCTATATATTTGATGGCTATCAATAATTACTCTGGGTCTGTTTTATCTTTTTTGGCTTGGAACTTTGCCTGTTTGAGAGCTGAAAACTTTTAGTATGTTTTCATAATGTAAAAATGTTGCATACATTCTTTAAAGTTTCTCCAGTGTTTCATCTTGGAAAGAAAAGGAGGGAAAAAAATCCCCAAATATAGCAGGTTTTCTTCAATAGTGTTTAAAGGCATATTTAATGATTTAGATGGAATAAACTCCTATTCAGACGGAATAAATAAACAAACTCAGATTTAGGTGGAATAAACTCATATATCCCATACTTCTGCCAGCTAGTATTTGTCCTTCCCAATAACAGTCATCAGCCATAAGTTCCCCAGAGCCATTCAGCCTCCCAGGTGCCGGTGGGTCAGGGATGCTACAGCTGAGCACGGGGACAACCTGGATGCCACAATGACCTGCTTAGCCCATGCATCATCAGTTGATGATGATAGCCTGTTGCCTTTAATGAAATTCTTTCAACCCTATCGGTAGGACATCCTGGTTATAAGCCTTGGGTATCCTGTGGCCTCATTTCACAGTAATCTCCAGAAATGAAAGGTGTTTCTTGCCCATGTTTACCTGGGGGTAAGCATAAAAGGAGACTATTAAAGTGTCTGATGATCTACCAGGAGCGGGGAGATTGCACTGAAATTTAGGAAGGACATTTTCAAAGGCACAAATCTCAGTTAGGAGCATAGCTGCAATCTGTACCTTTGAATACGTCCCTTGGTGCTTGAAGTTGGGCTCCAAAAGAAAATTCAGCTCCTACCCAACTGATCTGGTCTCCTGAGGACCTGCCAGCTCCCACCACTGCCCCTGCCACCAGCCTGATTTACAGTCACAGAGAAACCCCCTCCATTTACTTCTCTTGCCTGAAGATATTATATTTTTAAATGCCGTTTTATGAACTTGAAGCCTGCAGTATGTTTCAGGAGAAAGCTCCTTTCCTTTCTGCTTTCCTGAATTGCTTCTCACCTCTATTTTCATCTCTTCTCCCTTCTATCTTCCTGGGATTTCTCAGGAATCATACTATTAGATTATCTCATCTTTTATAGTTCTGGCTCTCCTGGCCAGAATGGGACAGCAGTCCAGGTCAGGCACCTGACCCCAGCCACCCATAGCTGGGATGCCAGGTTAGGACCATCTGGAGCATCTCAAGCTCAAAAATTATGTGGCAGATTGTAAAATGGTACTTGCTAGAAGTGTACAATCTACGTTAAGCAGGAAAAAAAAAATTAAAACACAATTATGTCCTTGTATGGGAAAAGCAAAAATAACTACAGAAAGCAGGTATTTCAGCGAAACTAATCAGCTTATAGGGAAAACTTAACTGCTCAGATAAGACAAACACAATTGGCTGCCACATGCTGATGTTAAAACATTACCATAGAAACAGGTGAAATTAGGGGATAGCAGGACTGGGTCTGAAATGGCACAAAAGAAACAGGAAGATGGTCACAAGTACCAGACCTTCCATGTGCATTAAACCTGCATCTTCTCATCATCTGCCATAGTCAAAAGCTCTGTGTACAAGGCTGATCATGAATTCTAAAGCCAGTTCCTTGGCTGTGATTAGTTTTTGGTTGTCTCAACTATCCCCGCTGAAGATGTACATTCAAAAACTAATGCAAGTTTTTTGTTGTCTGGGAAAACTATAGACCA
The DNA here is from genome assembly GCF_964188355.1 of Buteo buteo. Classification (NCBI taxonomy): domain Eukaryota; kingdom Metazoa; phylum Chordata; class Aves; order Accipitriformes; family Accipitridae; genus Buteo; species Buteo buteo. Next base: position 3,201,593 of record NC_134194.1, read on the forward strand.
CTTGGATTTAATTGCACCATTCTTAAGCGAAGCTTTGACTTGTATATATCTTACCGAGAAAATTAAATGTTTTCATCATCCAGCCATACTGAATAGTTCAGACTGCCAGTACTACTCATTAAATACACAGATGTTTTAAAGTTTGATTAGGGAACTGTAACAAACAGCCCAAATTTCATTAGCATATGGAAAATGAGGTAGCAGAGTTGAACATGCAAGAAGAGTTACTTAAGGACTAAGAGTAACGCTGAAAAATAAGAGCCTCATGGAAAAAAAAAGCCTCAAATACTAAACAATATGGAGCCACCCAGGGAAGTGGGTTTCCCTTTCTTGGTATCAGTTTTCTCCCCAGTAGAAAGGGGAATACAGCTGCCTCCTTCCCTCAGCACAGCCACTTGAGTGCGGTTCAGCCAGATATAGAGCATCAGCCACCCCACGCAGAGAAAGTAGTCTTTATGCCTTCAACAAAATTAAAGTCTTTACACACACCTGCCAAACAAGATGTACTTTCCCCCAAAATAACAGATATTGCATAGTCCAGTCTGGTTTTTCTATACTATGGGGATCCACATGGATGTGGTTGTCAACATCTCAGTGAGTGCCCAGTACAGCAGCAGCCCTTAAGGTATTAAATGAAGAATTTCTTACTTCTAGCTCCCAACCTGTGGATGTACCAAAGTCCACTGTACGCAAACCTGTCTCAGCACCAGGAAAGGGGCTTTCTAAACTGCTGCCTGCGAGCAGCTCAGCCTGACACAGGCAGAGAGCCTGGATCTGAACTCCCATCCGTGACAAATGTTACTGCCCATGAGAATATATTGTCTCTGTCTGCCAATACCAAGAGCATCAGAAGTGAAAATATTCTGCATCAGCTCCCCCCATCCCCTTTCTGAAATCACAAGACTGCATCAAAAATCATAAGACCGACTTAAAATATTCCATTCTGGGTTATTTATCTTTGTGATTCAGAGACTTCAATAAATATTTACTTGGTTTGGAGCTATTCCCAACGACCAAGATGGTTAAAACCTGTACTTTAAAATTAGCACATCAGTTCTTTGGAATTCTTTTCAATTCAACACTTTGCATGTATGCAAATGTATAAAAATTGAGATAATCACCCAATGTGAACCTGGATGCAGCTGTAAAAATTTTCTTCCAACATAGGTGAGCATCACCACAATAGCAGCAGAAAAGCTCCCTAAGTCAATACATTTCTTAAAATGGTTCAGCATTCAATAATTTCTACTTCTTTTCTCCAACCTGTCACATACATTGTCTTGCACAAATGCTTGCTAAAATTTGAATGCGCACATGCAATAAACCACAAGCAAAATGAAAGTTTAAAAAAAAAAAAAAGGGAGAGGCAGAAAACCAAGCAGTATCATTGTTTTCCTGTTCAGAATGTCATTCAAATACTCCTTTTCTTTGCATATGGTGAAATTAAAGGAAAGGAAGCCAAAGAGCAGAAGGTGACCACTTTTCTATCTACTGACCCGAACCCTCTGCACAAATAGCTGGACAGTTTGTATCACCAGTATCTGACACTTACAGTTATTGGATTTTGTTCTTTTAATACCACCCCTGACAAATGGAAATATCCATCCTATTTTAGCAAAAAGGGCACAGGATGACCAGACATGAGGTGCGTGGCTGAGCTAAAAATTTAATCTACAAATCCTAATCCAAGACGTCTTCTATTAAATCATCCTTTCATAGGCTTCAGTCGCTACATTTGGGTCTGTAGGAAGCCATCCCATGGATTTCAGCATTCCCTGGGTACTCCCAAATATCTTCAAAATTTGAAAAATAGTTTATTTTGAGACTGACATGTGAAAAGCTCTAATCTAAACACACATCAAACACCCTGCATGGAAGACAGAGAGAAGGAATTTTAATGCTTATTAGAGCTGTGGTTCTCTGTTAGTCTTTGAGACTTTGATTACAACCATCCTTCCTATTTTTATCAGGCCTGTCCTTGGCCACAAGAACATCCTGTTAAATTCATGAAGATCCAACTGTCAGATCCTTTGATCACTTGTTCCATCAGGCAACACCTGTGAAGCCCCAGGTCAATTTACTGAGTTACTACCAAAATACCACAAAAACTCAGACAGGGTCCCAACATGCAAATTTAATAATTCCTTTAGTTAATATTTCAGTGTTAGGGATATAAGTAAAAAAGTAAAAAATTGGAGAGAGAGACACAGCCTTCCTAAGCTTTCATTGCTGGGAAAATGCCTAAAGCCTTGACTTCAGACTTCTCCAAAATGATGCAACAGAATTGGATCTAAAGGCTTTCTCCTTTAACATTTAACCCAAGCTACTTTTCTTTCAAAAACCTGCAGTTATTTTTTCAGTATTTGTTAAGAAAATAAGGATAAACTTTGTGTAAGCTAGAGCTCTCTAGGTTTTCTATTGACACGAAAGTAGCAATGACATCCCACGTGCTAGGGTCCAGACCCTTATTAGGGCTGGCTGAAATGCATCACTGCCCACTGGAAATAACCCTAGTCCGTGCAGGTTTTTGGTTCCTCACGTGCTTCTATTTCCTACAGCAGTGGGGGATATATCCAAGCAGGTTACACGGGGTCAGGATGAGTGGGAGTCTTTTCTTTCTCTAATATTTCTGTTAACTCACACAGAGGGGAAGAGAGAAAAAGGAAAGAAGTATCAAGTGCAAGGCGGAGATGAAAAATCCCATCTGGCTTTCAAATGTGCATTTATACATGTCTCTAAAGCAGACATCCTTCACTATCCTTGGTCCAGTCCTATGAGGACTTGGTAATGTAGAGCCAGATGGAAAGAAAGAGGAGATAAATAAATGCATGTGTATGTGTAACGGTGCTTTATAGGCAAGTTCTTCTTTAAGTATGCTGTGCCTGAAGCAACTGTTTAAACAGTATTAAGCAGCTGAAAGGAAAAGTCCTGCAACCTCCCAGCCAACACCATGACTAGATGAGGGGATAACCCAAAAGCTGCATCTTCCAGCACTGAAGCTGCATCAGCCAGGCCAACGGTCCTGGCCAAAGATGGTGGAAAATAAGTGATTCATATGAAATGGAAAATACCTACTCACCCACTTAATACAACAGCTCTGGGGAATACAGAACAAACTCTGCAATTTGGGTTAATGGCCACTGGTCCTCGAGTGAAGTAAGCACATTGTGCTACATCTGTAGTCTGTTTAGGCTTTCGCTCCAAAGTATTTTTGCTTTACTATGTCCAACTGGCATAAAGCAACTCGCTCCTCCACCAATTTTATGAAGGTCTTTAAGTACACATAATATTCGATGTAATCATGTAGGAAGATGTGCATATTAAATATTACATTTACTGATGTGTCTTAAGGTATGTGATTAATGGCTTTATTTTACCTGCCTTAAAAAGAACAGAAATTCAATATAAAGAGCTGCACAATCCAAGTTCACATTCTACGGGGATTTTTGTGGGCTCAAATCCAAAATAAACTAATGAACAAATGAACTGGAAAAAATTCTAAAAACACACTCTGTGCTACTTTGGTTGAACCAGGAGAAATCCAGTGACCTGGGAATTAAATTGACGCAATTCGGTACTTCTTCACGACATACATTTTGTTCAATGTTAACTGCTTAAGCGCTCAAGGGACTTTTCAACCCCAGACTTCAGTGGAAGTAACGTTTCAGCTTTTAAATCATATTAAAAACATAAATTATACATTATAAATATAAAATTTCTAACACTTAATTTAGAACAAGTCCCGAACAGGGTGGAGATGACATTGCTGGGGCCAAGTGGAGAAGACTCCTGGGGTCTGCTCTGAATTGCCTCACTGACTTACAGATTGACTTTGGAGCAAGTTGCACAGGTCACCCTCCTTAAACACCAACATCAAAAGTTAACCTAAGGAAGGTACACAAGTGTCACTTATTCAAGTGCATACATACCAACTGCTTTACGTAATGCTCCAAAACTTAACCCCGCCTTGATCAGTATTATGTCAGTTTGAACACCTATCGTTCAGCTATAACAGTGAGCTCCTACCGGTGTAGTTAGAGTCTTACTAATGGCAATAAAGCATTTTTATAATAAACAGGTCTGCAATATTTATTCCCTACCCAAATATTTACCACTGAGAGTCTCTACCCTTATTCCATCACCTCTTCTGGCAAATCACTTATCTCAGTTCTCACCCAGCTCCAAGACCCTCTTGGCACACACATGGCAGGAGGTCAGTGTGAGAAGAGTACGTTTCTGCAGAATTAGGGGCTTGCAGTAAGAGGTCTCTAACACGCAGGAGGGAGCCATTCTACATTGAGTCAACAGTCAACGAGCCATCTCCAAAGCCTCGACCTACCTCACCCCAACAAAACAGCACACGACAGAACAAGACCAGAAAACTCAGCTCGTGTATGCAGCAAGAGCAGGGTTAAGCTGGCTCGTTACTCAGTGCTATCAGGAGCTGCACGTGCCTGGTAAAATCCTTCATCAGACAAGGACACGCAAGATACAGCCACGAAGGAGACCTCAGCGCACCGTCCCTGCCACCACCATGGCAAGGCAGAGATGAATTAGCACAGCATCAGCTGCTCCACCCCTAACCAACGAATGAAGCAGGCTGCTCTCCAGCCCTTGCTTTTCTGCATCTCTGACTGCACACCTCTTTTTTTTGATTCACAGTTACCGGGCGTTTGGCAGCTCCCAGGGCTTATTTGATTCATGCAGCCTCTCACTATATAAAAAATGCCCAGGACTCACCTTAACTCCTCTGCCTCCAGAAATCACTCCCCCTACTCCTCTTCCCAAGCATCCCAGCGTGGCATTCTGTAGCTCTACCAAACCGCTCCAGCCTAAGACAAAGTCACAGCTAACCTTCTTCTCCCTCACTTAACAACTTCTACAAAGGCTTTTAGTTCCAGTTCAAGCCTCTGAGATCACTTGTACCCTCCTACCTTCGCCAGTCCCCTTTTATCAAGGAGGCTTATCTCTTCCCACTGCTCGTATCCCTGATGACGTCCCCAGCAGCAGTTGTCCCAAGCCCCTCCACCCGAGTGCCCATCAAGCCAGAGCAACAGCAGTCAAAAGGAACCAGTTATTAGAAAGAAACCTGAAAAGAATAAATCCAATTAAGCATGTAAAAAAAGGAAAACTTAGTAAAACTTTTCTACATGTTTTGAGTAACCTTTGTGATAGGAAGGGCTACAGGGGATTTATTGTGTTTTCTGGGACCAGTAAGACTCCCCAGATCTCACACAGTAAATATGTACACAGCAATTTCAAAGTTCAGAAGAGCTGGTTGATGTCAAGCTTCTGCTCTATTTATTTATTTGGCTAAAAATAAATAAAAGATAAACCTCAAAATATCTAACCAGAAACATTAATTCTAGCTGAAACTATGTGTTTTGCAGCTTTTGGAAGTTATCTTACACCAATCATCAGTCTTAGTGCTTAAAAAACCCCAAAAGCATGTGTTTGCATTGTATTTATTTGCAGATGGTACTATGAAAACTTGGCAGAGTACTCAAGATTTAACTAAAGGAAACTGGAAGAGTCTTTCAGAGTCGTTGTTTTATTAACACATGGGAATAAATCATTTAAAACTAACAGCATAACGTCTGTGTTACTATATCAAGGAAATATGAGCTGTAGTGTACATCAATACTTGAATTATTCAAGTATCTGAAATGCATTTCATGACTTTGATACATTCCACAGAAAATACAGTAGATTTTTATCTGAAGATGGGAGTTAGAGATGAAAACAAATTGCTGGTAGATTCTGTTGGTAAACAGCCCAGATAAAAACGTTGGATGAGATCTTCCCATTTAACCTTGCCTATCTCCTCACCCATCAGAGAAAATTATTTAGTAACAGAGGAAATCTCAGAGGTCTGTTTGATGCAAACTATAAAAAGTAGATTTGAAAAATAAAACTAAGCATTCCTGAAATTATTCAGACCTCTGGCCTTCAGGAAGTACCACTACACAGTCTATGACCCAGCTGGAAACCCTTCAGCCTCACTTTCCCTAGCGAACTTCACCACTGCAACAGGGAAAAAGAAAACAAAAAGCTGTGCGTTCTACCAGCCTTAAATCCTCATCAATTTGTTTCCTTTAATTACTTTCTCTTAGCACTCCAATGGGTCAAGGACACCAGCATGCTGCAGCATCTGGGATTCATGCTGTGTTTTCTGAAGAGAAAGAGTAAATGGAAGGAGGTGTTGACATTGCATAAGAAACATGGTATTTCTCAGCAGACCTAATGGGTTATTACACAGGAACAAATGAAAGGTAAACTTTGCTGTGCGAGAGCCTTCTGTCAGCAATAAGGTACAAAAAAGGGAAATTATCTCATTTAATTTTTTAAAAAATACTGTCTTGATACAATTTATAAAATCAAATAATAGCCCAAATTGACTGAGGGTGTAACTTGATATAATTTCAGCAGAGTCATGCAGATTTGTAGCAGAGGTGAATTTTCTCAAACACATTTGCTGTTAATGAAAAACTGCCCATTGAATCCTTCCGTGAGACTTGCGAGCTGGCGAGGCTTTGTGTGTTGGACGGCCTCAGCGAGCACCCGGGCGTCTGCTGTAAAGTCACCTCAGATGTTTGAGAAGCGGCACAGCGCATCGACATCTGGTCCAAAATGCAGTGACCCACCAGGAGTAGTTAAGTATTCAGCTTCATGAGCTCTACAAATAATCATCGAGAGGTGACAACGATGTAATTTAGCCCTGGATGGTGACAGCGTCCTCTGGCCAGGACAGAGCAGAGGTGGCAGTGGTCACACTACAGTGGCAACCTCTACTTTTCCACCTTTTGGAAATTTTTATATATTTGGATATTGCTGTCTTTTGGCAAATAAAGCCACAAACTAGTGTGCATTGACAACATCTGTTATCAAGGCTGTTTTTGGAATAAGGTTGTTTTATTTTAATACTGAGGGCCTTGATGAAACAACCCATCAATCCCATCCATGGGCTTTGAGTATTATAATTTATTACCCACAGAAATGAGATCATTAAATGACCGGATAGGTAGCCAATTAAAACCGAAAAGACAACTGCACATCTAAGCTTTCCTCTTCTCCTCCTCCCAATCCCCCCCCCCTTTTTTTTTTTTTTTGGTGAGGTCCCCTTTATTCTTTTCCCGAAGGACCTTCCCCTCACTAAAAGCCATAGAGCAACTCAGTAAAGAAAAACTGCCCCTGTCACTGTCCCCTGCACAGGGCCCTTCTCCAATACAGCTCAGAGGACTTTCTGTCATTGACATATAGGAAGTCATTTTGTCTTCTGCTCTAGAAAAATGCCGGTGGGACAACAGTTAGGAGGGGGGGGTTGTTTTTCACTTTCGTTGCAGCTACTTTTGAGGAGCGGGGGCTCTGCTCCACACCTCCCCACTGCAAAGGGTAAAATGAACATCTGGGTAAGGGAAGAGGAGAAATGCCAGTAAATCCAGCCCAAGCTTATTTCGATACCTACAAAGGGTTTCGTGTATTTTTTTTTGGATGTGCAAATAGTTATTCCCTTCTTCCTTCTTAATTCCATTTGGAAGAGGGAAGAAATGATAAAAACGCCCACATTTTTCTTGTGCTCTTTCACGTCTGGAAGCACGCATAACCCTGGGCGGGGAGTGCTTGACCTTGTCACATCTTCAGTCTAATCACCTGAGAAAACACATGATGAGCCTGGGAGCCCTTCAGGTGATGCCCCAGCCCCTGCCCGAATCCAGCCCCAAAACAGGACCCCTTCCCCTTCCCATCAGAGGAGGGTAACCACGTCCTCCTCAGCCTGTGCTTTATAATCAGACAACACCTGCAGTCATTAGCAAACTTAGAGAAAAGTGGCACTGATTTTGCAATTGCAAGCATACTTAACATTTTATCCTTGCTCTCTTTTATCCTGTCCCTTCCAATAGTCATTAAATTTATTAAGTGGCTTCTACAAGTGACTCCTCTCACTTCTAAAAATGACCAGATCATCAGCACAGAATATATATCTAGGTTCAGTCCCTCTTTTCTTATCTTTTCTGACAAACCACTCTCCTTCACAGTTTTATCTATATAATTGATGAACCACACATGGCATAATTTACAGCCCTCTCTAGCAACCTTCTAAACTGCACACCAGTCATTCCAGGATCGCACTCTCTCAACTCTGCCGCTCTGGCCAGCTCCTATAAACTATTTTTTTTTTCTTTGGTCTATACAAATCTGCAGTGGAATAACCAACAACAGAGGCTTAACTGAGATTTCAGACAAAATATGCCAAATGGCTAAAAAAAAGAAGGAAGAAAAAAAAGCAGCTACAGTTACCAGAAATATCTGCATTCCTTGTTTGTGCACACAAAGGCACAGCTCAGCCCTTTGCCTTTGTGCAAGCAAAGGGAATTCAGGACTAGTAGACGCACTAACAGATAGGGCATGGGGGAAAAGGATGCTGCTCCTGCTTTCTTTTCCCTTTCTCTTAATGCATGAAGACCTTGCATCTATTGCTCTCTTATTAAGAACGCAGGAGCCGTGTCTCAGAAAGGAAGCCTTTCCATCGCATTTCCTAATAGCGGTGTGCGACAGACAAATGAACAATATCAATTCCCCCACAAAGGGTAGAATACGGCAGCAGATAGAAAGTAGCTCCTGCATAACAGAAGCCACCATTATGGGGATGGCAAGCATAAAAGAGTGCCTTTATGGGGTCTGAGATAGATTACAAAATCTCTACGAACTGAGGGAAAATAGTGAGAGAGAAAGCCTCTCCCAACAGTTACAAGAAAAATACAAGGGCGCACATACACGCAGAGAGAGAAAAAACCACAGTGACACAGAGTGTCCTACGTGGTGGAAGTGCTGGATCCGAGCTTCTGATGTTCAGACAAGCAAAGCTCACTTTCCACCCACAAAAATGGCATTCTCTGCCTCTGTGGAGTAACACCGAGCGCATAAAGCCTTCCCTTTCCTTCCCATTTCATTTAGATCATTTTATTAGGAATGTTTTTCTGCCGCAGTAGGCAGGACCCTGGGAAGAGGAGATAAATTCTTTTAATTATTGTGTATCCTGTAGCTCAGCAGCGAGCTGTGGTGGGGCAGCACTTCGACTTGCAGACATGAAGGCATCTGCCTGGCGCTGCCTGGAAATGCAGCAGAGCTGCCCCCTGCCATTTCCTTCAGCTCTGAGAGACAAAGGCTCCGAGCAGCCTGGGGAAGAAAACCTGATCTTGTAGGGGAGGCCACCGCTCCGTTCCTGAAAAATAAGAAAGCGGGTCCTTTTATATATATTTTTTCCAAGGCTCTGCTGCGTCCTTCAACTTTATCTTATAGGACTTGCAACAGCCATCGTTCCCTTCAGGCTACGCCCAACGTCCTAAGGTGTCAGTGAAAAAAAACCTGCAACAAGCTGAGAATCAACTTTTGTCCCCCTTTTTCATAGGTATTACTTAGGAAATGTACCATGTGGTCAAAGGTGCATGAAGACAGCTCAGAATAGCAGTGTCATCTGATTTACTTCTCATTTAAACTGGAAAACGCATTGTTCTTAGATAAAAAAGTCCTTTTATTTTTAGAAGTGATGTATCAAATATGCATGAATAGGCACATGTCTTTTCCATTGAGTGATTCCAAGCGTAGGGTTTGGCTCAGATACTGCCACCCTCCTCGTTAGACCTTGAAAACAAGCTTTGAAACAAGGGGAGAAGTTCCACAGAAGGAGCTAGAGAAAGCTCAGGAGAAAAATCTGCTGTCAATAGGAGTGTCATGCACTATAAATGGTCAAGAAGGGGTAACGATCAGAGAGACAAATTAATTTTCATGAACTTCCTTCTCCTTCTGCAGAAAAGTCCTAATTGAGGAGCATTTTCCCTGACCACAACATGAAACCTCTGGTGAACGAGCTCATTATCTGAGTGCCACACTGGGACAAGATTTGCCGCATATTACTTTTTAATAGGCAAGTGCTGACTATTTGCAAATAAGTAGTTATCTGAAAGTGTGAGAATAAAGCTGGCTGGCCACATTTTTCTACTTTTAACTGAGAAGGAGAAACTGTGTCTGTTTCTTACTTCTCTGCAGCATCCAGAATCACAAACTGTGTGCCTCTTCCCTGCGCACCTCTCGCTTAACACCATCGCTTCATCGTGGGTCTTCTTAGTGCCCCTGACCTGCTACAATTAACCACCACGAGCTTTGTCATTGCCATCAAGCAGGGAGGGAGAGAGCCAGTAGCTCTGACTTCTGCTCCAGCCTCTTGCAATTACCAGCCCACCGTATTCCATCATGTCTGGTCCAGCATAGATTGGAGGAAAATCCCTCATGGTCATCTCCAGATATTAGCTGGACATTTTAGGAGTTGAAGATTCTTTTACTGTTTAATTTGATGACATACATAGAGCAAGTGCATAAGCACTTGCCTGACAGTTTAAAAGCAGGAGTTTACTTTCCTTGCCATTTTTTAATATATCTGCTTAACTACTTTATCATCTGATTTCCAAATTGCCCTTTCAAGCCTTGCAGCAAAATGTGCATAATTGTGATGGATTTTTTTCTTTCCCTTCCCTTTGTCAACAAATGCATAATCAAGTCTAGTAAACTAAAAAAAACCAAACCACCAGAAACAGGCTAACAAGTTCTTCCAGCTATTCATCTAATTTGTATTGACATGGAAACTCATGAATTCAATTTAAAAGAATAAGTAAGAGTCAGGAGCAAGGCATTTACGTTTATGTGTCCTTCTTGCCGAACAACAAAACAAGACCCCTGCAGTGCTGGTCACATGAAAAAGCCATTAAAGGATTTGGTACTGAAGTGGCAAATTTCAGCTCAGTCGTGATAAATGTGTTGAAGTTACTTTGAACAAGATAAAGCAGAGGAGACCAAAATGATAAGAGTGGCTCTCCTGATGCTTAAATGTTTATGTCATTGGATGCTTGGGACACTATTATTTATCTCAGGAGCTTAAATATTATCCTGCATTCTTTAGCTCATCTTTGAAGTACTCTGTATAATACTATGCTAACTTCAGCCACGCATTTTGTAAATGCACAGACCAACAGAGCTGCTTCAACACATAGGAAATGGATGAGTGCATGGGTATTAAATCTACTCTGGCTCGATTTTTACAATGTAAAGCTACAAACAGAGCCTAGAGGAGCCGGAGATGCTCGGCAGCACTGAAGACCATGCCACTTTTTAAGCTGTGCTGCTTCTGTCTGTGATGCTGAGCACTGTCTGACTTTTCCATGCCCCAGTTTACCCATGTGTAAAATCTGCATGATAAAATGGAGGTGTTTGGAAATTAATTGATATTGATAGAGCCCTGAGAATCTTGAGTGAAAAGGGCTTCAAGAATGTGTAATAGGATCATTAAGTGAAATGCCAGCAGAGATATTAAAAGCAGGGTCAAATTTTTCAGGCTATGAAGAAAAGTGGAGGAGGGAGGGCAGAGAGATTAAGACCCCAGAAGAGGATGAAAGTGGAGAAGAGGCAATGAAACAACCTGTCAGACATCAGGAACAGAGGCAGAACAAAGGTCTGAATTATTAAAGCCAATTAGCAACTTAATAAAGAGACAAGTCTTTAAAAATGAAGGGATTAGACTACATTATGAAGGAACTTGAGACACTGGTCACCTAAGGAGAAAACAAATTGTGAGAGAGCAACGGCGAGGCAGATTGCCACAGAGCTGGTGATGGGGTTAGAGAGGGTAGGGGCAGCCGTGGGGCAGAGCCGGTGGATCTCTGCCAGCAGAATCAGGTTCATGTTCCATTTACTTTCTCTTGAGACATTTTGCCTCCTGAACAATTCAAGATCATGTCCAAGACTTTCCATTGGTTTTCGGCTGATGTATATCTCAGCAGCCTGGTAGCCAGTAGTTCAAGATCCTTTCCATCTCAGTTGCTCTGTAATATCTGGAATTTCCATAGGACTGTGCTTAGAGCAGCCTCTGGGAGTTTCCTTTGCATATTTCATTGACTTGTGATGTCAGAAATGCTGGTTTGATTCCATCTGCTAGCTCAATGCAAACAAAAAAGAGCAACAAGAAGTCATATTAGATCATTATCATGCCTATTTCAGTGTTCAAAAGACAAAACTAGTGGTATAGGAGATCATCATCTGCTTCAAAATGAGAGAAAGAAAGAATACAAAATATACTGCAAACAAAATCCTAAACTGAGCTTCAGTGTTAAGCTATGGGAGCAAAGAGATGGAAGAGAAAAATGAGAACGGACTCCACTGTGGACTGTCAAATGAAAAGCAGAAAACAAAGATGATATCTTGTCCTGCTCGGCACGGTGTTTCTTGAAAGTCTTGTCCTTTCCTTTCATGAGCAGTGAGGGTACACCTACGTATGTACACATACTTGCCAGTGCATGGGTAAATGAGGACACCCTGTTGCATGCCTACGAGTCGGGGCTTTCGCAGTAGTAGGTCTGGATTGGGCACCTGGACATCAAAGGGAGGTGATGGAGCCCAGCACCAGCCCACCGCTGATGAATCGCTTCCACAGAGGGGAGGGGAAGAGATGGTCCTCAGCAGTCATCGGACTGCTCCCTCCCTTCGTTCCCTCTCCTCATACAAACCTCCATAGGATTTTCCTGACCACGTTATTAATTCCACTGGTTTGATAATTGCCCTTACAAGAGATACCGCAGCAAAACTGCAACTGCTAAATAGGATAAATAGCATATTTGTAAAGCAAGAAATCAATAGATCTTTGCTTTCCTTCAGTAACCTCCTTGATGCCAAGTAATTTTTAATGGCCTTTTTGTCAATATCTGTACAGAGAGAACATATTACCTAAAATAACATTAAGGGCATTTGTCACTAGGATTTCTCCAGTGTGGGCTTGACTGTCCTTACCCAGTTCCCCGAAAACCTCAACAGACGGGAAGCATCACATACAGGTAATATTGCCTCCTAAAGCAACATTAGCAAAACTGCTGTTAAATATTGTGTTTGGCTCTGGATTCACACTTCAAGAAGGACATGGAAGTATTGGGAAGAGACTACAAGAAGGACCCAGAGACTACAAGAAGGACCCAGAATGTACCCAGTGGCTGAAAAATAAAACACATCTTATTTATGTCTAAAGCTCATTGAGCTGAGCTCGTTGAGTTGGCCTAAGGGCAACACACAGTATTAGCAAGCACACTCACACACAGGAATGTTTGGTATTAGGGAACATTTGACATTAAGGAAAAGGTATAATGACAATTTAGAGTTGGAAGCTGGACAAACTCAACCTCAAAAGAAAACGTACAGCTTCCTAGCACTGATTAAAGTTTGTAACCCAAGGCAGATGTTTCACTTTTTGCCACTTAAAGTTTTTAAGCTGTGCTTCAGAGCTGCAGAGAAGAGTTTTCCTCTCCTCTGACTGCATGACTTGACTTTGTGCTCTTTCTCTTTTGCTCAGCACTAGCAAGCCAAGCTGAGGAGGGAGTTCTCCACCGGGCAGACTGGTCTTTTGACATCATTCTGACAGTAGAGAGAATACATGTAGGTACTTGGATTTTTGTCCTTGGGAAGTCAGCGAGAGTTGAAGTTAACTTGTTCATTTTTTTCAAGAACTAAAATAATTGGGTCACTGAAGTATTGAAACGGGTTATTCATGGAAATACACCAAGGTTGTACAGGCTTAGGTTTCATGTGGATGATCTAATGGCTCCCCCAGAAAACAATTAGAAGCAATTTCTTTCTTACTTCTATGCAGAAATTGATCTGTTCCCATGCAGCAGCCAGCCAAGCCAAGCTTGACTGGCAGGTAAGTAGAAAATGATTTACGATGGGAAAACATGACACTAATTCTAAGCAAAACCTTGTCTATCACGATTCAAAGATCATATAGCTACATCTGAACATAGTACTGATAGCTTTCTTGAGGAGTTCAGCTAGCTCTACTCATGCCTCTGCTGAGCTGATATTGATGCTGCATTAAGATGTTGACATCGTCATATTTCTAATGATAAGACAGATCTCCCCCCTCTGTGAATATCAAAGAGCCATATGGTCAATTAACTGGGCCCAATGCTTACCCAGCATTATTACAACTTGCAACAAAGAAATATATATTTTAAATTCTTACTTGCATTCAAATTAAAAGTTGTTAATATTTTTAAAAAATCAGATTTATTGTGAACTTATAGCTTTTCTTAAGGAATCCTGGGGGAGAAGTGGCATTCAGAGACACAAAAAAAGAAAATTCACTACAAATTTGAGAAAGCGAGAATGAACCCCACGAAGCAGGAAGTTTATGTTCATAAGGATGTATAAGAATATAAATAATTTATTCCAAAAAGTACATGTTGTAGATTACTTGGCATACAAATGTCTTTGTTTAGGACTCATGACTTCTATTAGTATTAATTACTTTTGCTGGCAACTTTAAATGTATAGTGGCCTCAAAGCAAGGGCAATACCTATTAAGCTTAATTACTTTCTCCTTCAGCCTAAGCAATAAAGTAGTATGGTGGAGATCTGGTTATTAACTGAGCGTGGCATCCAAATGAAGACACAGTACACAATAATTGTATTTGTTGGGCCACAAGCTGGTGTTTCTCATTGGTGTCTCCTATTCCAGAGATGAGACGGGCCGTAGGCAGACAGTAAAGATTTTCTTCCCTTGACCTACTTTGGACAAAATCTCGTCCTCAGTCACATTTAAGCCCTCATCACTTTCAGCAGAAAGCCCTTGCATCAAAGGACAAACAAAGAGCTCCCCTCCCTGCTTGCAGATCAACTGTCACAAGCCAGGGCTTCAAATATTCTAAGGACTTTGCTGTATTTTTTGGTTGGCTGGATTATTTTAAACAAAAGAGGTATCTGCCTAGATAGCAGCATGTTTCGTGTTTTTCAGAAGAATAATGGTGGGTTTGTTTCCTTCAAACAATTTCCACCAGCATTTTTATGAAACTACTGAAATTTGCTCTGAGGATGTGCTTTAGCAGTAGGAAAAGTGATGTTTATGTGGTTTTGTGTCGGTGTCTATATCTATAGCTTTGAAACTTGTTTAAGTTTACCACTAACTTTGGAACTCCTTGGGAGCTAACTCACCTTACTAATACAAGATCAAAATATGACAGGAAAAATAGCTTGTTTTAAAAATGAACAAAATAAGTGAAAAGGCAAAAGTTTGCCCAAAATCACAATGACTTCCACAGGACCAGGATACCCTGCACAGTCCTGCCCCCCTGCCTTTTCTGATCTTAACTCTTCTGCACAGATTTCTAAGCCATTCTCATCATTAGCATTTCCAAAATGGCCCAGCTCTACCATGCCAAGCAGTTTTCAGATGTATTTCTTTGTTTCTTACTTTTCATCCCAGAATAAATATATTCGGGGGATATTTTTGAATAGGAACCCATTGAGTTTTTGCATTCAAACCAGCCTGTATTTCTGCCTAACAGTGATCCTAGGTCATCCCTGACATAGTTACTGTGAGTGATGTACCAAAACTTTACTTCCCAAATATTCAAAAAAGGATGAAAAAGGAATTTCAAGTATTGCCATTGTCACACTAGAGATATTTGTTTTTTAAAAAATCAAGCACACAACACATCATATAAAAATGCATCTGCTACTATTTGTCTAATCTTCCCACGCAAGTTTAACAATTTGCATGAAATCAGTAGACCAGCATATGCTAATAAGCATCAAAACGTCTAACTGCCCATTTGCATTCACAGGTACCCAGAACAGCAATCAAGGAACTATTAGTACAAGCTTAAAATAGGAAGGAAATTCCAACTTAATTTTTATGAGTGGCTTTTGACCATTTGAAGCATCAAGCATGTGCTGAATTCACAAAACGAGATAAGATCCTGGCCTCTGTTTTACAGTCAGCGAATAGATAAATGTGGGTCCTACTTACAAGTGTTTATTTACATCAATAAAAAAATCACACAAAAAGAATCTATACCATTGACCCTGGAGAGAAAGACTATAATGACTTGCCTAAATCTCAGATTAATGGGAAAAGAAAGAGTGCTGCAGCTTAGCCACCCAGAGGAGAGACTCCACAACTGCCGCTCGCTGCCAGGGAGCAGAGGGAGCCAAAGTTCTTAGCAGCCTCCTGGGCAACAGGGACATTATTTGGGATGGAGAAAATTTACCCACAGAATAGGAGGAAAACTCATGCTTGCGCGGATTTCAGTGGTGAAGCAAATGTTAATAAAGCAAAATGCCTAGTGACAAAAGGGGAGAAACATTTCCTTGTGCTTTTTGACGTGGGACGAAAATACTGCACTGACCGGATTTCTCCCTATACTCAGGAAAACTTTCCCCTATTTGTGTATCTTCCTCTTATGGTTTAATCAAATAAGAATCGATGCAAAAAGCAGTAAATTTCCTTCTTTACCCTGCCCCCCACATTATTGCCTGTTCTGGCTTATTTCAGCAGAATAAAGTCCATTTTGCCTGGGAAGATGCCGTGGCAGTGGACATCCTGTTGGAACTGGTGTCCTCCCATGCCGGCTGAGAAGGCAGCCCACTGCCTCTCCTCTGCAGCAACACAGAGATCAGAGAGCTCTCTGTGAGCTACAAGTAAAAAGACAAAGAAAATAAACTGAGCATTAAAAAGAAAAAAGAAAGAAAAAAAGGAAAATTATTAGACAGAAGATGGTATTTAAAAAAAGACACTAAAAAAATGTTATGAATGGGCAAAAAACTACTAGCGAAGAATTTGCTGTGGTATATGCCAACATTGTGGATCAAAAACTAGCAAAATAGGGAGAGTGTTTTCAAGAGCCTCTTTGCAGACCAGACCCAAGGACTAACGGTGCAGATAACGATGCGCACGTAGAAACACCCTGCTGTAACAGCAGCACCGGAGGCTGCGGAGGAAACTTCTCCAGGAAGGCAGAGGCTGCAGCAGAAATCATTTGGGGCTGGCAAAATAGTGCTTAAAGGGAGGATGTAAGAAAACAACCATGAGGCTGTTAAACAAGTGCAAGTGAACCTGGAGAGGCAAGAAAGTAACTGGAAAAAGGCTTTAATTGCCAAACTGCCAAATTACTGTGATCTGACAGATTGTACCAATCGGTGCCGCATAGACTTACTGTCAGCATCAGACAAAACTTCCTAAGAGGATAATTTTATCGCAGATGAAATCAGAGACACACAAGCAGCTAAAAGAAAAACAAGAAGGTTTCGGAGGAGAATTGTGCACCCATCATCATTAACTTTATTGACTTTGAAAAAGCCTTTGATAGTCTCAACAAAAATGCTTCCAGAAGATAAAGGCTAAGTGTGGATTATCTCAGGAGATAGTGGGAAGAATAGCAAACCTTTATGGAGATCCTGACTGTTGCAAGAGACTCACAATAGCAACCGGAGTCAAGCAAAGATTTTCTGGCACCCGTGCATTTGTTCATTAGAAAATTACTGGAAGAAGGAAACCAACAACCCACAATTTTGCAGACAGCAAGGCAGATTTCTCATTTTCGGCATAAAAGAAGCAGGTGGACACCAAACGTTGGTTGATATAGGGGAGGACTGAAAAGAGGTGGAAGAAAAATTTCCATGAAAATAGTACAGGATATGTACAACTGTAACAGTGACAAACAAACCCAATGTAACTGCTTTTCAAAAGTCAATGGAGAATGCTGAAAGGTTTAACTCCCCTTCTAGTCTAGCAGTAGAAGAAATAAAAAGAAGAATAGGAGGAGCAGGTGGAATTATGACCCAGGTAGGTAGACAGCGGAATAACAGACTATGTGTCATTGACAATAGGCTGTTGGGCCCTTCTTTTTCATACCATACCCGTAAGCTGTGGATATTTTTGCAGGTAAAAAGATTAATAAATTTAGAAATCCAGGGTGAAGCACACATCAAAAACAATTGGGACCAAGACTCACAGTTTTTTTCTCACTTAAGACAGGCAAATGCCTTTAGATTTAGGCATGATAGTCACTGAAATAATCACTGGTGGAAAAAATAAAATCTTTCAGGAAGCCATTAGAGAAAGCACTGGTAATCAATGGAGGATGAGGACAAGCTTGTGCTTGTTATTTTCCCCTCTACTTTGTGTGTCTGTGTTGCACTCCCCTTCCTTGGAAAAAGCAGATGCCTTTATAAGTTGTTTTCCTAGCTTTTATATTTCTAATTCACATGCAACATATAATTTGCTTTTCTTCGTTTTTCCTCATACCATCATCTTCCCAGGCCTCTTTCCCAGCAGTGAGTAACAAACAATGTTGATCGCCTCCTGCTATTTGTAAATCTTTACCTAAGAATATCTCAAATTACCATGATAATTTGCTCTTCCCAATTAAAATTAAGGAACATTGAGACTGAGAAAGAAATTAAATGCTGCAGTAGCCCACCAGGCACCAAAAAACCTGGAAGGTAGATTTATACATGCAAGTGAACAGCTCATATAGTAATAACAGTTTTCACATTAGTCTGGAGATGCTTTTGGGGAATATTGGCCTAAACGTGACATTATAATATATCATAGCATTCTGTAAAAATTATTTATGCACTTAAATAAAGTGTATGGCAAAAATCATTAATACGACATAAAAAGTTCTTTTGAAGAAATCAATATTTTTAAAGTATAATTTTAAAAATAGCTATTTCTGAGGACCATATCACAGCCCTCCATTTCCAAGCACAACAGGAGGTTGTAAAACCTCGTATTAATTTTCCAGTTCACAGACCTAAAAAGCATGATGTGAGCTTCTGTTCAGGAAAGGTGAGCCTTCCCAGTTTACCTTGGCTTGTCATCATCAACAGCATCATTAATTTAAGCAACACAGGGGCTAATTTAGTTATACCAAGCTTTGTTCATCCAATGCATCACTTATAGCTTCGCAGCCTGTATCATCCTCATTTCAGCCCCGTGGAGGAAGCGGTGGAGGAGAGAGCACGCCGCCGTGATGGACACGCGGTGAGGGGAGTGATGCAGTGCAGCAGGAACAGGCAGTGACAGTGATGTGAGCGCATGTCACAAGCGGGGCTGAGGCACATTTGTTGGAAAAGTTTGTGCTAATCTGCTGGCTGAAGTGTACCTTTTTGGACTTTGGTCTCCATTTTCATCTGCTGGTACCCCTCACTGATATAAATTCCCTTAAAAATTAATAATTTAAAAAAAACCCCTTCTCTTTCACTCTATTCTTATGCGGGTAGCAACCGTTAGAAAATGTGCTAGGTTTTTACTTCATCACTTCACCAAATATTATGGGTCTTATCATATGAGAAGAAGGGAATATGCCAACAGAGGTTGTCCTTCTACTGGGCCATAATGGCTGCACCACAGGCCTCAACATTCATCTCTCCAAGAAAAAAAAGCTGCCTTAAATTTCATGCTATCCATCTGTTCTTTCACAGAGGTGATAAACATGGTGCAAAGGCAATCCACCATATAAACCCTGAACTCAAAGTGGCTTAAAAACCAATGCCCATGCTGAATACCAACGCAAGTACTCAGGTTTGCGAGGAAGGCAATGGTGTAGTGTTGCACCCAATGGTTTACTTTTCCAAAGAAACTTTTCAAAAAAGCTTTTTTTCAAAGGCTAGGTATGGAAGAATATCATACGTACGACTACGTGACTGTCACGGACAGGCATTTTGCCTCAGTCTGCCCCTTCTGCATCATCCCACAACTCTCCCCAGGTGGTGCGGGATGCAGGATGCCTTCCCTGACCAAGTACCGGGCTTTTTAAAATCCCAGCCATTTCTGCTTCTTCTTTTGTTGTAGGTATTGTAAGAGAAATAATCCATAATTCTTTTAAGATATTTACTTATCCTTCAGGCATGAAAGCGTTTCAAAAGTGATACCAGCATCTATGTTATGGAATTGCCGCTTGTTTTTGTAAATTAAAGCCATACAATGTCATACAACACCCAATTACAATAGTTAGTCATTCCATTATAATCATGTGTTGTTGGCTTAGCTCTTGACAAAACATGGGGGTTTAAAATACATTTCTGTGACTCTGCTTGTAATTCTAAGCAGACATGATTCCAAATATTGATTAAAAATTATACAAGTTTTGAGATGCTTGTTTCCATTTATTGCAATAATGATGGTGTGACTATTTGGGACAGAAGGAAACTACCAGGATATAATATTAAAAAAAAATAATCAAGAATTAAAATTAGCCAAGGAATGAACTGCTTTGGGATGCAATAGGAGAGCTCCCACATTCTTTTACAGTCCACGGCATCTATGTAGGCTAAGCATTTCCCTGGCACGATGTTCTGGTGTGGGTTCAGTTATGGTGGCTGATTTTACTGCAAGGGCTGAGCCAACTGCTGCTGCTCGCTCTCCACCCTACCCGCCCCATGGCTTTCTGCTCCCATGAAATAAGCGCGTAGCAGCTCCCAGGAGACCACAGTTCACAAATTGGCATATGAAAATTAACGGCTCTGTTTATTATGTGGGTGGGGATGGGAGGGAGGGGACAGCTCTGTTGCTTGTCAGTGTATCAGTATAATTCACTCCAGCACTGGAGTGTTTTGGAAACAGATGCTAGGGCAGACCTTTACATGCATTTCTGTGCCAGATTTGCACTGACTTCACACCTCTAAAACAATGACCACTGAGAATTATGGAGGCTATATCCAAGCGACTCGCCAGGGCACAGGCTCAAGAGCCTGACTCGCTTTTGAAAATTTTAGTCCATAGGTCAGTAATAAAAAGCCATTACAAGCAATGACTATTTGATGACCATTAAGAGAAGTTTATGGGCTCTATCCAGCTGCTGTGGTCATGCCCCCAACAGAAAAGGATCGTCAAAGCACCTTTCGCTGTACTTAAGACCCAGCGGCACCCTCTCATCCAAACCATGACGCTCTGTGGGGTCAGAGCTGCTCCGTGCTTCCTAAAGCGTGACCTGTGACCAATAAAACATCTATGTTGTTTTAAGTAGCCATAAAAACAGTTAGCTATGACATAGCAAATGCATTTTTTCAAATTTTAAAGTACCCAGGAAATATATGCCTCTCACAAATAATGAACTTTACAGGAGGCCAATAAAAAGCTGAAGTATTTAAAAAAAATAAAAATAAAATCCTTAGGATCTTCTAATAAATTATACGTGAGTAAATCTTTGTAGTCAATCACTTTTCTTAAACAAAACAATATCCCTTAGTCAAAATCTCTGCAGTATCAAGGTAAGTGGTTTTCTCGTTTCCACTTTCTTAAAACAAACCTGAGCAATATTTTATCATTAGAACAAGTAACAGCCACTTTCAGAAAAATGCCTACATTTCTGAGATGGTTTGACCAATTATGGTGACATGTCTGTCTGGTTATGTCAACAGATGTTGTCTTGACATTAATGGAAGTAAGTGATCAACATTAGTGAATCTGACAAGTCACAGAACAAAGATGCACAGTCAGAAGAAATGAATTTTGAACAGATGTACCCGGGAAGATAAGTGAAACAGTAGAGAGATCAACTACACCTTGCGCTAGTCCTGACAGTCCCACAACATCAACGCCTGAGCTTTCCTGTAATTTACTCCGGAGCATTTTAAAGCTTCTCACTTTCCCCGATGAGAGACCATGCAAATTGTCCTTTCAGGGAAATACTGCGCTTGCTGCTATCTCTACCAGCAGGAGGAAGAGCCTGTGGATGGCTCAGTACAGTTTATCGTGTTTGTTGAAGTATTAAATCTGTGCCCAATTTTTTAACTGTAGAGACAGAGCTGTGCATATGAAACGATGGGTACCTAGCAATTGTGCATGCTACTGGCCAAACAGCTCACGACTTGCACGCATAAGAAATGAACTCTCTGAAAACACAGTAGCCACGTGGAAAGTGTATCAGAATAACACACACCCTCCATGTGTTCGGCATTTCAATGTCTTCTTCATTAACGCCTCACAGAGTACTATTATAGGATCCTTAAAACTCACAACTTGTTCTTTTGAAACTCACACAGGCTGAGAAGATAAAGCAATCCCTTGACAACATCTGCTTGCTAGCAATTAGCCTGACCTTCTGCTTCACTGGGCCAAATTCCCAATCATCTCTTCTATTCAAAAATGGAGATTTTGCATAAGACAGACCAAGACTAGCCACCGGCTCACTCAAGAACAAGGTTCGTTACACTTCAACACGCATGTCACCAAATGTCCTGCAGGCATCATCTGGGGATCTGCACTCAGGATAAATCATATTTGTGACAAGGATATTAAGACTGACCACATATTTAGGGGATGCTGCTGTGTCAAAAGCCCTGGAGAGGCTGGATTCGTGTACAGATTGCCTCAGGTATTTATCGCACTATATATGTAGTAGAATTGGGACACATATTTGCACCAAATACCATGTTTCCATGCTAGAGGAGAGTTTCAAAGATAGAAATGGGACTTCAATAACAGCACCTGATTCCTTCTGAGTGCGAAATGAGAAGTTAATTGCCTTTATGCCTTCAGAATATCAAACTGATAGTTTTATTCTGACTGCTGTAAATAGTGATTGCCAGGCAACAAGGACAGGATTTTCAAACA
Source organism: Buteo buteo (assembly GCF_964188355.1). Lineage (NCBI taxonomy): Eukaryota > Metazoa > Chordata > Aves > Accipitriformes > Accipitridae > Buteo > Buteo buteo. The sequence goes on from NC_134194.1 coordinate 3,224,025, forward strand.
AACCCAACACGAAGAAGCTCAGATCCCAAGAACTTTCACTGGAGCTTATGCTCCAGAGTAATTTGGGCAGTTTTGCAAAACCTTATTTCAAAATACATATTACAGGCAGCAACCTGGAAAAAAAAATGGCTAGTAGCACAAACACTGTTCATTTTTCTGCCACACATTTATTAACATTTTGGAGGCTGAGTGGGAGAACTAAACTGAGGACACATAATAACAGACTTTGCACAAATAAGAGTTCAGACAAAATAGGTTTTAGTCACTGTAGAAGGTCATGGTCTTCAGAAAATGCTGAACACTTTTCTCTGCAGGGGAAAAAAAGGCCCTCAAAGATGTCACAAGTTGGACAGCTGAAGTAATTATTCACCTGGGAAACTTTAGGCTATTATCTCCAATCATACCTTCAAGGATTGGATGCTGATAATTCACAGTCATGGAAATGAAATGCTCCGGTATGAGACACGAGTGAGGGAGATGAATTACGGACTTCCCTGATAATGGAAAAATGAGCAGCATGTTGATCATATACACTAAAATTACAAACTTGGTCAGCCTCGCTGCAATGTAGAACACGTAGCAGGGCATAATAAATTACAGTGCAGCTAAATTATGCTGTCACATCCCTATAGAAAGTAGGACTGTTGAACTGAATACTGCCCTTGCACTCAGGAGACCTGACTTTGGCTACTAGCACTGGGCAACACTGGACAATTTGTTTCTGTGCTTTGCTTTGCCAGTCAGGAGGAGTGGGCAAAGGGAAAATGATGATTGGCATGTATCCCCCTTGCACATGGCCAGCATCAGAATCTCTTGTGATAGGTACTTGCCATTCTAGAAAATCCAATATATACCCCTTTCAATGGAGTCACCAGGCTGAGACAGGTCCTTTCTGCATGAACTCAGCCTGTTTTGGACAAGCAGAGACCACATTTCCTATACATTCAAAAATGCACCCTTTCAGCCATCGCTGGCCAGTTCCATACCACCAGCCAAGACCTGCTACTTACCCTTTGGTTGCTCATAAAACATGAAGGTTTGGTCAAAGCAATATGTGTTCTTTAAAGACCCTCTGAAGAACATGCTCTCTGAGCAGTGCTGCCTAAGCAGGGATTTACAAGCGTGCTTCTGTGCACATCTGTATCATCAATAATAAATACGGAAAATACATGTTTCCACGTGGGCTCTGAGACCTCCCCAATGCAATTCCATCAGCAGCGGTAGTCACAGCAGTCTTTTAAATTTTGTTCTACTTTATACGAAATGTCCCCTTTGTGTTTTGTGTAAATTCTCATGACCTGAGCTCAGAGGCAACAACCAGAGAGTGCGGAAAGAGCAGACGCAGTGCAGGACAGGAGAAGATGGGCAGCCACGCATGGACAGAGGAGACAGCCAGGAGCAGAAATAAGCCTGGGCAGCAATCAGAGGGAGAGCGCACGTAGCAGGGGTGAACCTGCCCATTAATGATAAAGACATAGAAACTGGAATATTAAGCCAAAACAAAATGATCTCCTAAGGTATAAGATAGTGTAGAGTGGTCTAAGAGATGCAGTTAAAAAGGAGAACAAAGCTCGGGAAGAACAGACAGGAAGGAAATCTAAATAACGCTGGTTAAACCGTTACCTAACTGAAAGCAATTAGGAAGCTCTTTGAAGTCCTCAGAGGACTCAAAAGTTCAGAAGAGTTCTGACGAAGGGAGCTTGGATTTTGGACCTTTGCTGGAAAAACTACAATTAACAGCCTTTTCATCTCTTAAGAAATTAGGTCCTACAAAAATCCGATTAAAAAAAAAAAAAAGCAAAATATATCTCTTGGCAGCCAGGTACTTTATGTAGTATATACACAGTATGGCAAAAACAGGTCACATTTAAATTCACACTGCAGGACAATTGATTTTTTTTTAAGATTTACTTTTTCATTGATTTTTCAGATAGCCCAGACACCATTTTGGTCACTTCATCAATAATATTAAAACAGAAAAGAGAAAGGAATACAGGAAGGAAGGGCAATTGATTTACTTTATTTCAAAGCCTTCTACTCCAATGTCTCCTCTGCTGCACGGTGGGCCAAAACCTCCCCTGGGACAAATCCAGGTATTGAAATTACAAGAGCTATTCCTATTTATACTTGGCCTGATCATGGTCCTTCACATTCAAAATCACAAAGCAAGCCATGGAAATCATACCAGTGCTAATTCCAAAAATACCCCACTCAACAATTGCTAATCAGTTCATTGATTTACCCTCATGCCGCTACATGACGAATTCAGGCTGACAGTCCATGATGGGAGAAAGCCTTTTAGTTAACCAGCTTTGACAACGGGATGGGAAGCCTTGTAGTGGTGTTGGCCAACCATTGAGTCATTGCCACTTTAAAGCATTCCCTCTGGGAAATTTCAATTATCCCTTTCCTCAATGATTTTCTTCTCAGAGTAGTCTTTAAGAATTTAGAAACAACTGTAAACAGGGAAAAGTCTAAGAGACAGAGAGTGTTCTAGAAATGAAGGGACAGAGGCAGAGTCCTGCCCCAAATCCTTTCTAACAAGCTGTTTTTGAGAGCTTCTACTTGACGTCGGCTGTAATGTTACAGTCTCAGAGCTGGAAGGTCCACAACGAGGAAAGCAGCCCCCATCTCAACCTTATTTTCCTTATCGTAACCATTTCGATTGCTCAGAAGGAGGAGATACCAACATGAGGGCTGAAACCAAGAAGTTTACCGAATATCTCAAATTCACTGGAAGATCTGCTCAAGTCCAGTTCATGTGTGTGGAAATGAAACACCCAAAAGCCGCAGTCCATTTAATGATCTCCCCAAAGCCATCTGACAGTCTGGAGCTGCCTCTTGCCTAGGGTACCTGGGTCAAAAAGACCCAGGCTGGCTCAGCCTCCAATACCCTCATGGGTGTTGGTCATAAAAAGTGTAGAATGTGTTCGCTCAGTGACATGGTCACATCAGTGAAAGCCCAGCAGAGACACCGAAAACACCTGCAGAGACACAATCCCCTCACCAAAGCTGCAAATGGCTCCACTCGTTCTTCTATCACGGTACCAGTTTTTGCTCCCTGAGTTATAAAAATCTGGCTAAGGCGGGCCCTGCTGATGGGAAGTCAAGAGCTGCCCAACTCTTGTAGGTGTGGGTGACCTTTTGCCTGTCCTCCCCTTGCAATTGAAGCTGCTCCCTCTCCCTTGCTAGAGGAGATCAAGGGAGGTTAAGTTACACCTTCCGGGATACAACTCTGTCTTCTCTTCCAGATGTGACAGACTCTCTCTCTGCTCTGGTATTTTACCTCGGGCCTTTTCCTACATGATTTTTTTAAGGTGGCTGAAAAGCAATCTTGATGTCATGGTTGAGCTGCTGCCTCCCTCACATCTCAGAAAACAGATAATTCGTTTTCCCTCCAGATATGTGACCTACTCCACAGATACTGGATGACCAGTTGGAGAAAATTAGATTTGACAAGTGTCAGGAGTGGCGTACGTCATACTCCCCAACTCCAGCCTTCCTCAGCTTCTCCACCACCAGCGCTTGAAAGAGTAACTGCGATTTCCCTGGAATTACTGGACAGAGAAGTTTATCAAGATGTGTTGCAGTCTGCTTGGCCAACTGCTAAAGTTAAGTCAGGAGATGGCTAGTGTCTCTGCACTGGTTGCATTATGGAAAACAGGGATTTCATGGACTGTTCTGATATCTACAGGAATTTCTGGAGTAGGGTTAAATTTGGGGTTGGAGTAGGGTCTCAGGAGCTACGTGGGCTCGCTGGTGGGACATGTGCTGAGCTAGGTAGGGTTGACTGGTAACCAAGTCACATGTCTGTCCCCTGAGCTTCTAAATAAAGATATATATTCTGGAGGAAGAAAAAAAGTAATTAAAAAACCCATGAACGTACAATCTGATCAGACATGGCCAGATCGCACATCAGCGGATTACCAGGACTTCAAAGAAATGTGTATCAAGGTTTTCAGAGGACATGGCAAGGCAGAGACAGTGAGGAAGGAAGGGCAGGTTGCCAAAAATCTGGTGGTGATGATGCTCCATTCTGGGGAGCAGGAAGCCAGGGACTGGACCAGCTTCAACCTTCCACATCGCTGTCGGGAGGCAGATGTGAGTGAAAGGGCAGTTCCGATAAAAAAAGGAGCAAAGAGTATCTGGACTCAATTTACAGCTCTAATTAGCTGATGTATAGTTATGAATACACTAAGGGTTCATACATACATAATTAATGTTAAATTATACAGATATTTGTCTGTCCATATACAGAAAGCAGGGATAGACTCATAATACAGATAATTGCTATGTAAGAAGAATGACTAAATGCACATAGTATTTCTGCTGTTCATAATTAATTAAATCACCACTAAAACTAGCTGGAGGCTTTTCTTCTGCTTAATGGTACATTTACAAGCATTTTTCTACTTACGGCATTGCCCCGTATAAGACTGGATAGTAAATATCCAAAGAGTAAAGAAGAAATACGTGACATCCAATATATACATTAGGAAGAATTGGCTCCTCTGAGGCATTTGAGCTCATTTTCTAGTCATGTGGATTGGCTAAAACAAATTAGCCATAAAAGAAACATGTTTTCCAACTCAAATAGGGTAGATATCAAATAAGCAGTCTGAAAACACAAGAGGGCTCACTGGTTGAAGCAAAGAGTTAAATCCACCCAAGGGTAAAGCTTAAAAACTTTCAGGAAATATTTCTGGATTATAAGGGTTCAGGAGAACAGACACACACACACACACACACACACACACAAAAGAAAAAGGATTTTTTCCCTATTTTGTTCAGACATATTCATACAATTCACAAAAAAGAATCACTGAAAGCCTTAATCTCTTTTGTTGCCTCACATTATTACCATTTATGATTATCCGGCAGCTTCCAGAGGCTTCAGGACACTTTACAGACCTACAAACCCAAGGGCTAAGTCATCACCAGAGCTGATGCAGAGCCTCTCCCTTTACCCCAGCCACGAGACAGCATACTGCATCACCAGAACCAGGCACAAATTATGAGGACAAAATAGCCTAATTCTGCAAAACCTGATTAGAGCCTTTCGGAAGCAATTCACGAGCCTCCTTCCACCTTTTAAGGAACTTCATTTAGTGATGATGTATGGCAAAACCACCACTTAGCCGGGTTGCGAACAGACAACACCGAATTGTTTTCTCATCCCCGTCTTGTAGGACCTTCTGTGCCAGTGAGATGGTGGGATTGTGTTTGCACAGCTGCACTGACGCTGCACTTGCTTTATCGATACAGAAACATTTCCAGCTTTTCCAGCTCCCTGATGGGCACCTCATATATACCAAGTTCCTTTCTAGAGTGAAATATAGACTTCAGAATTACTGCATGCTGCATGGTGGCATTGCAAAGCAGCAAACGGACATTAGAGAAGGGTTTGTAGAAACCATGGCATGCCATCAGCACAAGGCAAAGTACCCAGAAACTACAAACGATTTACGTTAGTGCCAACCTGTGAAAAATAAGAAAGCAAATAAATATACTCATCTCAAACTCTGGCTGCATAAATTCCTTTAACATTAGAGATGAAAAGGTCAATGCCCAAAGGCCACTGGCTTAATGGGTTGCTGTAATGTAATTGATACTGTCAGCCCCAGACACACAAAAATCACAGGTCAGATCCCCAAAACATAAAAAAAGGATTTAGTATCACAAGATTAGGCCTTAATATAATTGAAGCCTTTATTTTAGCCCTCCAGCTTTTAGTCTTTTGAAAAATAACATTTTCAAGCTCTTTTCCCCAGTACCATGAAGGTTAGAATTTTACCTTCCTTTAAAAATGGAGATGTATTTCTGTCATTCTAGCTATAATTACAGAAAAATTACAGCCATCCTATAAAACTATGGTTAACTACTAGTATAATTATTATCAACTAACATCAAACTAGCCTAAACTGACAAAAGCCACGTAGCACTGTTGTCAGAAGAAATTAAAGAAAAAAAACGCCACCAAAAAACCTGTCAGGAGACTAATGATAAAATCCCTAGAGCTGGCAATGCTGTCACTTAGCACAAACAACAAAATGCATTCAAATGAAAGTTTGTGCAGGCTGTCACCGGGTATATAATATGCAGAAAACATTTTTTTTATAAGGGCGTAGGACTGCTTTCTTGTTGACACTAATGCACGAAGAACAGCTGCAGATGGGCAGCAGCATTAATTTTTCATCATTCTCCCCATAGATTTCTGAGGGCTGTGAGGGTCCAAGGAAGGAGAATAAATACAGTGGCCACCTATAAAGCCAGATTGTCCCTCATTCTTATTTTGTAGCAGTATAAACAATGTTGTTGAAATTAATAGGATTTTACTACATGTACCTAGGAGGCAAAAAAAAAGGAAATATAATAACAGAAATAAACAGAAGTGTTTCCCTCGTTGAGGTAATAGAGCTTTCGGGCTGTTGTGTCTAAAATGGCACAGTCCCGCAGTTAAAGGCAGGCAGGCTGGTGAGAAGCTGCTTCCAAAGGTAACAGCTATAGTCCTCTGCAGCTCGCTCAGTGGTACCCGACACATCTCACCATGACCTAAGAATTATGAGCCTTGGAGACAGGCTCTGCAGACGTCTTCTGGAGTCACTGAGTGCCACCTGAGGCCACGTTCGGTCTCTCAGCAAGATGTCCGAATCGTTGACCCTCTCTGGATGCCGGTGAGAACATGCCCCTGATGAGCCCAGCTGGCTGCTGGATCTCTGCTCATTTGTGATCCAACTCTGCACTAATTCAGCTGTACTGAAATTACACACATCTTTAAAAAAATAATGTTCTCTACTGCTGTGATGATGATCAAGAAGCAATATTAAAACTGCTCTACATTGACAAAAAGCCACATAGCGGAGTTACAAAAGTGGCAATTTTTAGTGACTAATAGAATCTTATGGGGGCTTAAGCACTCAACTTCTCAGACACACACAGGGAGCCTGACCCACCTGGAGGGATGGTGACTGCTGATCCCAGGTTGGGGAATAGGGTCGAAAGAATTTGGGAATCTCAGAGAGATCTGGACTGTGGGGAGAAGCACATCTCCTCCACACATTTCTGCAGCGTTTCTCCTTCCCTAAAATAGTCCAGAAATTAATGACCTGGTTAATGCCTAATCATTATCTAATTTCATTTCTTTCAAAGATACTTCATTTTATCCCTTCCTCTGCTTTTTCATAAGCAGCGCTTCCTCGCTGTGCTATCTAGAGAAGTGAGGCCAAATTTCAGCCCAGGTGCCGGAGCACTAAAACGGACTCGATCACTACATTCACCTGAAGCAGCGAAGGGGTTTTCAGATCTTAAAAACAGCCATGAATCAAAACTGCTACAGTTCACACATTAAATAAATGCAGTTTCTTCGGATTTCCTGATGGGCATTTTCCACGACAAAGCTAATCATTAACTATAATCTGCGATTTCGTCTCTCATCAGCATAAAAATTAAGCAAGTTTGTAATACTGCAAAACCACACTGTGATGAGTCCCCCCGTCCCTCCTGCATGGCCCCAGTTCAGTTACTGGGGACTTAGACCTCTTGGTGGGGCTTGGGAGGTTGACCTGCTGCCCCATTCCAGCAGGGAGCAGGGCACAAAAGTGCTGCTAATTCTCCAAGAATTTCATTTAAAGATTCTTCCTGTCCCGCTGCTGTGATGTGACACCTAACCAAGAAATTTTCAGGGACTTCCATGAACGGTCTCTGAAAGAAATCCTCCTGAGAGAAGGGTTTGGCTGCATAAGCTTGAAGAAGGCCAAAAGACAAACAATGTGATGTAAAGAAAGAATAGGTAAATTAGGAAGGAAAAAAAAAAAGAGAGAGAAAGGTGAAAAGGTGCTTGTTTTAGACAGGGGGAAACTGAAGTTTCTTTTGCAATACCCAAGGAAGAACTTCAATGACAGTGATGGTTTCAAATACACTGCTCTATCTCAAGGTACTTCAGTGCGTCACCCCCGAGCATCTTTCACAAACCAAGTCAGACATTAAAGCTTTTCCCATCTAAAAATTCTAGGCACCTCTTAAAGAGAAAATGTTTTGAATGTCAAGAGAGACAACTATAAAAACTCCAGTTTAAACTACCACCATTTGCCATTTAATATCACTCATTAAAAACATCTGCATCAAGAATTAGGGGTGACCATTATTTTCATGCTTTATGCAATTTTGAAGTTTCAGGTGACCATTCCATGGGATGTAATAAATCCTCTGTGGCTGTGAGCAGTTGATATGGTTTATTTTAATGGCCACAGTTAAAGGTTTCATGGGATCAGGCCACAACCAAATCTCTTTATAATAATTCTTTAGGCTACTGCATAATTTATAGCCCTTATGCACTTTTCATGATCTAATTTACCTTCCTCTTAAAATATTTTGTAAAACCAGTGTTCCATTTATAATGATATATATCCCATTATAAAACATACTCACTACTTTGTTACCAGAATAGCATTTTATGTGTGTAAACCAAGGGGCATTAGCATATGCCAGAATTACTCTCCCAACTCGGTGATATACAGAGCATAATGGAATTATGAGCAATTTGGTTCACACTGTCAAAAATATAAATGCAGTGAGAGTCTAATAGCAGGCCTGCAAATAATGTTTCATAAGAAAGGCGTATTTTTGCAAATGAGATTCCCCAAAAAGAGTAAAATCTAGAAATGAGGTGGAGGAAGGCAGAGGAAGCAGGGTGTGGAGTCAGCTATGGGGATTGTGATTTTACGTTCTTCGTACACAACCACACAGAAGGGCGAGGGAAAAAGGCAGACTCCATGGGTTCACCATCAACATTGCCCTGGCATGGGAGGGAACGAAAAGGCCAAAAAGGTTGTGGGAAAAGGTTGCAATTTTTTTGAAGGAAGATTCACCAAGAGCAAACATACTAACAAACTCAATATTTTTTACCCTAACTAAAACATCAGAAAGCATTTCTCTCTAAAGCTGGCAGTGAGTGATCTCTATGGGCTCCTTCAATTCAAGTTCTTTCTACCCATTTCAATGGTATTTAACCATACCCAACTTAAACTAGATTTTCTTGACTTTGACACTAAATAAGTTTCTCTGCCTAAACCATACTCTAAAGGCATGGAATGATAGCTCAAGAGACACTCCAGCATGTATTATCAACCCCATATCTGGCCTTCCCTAAAGAAAACCTCTCACTCACTCAAGCATGTAATATACTCTCCTGGCAGGAAAAGTTGCAAAACATAGTTTTCTCATGTTACTGCAATAAGTAAAATATTACATCATCTGCCATGTCATAATTCATTAAAACAACAGGGGTTTGATCAGTATTTCCTTTTGCAAGATTGTGTATATACGCACTTACATGTGGTGGTTGCCTTGCTGGAGATATTTGTGATACAGTAGTTTTCATTTTTATCAGGGTATTTTCGAAATCTTGTTAGTTTCCCAAAAGTATCCACACAAATCAGGTGCTGCAGAGCTAGGCTATACTTACACCCAGAAATCTAAACTCTGAGCTGTATTACCTAAAATATCTATGGGAAGCAAATACCAGCAACATCTTACAAAGTTCTTATTTCCTTTTATTTATTTTTTCATTTACTTATGCTTTACAACATCAACGTTACCTAGTAAAACACAGCTACTTATTCAAAGATTTCCATGTTTCACAAATATCAATGACTAACTATAATAATGTTGTCACTTAATATTTAAGATAGTATCAAAGAACCTGTGCACTTATTCCCATTTTATATATCATGAAACTGAAATAAAGGAAATTTTACTGGTTTTCCAATAACTTTTCTATAATTGAATGTTTGGGCCAGAGTCAAGAATAGAATCCAAATTGCTTCATTTCCAATGTTAGGTTTCAAAAACAACCACGTTTTACCTCAGAGCAGTTCTCTTGCCAATTGCTAACGTCTCTGTCTCAGGAGTACCCGGTCCCTTTGCCTATTTCAAAGCTGGCAAGAGGAAGATTTGAGTTTTAAGGGAACTGGATGGGAACATATTTATTTGCTCCCAAAAAGTACGTGCATGTGTTCTTACAGCAAGAAGATTCAGCCTGGCTATACCCCTCCCTTTTAGGCTCTCTAAAAAGCTGTGCTCACTTCAATTTACAGTAGCTTGCACCAACTCAATAACCCTGTTCAAACTCATGACAGTGACTATTATCTGTATGCCAGCTGCTTTGATATAACCAAAAGGCTGTACAACAGTAATCCAAGGATACATGCTCTGCTAAGTTAGATTTTAGCTCCCATAGCCCACTGACTAGAGGACATATTTCTGCATCTCCCGAAGTCATATATATAGAGAAACACAAATCGCATCTGCAGCTGTGCCACCAAGTAATGATCAAGTTCTGTAAGAGGCACAGCATTTGCCAGGCTCTTTGCTGCTTCTTATGAAAAAAATAATAATAATAAAAAAAATATATATATATAATCCTTTACACCTGCATTTAAAATGCATCTTGATTTCTGGAGGGTTACTGAACACAAGACTGCATATTGCATTTGGCAGTGATAAAATCAAACTGTCATTGCTACTGGAGACTGAGCACAGCTCATATATATCTTACCTTTTAAGCCCATTCTATTGAAGCTGTACCACAAATAAAGATGAATAGTATCTCTTTCTAAGCCAGCACAAAAAAAACCTCAACCTAGCAGAAACTGCACAATACTTATCACCTTTTCACAGGATCCTGTTTAAGCTTATAAATACTTTTTTATTATTTCCAGATTTCATTCAAGATTTTTGTTAAAGCTTTTCTACAAAATTTGCTGGTTTAACCTCTCTCTATCAGTTTAAGATTTGTATCAGTTCCTAACAGAGAAGCTACCTGTAACAGACAGATCTGCTGTCAATGTATACGGGCTCGAAAGCAGCTGTCAAATTTTATATATAGCCAAGAGCTTTGCTCTGCTGTGTAATAGGGAAAAGATTTAAGCCACTGACAATTACTAAGGGCTTAAGTCCACCATCCTACTAAACATTAAAAAAAAAATAAAATCTGTTTGTTATATACTTCTTTTTTTTTATTTCAATCCCCTTAAATAAATAATTCTCACTGTGACAACCTGTATCAGTATTATAACAGCGTGGAAGGAATAACTGATCTATCTACCTCTCCGGTCACACTGCTCGATTCCGGTCCTCAGCACAGGCGAACTGCTGATGGTTCTTTTACACGCAAGGTCTAGTGGTGGGGAAAAGAAGTCTTATATCCATTACTATGAGGTTTTGCTGATTCGGTAGCCAGTTATATTTTTTTACCATTTCTTTGGCTTTTCACCAATACTATTAAAAGTTAAAGTTTAAAAGGCCCAGCCAAGAAGATAGGGAGATTTGAATGCTACTGGTGTGACATTGCCCCTCGGGCCAACGTCTGTGAACTATTTAATTTCTACTTATGCCCTATTTTGAAAACTTAAAGAGCACATAAGTTTTGCAAGGGCCTTCTGAACAAGACACTCCACGGGCTTTTTTCAAAATAGGATGAGTGGGAGAAAATCATAGTGGGACAAGCTGAATGACTGCCTTCACCCAGTCTGACCTCCCAGGTCACACTTGATTTGGTGCAAGGGTGAGACATACCTAAATCTTCAGAAAACTTCTAGATGCCTGAATTCCCCTCAAAATCGCGGGGAGTTAGTCATTCGTTTTGCAGACCTGACGTACACACAGGCTGTAGACTGGGCTCTCCTGTGTAGCAGAACCCTTCGAGGGATAACGAAGACCTGAACAAAGTGCAGACGGAAACACCGCAGGTGTCCATCTCTGCCGCCAGGGTTAGGAAAGCTGTTGAGACCTGCACCCGCAGGACTGCATCGTCTCTTCAGTCCCCTTGAAACCAGAAGAGCTCTGGCTTTGGTCTTGTACGGATATTGCTGACCTCTTGGGAGCTGCTCCCTTTCTCTAGAGCCCTGCCACCGCCTGAGACACAACTTTCTTCTCCCCTGGCACCCTTCAGACCACTCTTCAGCTTTTCAGAAAGGCAGCTGAAACTCTTTGGAAATGCTGTGTTTACCCATAGTGGCACAAACTGCTTATCCACATCTGAATGATAGTCTTAAGCAACCATGTATTGAGTCCTACTACCAGCAAAATCTTGGTGTACCTGTTTTTCATGACAGCTCAGTGCCAACAGGAGAGCACCCATTAGACTTATCTGCTACATTTGCTATGGAAAAGAAGCTGCAGGCACGAAATGGGTAAGTCTACAAGCAATTACTTATTTGCATGGAATTTATTAGATTTGTAAATGTAAACTTTGCCTCATGGGCTTTGGAGAAGGGGTGGCATAATTCTAAATCAATAGTGAGATTACATTATGTTTTATGGGCTTTTTTAAAAATCTTTTGTTACATTTTCTGCATGTACATCTTAGAGTTTCTGTATATCTTTCCAGTCTCTATGCATTGTTATTTATGTTTATAGGTTGTTTGAGGGAGACATTTCCAATGGAAACCAGAAATATTAGAGTGGGAAATTTAATCTCTTCAGAAACCAAACAAAATCAAGGAGACAAAAGTAATGTGTGAGAATGGTTTCCTTACCTGCCAGCCCAGAAGGCTGCAGAACATTTAATTGGCCTGGAGGTACAAGTGGGTGACAAGGTCAGTTAGTGCAGGGAGCAGATTATCTCAGTAATCCCTGGGTCTAGGAAACACCGATCAGCCAAGCTTTCTTTTTTGCAAGTTAATTTCCAGTTTGAGAAGGGTTCAAGCTGAATATTCTTCTGGCCAGAGTCCAAACAAGCACTATTAACCATGGCCCAGCCAGCTAGAAAGCAAGCATGAGTTTTCATAAACGTGATTGAACAGAAAAAAAATTCCTACCACTTTTCTACTCTGAATAAGTTAAACAGGTCTGATCACAGCAAGACAGGTATGGGTTAGAAAAGCATTTGGATTTAGAGGCCACTCAGAGGTAAATAGGGCTAGACCTAGATCTTGCCACTTCCAAATACATTTGGCTTGTGTATTGGCACAACCCACAGCGGACAGAGACATATAATACAAATTTTTATTTTAATGTTGATGTTTCAGCTGGTATTTGTCCCAGAGATTTGGGGTTTGCTTGGGTACTAGTATGCATTTCTACTTGGGCCCACAACCATAACTGGAACCATGTTCTAGTTTAAGCAGGACAAAACCTCAGCACAAACTGAAGCAGAAATCCATGTAAGACACAGTTTCTGTCTCCTTTGTCCTAAGGATGAAGGAGAAGTGGAGAGGGAAGAAGGGTGAAAGAGAAGGAGCAGATAGCAGGGAAGTTATTGATGATGGTGGTGGATGAATGCAATCTGTATATCCCAAAGGTCCGTCTCAGAGAACAAAAACTACCAATTATGAGGAAAACAACAAACACAGCACGTGTGGAAAATCCCACTTGGTGATGTAATCCCTCCCATTATTTCTTTATCGAACCACTCTGTCAAATGTCTGCATCTTCTCTCTGCTTTATTGCTGCAAGTTTTTTTGCAAATTTTTCACACTACTAAAAAAGGAAAAAAAACCCTAAGACTTCCATCTATCTCTTGTTGTTGATAACTCTGAATGAGCTTGATACCGTGACAGCAGGGCAGACCCAGCAGCACCGCATATATGTAGCCCATGCTGCCAGATGTTTGTTCTGTCCGAGTAAGAAATAGCTTCTCTCTCATTTCATTTCTGCTTGCATACCAGGAGCTGGATGCATTAAAAGCAAAAGTACCTTTATTACCTGCTCATCTCTCACTCCCATGTGCATTTGCTTCTCACGCAGGAGAAGATTACCTCTTTCAAGCTGTTCTTTCCCACTTTTGTTCTCTGCTGAGCTACTGCTTGTCAACACATTTATCCATTTGCTGCTTTCAGCCAAAGAAGTAAAAAAAAAACAGGTTAAAAAAGGAGCAGGAGGAGGAGAAACTTCACTTTTGGAACTGTATCTGTGTAGCTGAAAAAAGAAACATTATCAACTGCCAGGTGATCTGATTCTTCAAATAAAGGGATAAATAAAATAAGAGCATTTGCATGGATCGGCTCTTCATGTTGGGGTGAGATGAAACCAAGAATCAGATTTGGCCCCTCTCTTGCCTGCACGGGCTCCAGCTGGGGCTGGCTGCGCGCCCCTTTACAAAGGTAATGGCTGTTCTGCAGGGCAGAACATAAATTCAAGGTCTAGGTCAGGGTTTGGGAAACCACCAAGACCTTGCATGGCTCAGAGAGAACAGCTTCCAGCCTCAGGAACACTCTTCCTCATGCTCATTACAGTTTAAAGCTCTCCTATCTGTGTGGCATGAGGCACCACCAAGACTATGGGAAAAAAATGGAATTAGGTTCAAATCCCAAATGGCTTTTACTGGTAGGCAGTTTTGAAGCATTGGCCTCTGCCTTGAGGTTGTCCAACAGATACAAAGAGGTTTTTTTCTACTTTTCAAAAACCTTTGGAAGTGTTGCTGAGTCAGGCTAAGAAACTTCAGCAAAAGCAAACATTCATGTTTCCTTTTTACTAATTAACACTAACGATGATTTAGCAGTCCCTTGGCATGACACACTTATCTCATAATCTGCAATCTACACCAGCAGCTCTCCTCTCACAATCTCCCTGTCTTTGCTCTCTTCCCACACTCAACGCAGTGGTTTTGGTTCTTTTTCCCATCACTGCGTGGTACTGACAGGCGCTATGGATACACTTGAATTTGTTATATTTTAGACAACCTTGTTAAATCAAAACAAATCACTTCCTACATTCAGAGACCCACTTCACTGAAATAAACAGTGAAGTATTTTCCTGGTATGAATGCTGGTAGCCACAGCACTCTCAATGCCATTATTTGCATCACATGAAACGTACAGGAGCGGCCTCTCTCCCAGAGCTGATGAGCTTCTGCTTCCCGTGCTACAGGGCACCATGAAGACGAAATGAAGAGCTGGTTTGTAAGTGGTCAAGAAAAAAACAAAAACAAAAACAAAAACAAAAACCAAACAAAAAACCCAATAATTTTTGCACGCATTCATTTTGGTTTCTACAAGATCATATTTTCACTTTGGCTCAGTTGCTCTTATTTGATTCCAGCTGATTTGTTAATCTTTAATTAAGACTTCTTGGGCAAAAGGAAGAGGCAGGGGAAGAACACATGTTTAAATAGATAAGAGAAACTAATACAAACGCTAGAATATTGATCGCCAAGGTTTTAATTAGTTTGATATTGATGGAAATAACGCTTGCAGAATTGGTGAGAAAGCATTCTTTTCTAGAACGCTGTTCTGAACGACTTTCAGGATGGGAACCATGCTGAAGGAGATAGTATAAAGCAAAGGGTACTCCAGCCACTGTAATAACAAAGCGGTGACTTCAGCAGGAGACGGGTTGAGCCCGTAATTGATGCAACACATGCAGAGAGTGCAGCGCATAATTACAATATTGCCTTGCCAGGCTACCCAACAGACACTGAGCAGACACCAGCATCATCTTCTTTAATGCAATATTCATCAAGAAGTTATTTTTCAAAGCAGAGTATTTATTGATGTCTTGTGTCTGGCTGAACTTCAGCACACAGATGTTGTATATATTTCAAGGAGAATGTCAGCATTATGAAATAGTGCAGAATGTTAACTCTCTCTTTTTAATTAATCTTTGGTTGTTTGCAGTACGCACCGTTCATCATTTTGAACTGTCACCTCTGAAAATCTTATCACAAGAAGGAAAGCTTCTTTCTCGGGGCTAGATACATTCACTTTCTACTCTGCTTACTTAGAGTAACTCTGAGCATGTAGGTCAAAATTCATCCTGAGCAGGAAGCCAGCGAAATGCCTACGCACCGCTTACCTCCTCCAAATACAGTGTTTTGAGACATAAATGATGAATAGGGCTTGTAGTGACACTCAGTACCGGGCTGAAATTCACCCGTTATGATGAATTGACTACCAGGAGCTCCCGGAGAATTTTCTGTGATGGTTATCATCAGCTGTGCTTCCCTTTCTTGTACTGGCTGCATCCCAGCGTGAATCCTGGCATAGTTAAGGGAGGAGGTCAAGCAGATTTGAATACCCTCTGGACCATGACCTCTTTGTTCCTTATTTACGTAAAAAGTATGGTTACCAGAATAGCTGGTATAAAACTTTTTATAACCCCAATTATTGCCAAACAAACCAGGCAGAACGTGGAACAAACTATATTATGAATTTCCTCTCTTTTGGTTGTTTTAAATATACCCAGCTATTTACCCTTCACAGTGCAGAACCTCAGGGAAGGTCAGGGAGCCCCAGGCAAGTCAATAACAACATTCAGGTGTGGGGCTACTGCGCTAAAGGTACGATCCTGTGCTTGCTGCAGACACAGACATGTTATTAACTCTACCAGGAGTTTTGGTTTCATAGCTAGTATATAGATTTGACCAAGAGCTAGGTGGAAAATGTAGTCAGTCAAGCTTAGGATTTTCACAGAAGTCCTTTCCAACCTATATTCTTTGTCTGCATTAATTAACAAATTGTTAATGTGCCAATGTCTATCCTTCCAAGTATGTACTCAAAATGCTAATAATTCACTTACATTTCTGTGTTTTTAACTTGATAGATTCCCAAGGGTTTCCTTCCACCTATTGTCTATCTGCTGGAAGAAAGCTCTTCTCCTCAGTATTTATGAAACAATACATGGCAGACAAGGAAAACCAAAAGGGACTGGTGAGAAGTTAAATCAGAATGGGTGAAGGGTGTAGGAGCTGTCAGCAGCAAAGTAAAACAATAATTGAATCTTAAAAGCTCAATGCTACAGTAATAACTGATAATAAAATGTTCTTTTAGTTGTCTCAGTAGTCTAAATTTTAGCTAATCTAGTTTGATTTCAATAGCCTTAAAAATAGAAACTTACAATAGAGTTCAGAATAAGCAATATATTAAACAGTAACATTTATGCATTTGCAAAGATCTGCAGAGAATGATCCAGACTGACATTTAGTCAGTAATTTTCAGCCAAAGATCAGAGAGTACAAACTGATTATGTTGGGAACCTCTGAACCTCCCACTGAAACATAATTGGGTTTCCTCTACTTGTGCACCCCTCGTTTTACCCTCAAGCTGAGGACACGAAAAACCAATGAGCCACTTAACGGCACTCATTGATGGCAGGATTTTAGGAAGGACGAGGGCAACCGTGCCTCAGGAGCACCATGGGGACACCCAAACAACATTTTACGGGACATGGGCTGCAAGACCCATCACCTGTCATCCCTAAAGCCCCAGTTAGTCCAGCAGAGAGGGCCCTGCTTCTGCAAATGGGTTGATGTCGGGCACTACATGCATAGACTGGTCAAATCTAATTGAACTGCTTGGGTACACGTGAAAAATTTTGCAGGATCAATGCCCACGTGCCAAGAAATGAATGCATTTCTGGATGTTGCTTAGCAACTCTGTAAGTTTGCAGTGTGGACATGCCGACACTACTAATGGTCACAGTATCTCCTGGCTCCATCACACAGGGCTGCTTTGCAGAAGAATAAATACCATTTTCATCTCTGACCGGTTTCTCATAAATCCATAAAAATTCATAAACACACACATTTTTACGCGTTGGATTTCACACAGTTGGGGAAGTTTACAATTCTTTACTGACTCCAGTGTCAGAAAAAGGAAGATGCAAAACACCGTCTCTAAAAGGGTAATGCAAGTCTGAGGCATTGCTCTGAAGATAACACTATGCACTATGGCATATTTACTGTCTTTCAGGAATTTCATGGCAAGTCCTTATGAAAAACCTGCAACCTCAACCTGGAATTAAAAAATACACCTCAGTTATTCTTGGCAACCAGCTCATTCCCAGTGAGAGAGATGCTGCAGGTGAACTCCCACCCTCACTGACCTCAGCAGGGCACTAATGGGGTTACACAGGTGTAATCTTGACCAGGATCTGCCCCTGCAATTCCAGCCCAAGGAATTTGTCTGTCATCTCTATCCACTCAGCTGGAATTCATCAATATCTGTTGCAGAAACAGGTAAGAAAATGCTATTTATATGATGTGCGCTTTCTAAACTTGCATTGTAAAGGTCATTACATTAATCAACATGAACAAAAAGTGCTGCGGGTTGCCTTTAGTAAAGATTTTAAGCACCACACCATCACAGCACCTTCTCCAGCTCCACTGGCACCTGCCATTCCCGTGGACTAGCTCAGAAGTCTCCTCCTGAAAGGCATTTTTTTCCCTGAATGAGACAAACCAGGGACTGTGCATCACAGCCAGTCTTTGCCAGACAATATCCACCAGGAGGGAACTTCCCTCACATTCCACTCAAAGTTGGATGTCTACCACTGAAGCAAAAACCTGGTATTAAAGGCTAGAACAACACACATACCGATCAGGAAAGCGTGTCCCCGTCGAGAGAGAAGTGTGTCTGCTTGAAT
The DNA here is from genome assembly GCF_964188355.1 of Buteo buteo. NCBI lineage: Eukaryota > Metazoa > Chordata > Aves > Accipitriformes > Accipitridae > Buteo > Buteo buteo. The sequence goes on from NC_134194.1 coordinate 3,242,385, forward strand.
TAAGGTTCACTTCATAGTCAGGTCCTGTGTCATTTTATTACAAAGGTTTGAAACCAGAAACAGAATAAAATATTTCAGTAAGTACACTTTCTGTCCTCAAAGTGCTAAGATGCTTCTGGTATTTTATAGAGTATAATTTTGTGCATCAAATAAAAAGGAGCAGCAATGAATTCAAAGGGTTACTTAAGTATTATTGGGAGGGGTGAGTTACATTTTCTTTTAATGACTTGAGCTAGGTAGCAAAAAGTAAATAAACTGCACCCCGTGCAACGTTTTGGAAGAGGCTACTGGTTTCTAGGTGTGATTTGAAGCGTAGTCCCTCTCCTGATATCATCCTGTGAGAACAAATGCAGAGTAGCAAAGAAGAAATAAAGTTAAAATAAAATTTTCAAAAAAGAGCCCGGGGCTTTGTTTCTGCTCTCTTCACTTGTTACCACAGCAGCTAAAGAGGAACAAAACCCAAACCCACAGTCCCTTCTCTTCCACCCTAACAGGATTAGGTATCAGTTACAAAGGACACTTTGAATACCAGTCACACATGAAAACCAAGCACCAATTGCTGATCCAATTAAAATACCAGTGACAAACCCAATTAATTAGAATACCAATTAAAAATTATGAAACAAGTTATTATTAGATTACCAATTCCAAGTAGACCACCATTTAAAGTGTGTCTCTCAGAGCAATAACCTGGAATTCCAGGTAAAACACAAATATGTATTGCTAAACCACCAAAATAAAAATGAAACATTTTAACTTTCTTGAGAAAAAAATATTTTGGTTGCTTGGAAATATTTTTTTTTTATTATATTTGCAGTTTCTGATTTTGTATTGAATTTTGAAATGTCAGTCTTCCACAGAACAGAAATGCTAAATTTCAGATAGTTCTAATAAATAAGAACACACTGTACATAGACATTCTAGTGTTAAGACTGACAGTTGTTTTATACTAGAAGGCTTGCTGTTCTGCTGCTCTTGTTTTTCTTATTTCTTTTTAGTGAAGATTTATATTCATAGCATCCTGTATCTCTGCAGCACTGAAAATACAGATAATGCTGAACCAACAAACAATTCTTCACAGCCAAGCCCCTGGATCCAAAAGGTCACTTTTCCAGACACAAGCTGAATCCTCTTGTATCAGTAGAACGTATTTAGTTCATGTCCTCGGTCCCTTACAAGAGACCCGAATAGAAATGTTCAATGAGCCAAATCATGACATTAGTGTACACGACCCTTGCTTTCGCTCCTCCACCATTTTGGCAGACACAGGAATAATTTTTTCTCCCGTTCCAGGCTACTGGGCAGCTCAGAGGCAGGCAAAGTAGGACAGTGGCACATTTCCATGTTCACGACACACCCCAGGAAATTCTGCTCCACCGCCTCTCTGTTTCCAGAAGTCCGTGAATACCAGGATGCCCATTTTTGAAGCCCGATCACAATATACGCTCACAGGCAGAGATTGCCAAGGCCCCCTTAATACCCCGCTGCTAGTTTGAGCAATTAGTTGTGGTCTTAATAGTTCATTCCATGCTTGCCAAGAGCGCCTTTGACCTCCTTGTCCCTGTTATACCTCTTTTCCCAGGCCTTCCGAAATCCCAGCCATGCAGCTCTCCACCAGATACCCCACAGCTTCTCACCTTGAGCAGCCAGCACAGCCCCGGATAGTTGGTGTCAAGAGATCTCTCAAATGCAATAAATCAGTAATGTTCTAAGGATGAGAAAACTAAACTAATAATTTATTATTTTTTTTTGCCTTCACATACAGGCAAACATGCAACTCCAGGTACATGCAATCTGAGTGCAGGTAAACAGAGGTTTTGGCAAACACAGGAGGAGTCTTGGGTGATGCGGAAACCTCTGCACCCTCCTGACCTTCGCTCCTTGCTAAGCCCCGGGATGAGCCAAATGTGACGAGCGCTGCGGTGCGTCAGGTCTCAGCTCGCAGCAGGTGAGCTTAAATCAGCTCTGACGGGGAAAAATCCCTGGCAGGGTCATTTAACAATCCAGTAGTTTTATAGGAGGAAAACAGTGAAACTAAGTGTATCCCAAAAAATGACAACCCCTTTCTCTTCATTCAATTTGCCATAACTATAAGAGCATAGCAAACGTACGGAAACGCTTACGCCTGCTTACACATGCTGGTTTAACATAATGTTCACTATCGCGGAGTGGCACATGCTCTCACTAGACTGTCCATGGTTAAATAAGCAAGTTTTTGCTTTGTTTTGCTATGCTATGAAAAAAAAATTAGCAAAAAAGATCTAAATGCACTGTGCATAGCAGAGAGTGACAGCCGTACAAAGCCTATGAAGGCAAAATAGTTGTCTTTCATGAGTTGAAAATTATATTGATATCTATTGACAGGCTTTGTTCGTTATGCACTTGGGAATATTCTCTGCTGATCCCAATGCAGAGCTAAATCCATGAATTTAAGCAGACTCTATTATACTGACAGAAAAATCACATCCCTAACCTTAGATACCCAGAGGTACAATTATTAACCTCCATGACAACTTTTAAAGAGCAGTTCAGTGGATAGAAAATAGCAGCTTTTGGCCTGTAATGTAGAGCTGGACAGAAAATTATATCCTTGTGTCAGAATTGGATCGGATGGGCAGAACCCTCACCCCAGTGGACAGATCAGCTTCTCCACGGACTTTGGTGAGGGCTTAAAAGAAATTTGTGTGATGTCCTATTGGATTGCCATGGGCCCCACTGATTCAGACCTTTTTAGACATCATAAGCCATTTCCATTAGGCTAATAAAGCCCTTCTTAGCGCACATGCAAGCTCTGCATTTATCCAAATGCACGAGAGATGGGAGATTTTTAAAGCAAAATGATCGTTCAGTATTAGATTCGCATCTTCTGATTTCTTTCCCATGGAGATTAAACCTTAATGCTTTTTTTCCTTTTGGAAATACAACTTGCCTGGGATGCGAGTTAGACTGCAGCACTTCTACCCGTACAGCTGCTGGAGGAGGAGGACAGGAGACCTAAACCCTCCTTCTTCAAGCCCAGGAGCCAAAGGCTTAGAGGAAAAGCAGCCCATATTGCCCCGAGTTGGAGTGGTCCAGACTAAGAATTTGTTTAATAAAAGGAATTGTGGATTTATTTTTTTTTTAAAGCTTTTTATGTGAAATGATTCAAGGAGACATTCCCCTGGCTGCACAAGCACAGGGGGCAGTGGGAGGGATTTCTCCTCGCCTGGCAGCATGTGCTCAGTGATGGGGGGAAAACTTCACGTAGTGGAAAAGGTTCCTTCCTTAATATTTTTGGCTTTTCATAGTTCTGGAGGTTGAGATCTACCTAAGCCCCTCTTTTGTCAGGAATGCGCTGAGGTTGGGAGGAAGGAACGGATTTCTTTTTCCTCCTGAACTGATTAAAATTCCTAATTAAGATCTTCATTCTTTAAGGTTTCCCTTAACGTGTTGGCTAGGGACTGACGGAAGGTGACTTGCCGGGAGCTGTTCCCGTGCACAGGAACGACAGGCTGGTGGGAAGGACAGAGATGGGGGAACGCGGCTCACCCCTGCAGCCCGGCGAGGCCGGGGAAAATGCCTTATCCCCGGCTGTAACACAGACAGCTGCAGCTGCCTGCTGCATCGCTGCCGGGGCTCCCAAAGATACTTGCCCTATCACCACCGAATATGTCACATACAGCGAATTACCACCAGCCCAAGGACATGAATACAGCTATATTAAAGTGACACCAACTCCCAGTTCTTCTAGTCTGGTATTCTCAGCCCAACCCTTCGCTGAGTGCAGCTCTGATGCTGCGCACAGCATCCTCCATTGCCTTGTGGATTTCCTCCGTTTTTTTTTTTTTTTTCCTTTTTATTGCTCTCCACCTTCCTTCCTTCTCTCATTTTCCCCAGTGCCGATTCCAGGACAGGCTTGGCTGGTCTGCGGCAGGGGCTGCACCCGTGAAATCAATTAAGTCTTTCCCAGCTTCCCCACTCTGAGTTCCTCAGTGCCCTGTTGCTGCATCAACTTCTCTCCACACTGGGCATTATTACTAAAACCTGGGTTTATATATTATTCCCTATCCCTCCAGTTTTATCATCACGCACTGAGCTGTACTGAAACATGCAAGGCTTAACCAAGCAGATAAACAACAGTCAAACAATACCAGCACCATCCTCATCCCCCTCAAACCCCCACAGGTCTTCTCTACTTAGCAGAGAGAAAGAGAAGGGGGGTGGAGTCTTGTTTTAGTTGCTAAGACATTAAAAAAAAAAATTCAGATATCATTTTAACACATTTTTAGATGATTACTCATGTCTTCAAACATAAACCTAGTCCAACAATAAATATGCTAACATACACATTAAAATTGCACAGTGCAATTTTCTTATTATGTGCGGCAAATGTAATTCATACAATGATTGGAGACTAACTATTAAAGCAAATTATTTGTTTAATTCTAAATAGCAGAGCTGTAAGTAAAAGGAGACCCCACTCACTAAATAACCTGGGAACATAATTACTTCAAACACATCCCATGGGACCTATTTCATCATCGTTTCATGACCTCAGAGGAGATAATGTGAAGAAAATGGACTGTGTGTTTTCCTACAGAAATAGAGCCATCCAATTCCTTTCCACTTTCCTTCACTTAATTCTAAGGAGAAAAGTGCTCAAATTGCTCAAGATACTGAATAATCATCCAACAAAATGCCATCTCATCCTGCCTTATTTCTTCCTGGAGCTGATGGATAAAGTCATTTGAATCCTTAAGGATGAATCTTGGTGGGGAGGTAGTGAACACATTAATGCAGTGGGAGTAACTTGGCCAAAACAGCTAGCGGTGTGTGGAACAGTTAAGGTTGCTAATCAGTGTCCCCACGCACACGGTGTAAAATACAGCAATAATGACTATGTATACAAGGTCTGAGTGTGCATTTCTACCTATGCACAGAGAGGAAAACCAGACATCGAGGATCAGGTCAGCAACCAAGAACTCAAAGGGACACCTGCACACTGCACCTCAGAAAGAACGATTATTTTGAACACAGGTGTGAAAATCTGGGCAGAGAACCTTTTCTTTATGGAAGCGTCAATGATTCCCTTCTTCCCTCAGATCTGAGATTACCAAATCTGACCTCGGAGAAAAAAAGTTTGTACGATGGCTTCAGGTTCTGACAGTACTATCCGTGTGTGCAAATGTCAAAATGTAGAGAATTATGCAGTCTTACATCAGCAGTGGCTTTGGCTTTCTCACTGGAAATCCTTTTTGCCCCAAGGCTGCCCTGAAGGTAAGAAATCAGTGCCATATCCTCACCGGACTGCAGATAAGACTAAAGTCTGTGTTATTGCTCCAGCTCCCTGCTTTGGAGTGAGTACCCCATTGCTGTGCTGGGGTGCAGAAGAATGGCTGACAAAAGCTCCTGTTGGTCTTCCACCCAGAAATCATGTTCTTTTGGAAGCGTGTGGACTAGACTAATCCCCACCATGGTCTACCTGGGAGGAAAGCAAGAGCCACTCAGCATTTACAGAGGCTTGACAAAGTGCACTAGATCAACGCACGCAGGTGCTCAACACCTCGCTAACGCATCCATGCCCGCGTGAATATCCACAGCCGCATGAGTTACCCTGAGAAACTATGGATTTTTGTTACATCTGCCAGTGAACTTCCAAAGGAAACTTCTGCTTTGAGGATTTGGATGTACTCGGTACCGCTGTGCTCTGCAGCACTGGCTGGCTTTGACAACTTAGCAAATCTCCAGGTTTGATCCTGCAAGGCTCGGCGATATTTTTAGCTGCCTTCAGAGGGGAGAACCTGCGAAGCAGCTCACCACCTGGCAAGCCACACAGCACTGGTGGCTGTACTTGTACAGGAGAAGAGACGAAGGGAATTAAGCAGATTTTACAACTCAAATTCTAATAAGCAGCCACTCACATTTGCATTAGCACGGTGATGTTTCACCGTGGTGTTGGGGACAGCGTTCCTTTGACCAACCTAAAAGTGCAGAACTGCAGGAGCACAGCGGCTGTGCAACTTGATGTCACAAAACAGTCTGGCTCTCCTTCATCAACTCGGTTGTTTCCCCTTTATCAGATTAATTAAAGGCTGAAATTTGATTTTAATTTCAATTTCATGTTTCAATTTTCAAGAACTATCAAATTTCCCTTATGTTCAGAATATAAAATATAAGTCTTTATTCATGCAGTCCTGTTTTAATCAGGCGAATAAGGAATATCCAGGAATCTGTTCTTGCTCTTATATTTAAAAGACCGGAAAAGCATTAAGTATGTGGGCAAAGAAAAAGCTCAAGTAAAGGAGAAAGTTTAGAAGGAAAATGAGTTTATATTCCCTAATCTAGTGACTAGCCAAGGAGATTTTCAATACAAGGACACATAAAGGGGAGTTACATGCTAAATATCTTGTTAAGAAGAAATCCTGCACTTGTACCCTAAGTAGGAAAGCTAGCTAGAAGGAAACCAAACAGTATTGCACATTTTAAAAGATACCAAGGGGCATTTCCAGTGTGGGAAACCTAAATCTTTGGTCTGTGTCTTGGTAGTCAGAACAAATTAACTGCAAATGGGCATGGCTGTCGTCATCTTATCATAAAAACAATTCAGGTTCAGCAACAAGCGTGGGAGAGGGGGAGCGAGGTGAAAGTCTTACAGCTGGAAGTCCAGATGTTAAGGGACCTCCGTGTGAGATGCTCAGTGGAAAAGCAGAGAGAAAAGTTAAACTACACTGCACCAAACTGAGTACTTCAGGATGACTCTGCAAATATCGATGGTGAAACTATAGAAAGCAACTCTGACACTCCAAGAGCGGCAGGACGAAATACAGATGCGCGGTTAAGACTTACATATTTCTTTTAAATGATCACGGTCCAATTTCAGCTCTGCTGTAGTCTCCCACTCTATTTTCAGAGAAGGCAGCAGTTCACTCTGTGCCTCAGTTCTTCCTCTGTAAAATGGAGTCAATAACATTTTTTTTCTCCCACGTGGTGCCTGTCTTACCGGGATGTCAGTGCATGCTTGTGCCATACTATCCATCTATACAGTGGAAAGCCTGCTTTATGAGCAATAAGCATATCAAATAAGGTACCAGCTAAAGAGGTATAACTTCAAATACCAAAATGGGAATTATTTTGTTCCATGGACAGCACCTGGCTGTCAGCAATATCCCCACTGGGGCCAGCCAGAACCACCATTTATTTGTGCCTGGAAAATCTCCATCGGAACACATGGTCTGAAAAATGTGATGATTTATATGTTTCAGTAGATGGATTCTCAGTTCCTGAAGATGTAGCTGAGGAAAACTATGTGGGAATCTAACCTTTAAACTTCTATACCTTGGAGGACAATGTTTTCCAAAGACGCTTCAACTCAGCTCCTTCATGTGCATGTACAAAACTGCTCACTTGTGCCTATTAAATTGGATTTGGGTGTGGTATATGCTCTTTGCAGGACAGGATTTTGAGTTTACATCAGAAGACTTCAGCTTGAAAAAGAAGATAAGCAGGAAAGAAGTCAAGGAATTGGTTTCTTTCAATGCATTAGTGCCTGCAGCAGTTTTTGTTTCAATAAAAAAAAAAAAAGCAAACTAGCACAGCTCATTGATGCAGAAGCGTATAGGTAAATGTCAGTGCAAATACAATACAAATCTCTCTTAATATCATTTGATGTGGAAAAAAATACTGATTTTTCTGGCTTTTAACTTCATACAGGTCTGTGATTTTGTGCTGATGTTTGACTCAGGAAATTAAGAGAGAAGATAGCTGCATTTAGAGACGGTTAATAGGCTCACCACAGATAATGCAGAGAGATGCTGCCAAAACTGTAATAGATGCAGATCATTTAAAATTTGATAGGACCACCTAAGACCAAAGACAATACACACGAAAGAAAGCTCAATGTTTGCCGAGTAAATACAATAATGATAGATTGGGCGTGTTAGCATAACCCAGGTGGAAATGCGGTTTAAGGGATGAGATGACAGCTCTCTGTCCAGAGAAGCAACTGTTTTCTTTAGAGGTTTGGTTTTGTTACGGGCGGTTTTTGAAATGCACAGAGCGGGTAAAGGCAAACAGCCGCGGAAAGGGGAATGAAGCTGCTGTGAGTGGGAGAATCAGGACGAGCTCGCAGGGGTGCACTGGCTGATAACTACCGGAGGGTCTTCCAGGTGCTATCAGGAAGACCATGCTTATGACGTTCAGGTGCTCCTGCCTTCCAAGAAATGGCTTCTCTCCAAAATTACAGATCCTATCAAAAGCACCTGCAAAACAAGCAGGAAGATTGCAATGATCATCAGATCCTTCAGGAAACATCACCAGAATAATAAACCACAACAAAGCATTGGGTTTCCAGTGAGCTAAAGTGCCACCCTACTCTTTAACTCCGTCCCCGTGTACAACATACAACAAAAATGCTATTTGGTGAATGTGTCTCGACTTACATTTTGAGCAAGTCATTTGTTCTTACCGCTCAACGATCACTGAGTCAAAAGGAAGATTATCCTGGCCCCCCGGCACAGCCCAGAAAGCCAGGTCTGCGGTGCAAAGCCTGCAGGTCCCTTTGGTAACACCCCTCACTCTGGAGGTTGGGAAACTCTCCCGGTATTTGCTAACGTTTTTTGTTGTTTCTGGTTTTGTGTTTTGGTTTATTTATTTTTACACCTTTTCACTTGTGGAAGAGTCTCCTCGCCTCACAGATGGGCATGTCCTAGTAGGGTTTGTCTCCATCCAAATTATTCCAGCAATTAATTTCACACCTAAGCAGCTTGGCTAAGAACGAGTTGCTCCCAGCCCCGCTGAGACTCATCTCTGGGTTTATGTCCTTCACTGAGACACAAGCAGTTGTCCTGGGGGTCACAGCCATCACAAACTTGACCGAAGCCAGGAGGCCACAGTTGAAGAGGCAGTGGTGAACGTGCCTGCCCTGTCCTGGGCAGTCCACACTGGGGCAAAGCCAGTCAGATTCTCCAAACTGCCTTTTTATCCCCTTTCTAGATGGGGAGTGAAAAAGCACCTTCCATGATCATGACTTAGTGCAACTTCTCTCTTCAAAACCTTGCAAACCAGAACGACCTTCTCAAGGAAGATCCTCTGAGTTAACTAAAGGACAACATAAGAATAGGTAAATTAAACAGCGTTACAACTGCAGATGGGCAGTTTCTTTCAGAATTAAGTCAGTCTGTTTAATTAAGCTTAACTCGCTTCCAAGGAAAATACTTTTTCAGAGAGCAATGACTGATATAAAATACAAGTCTCTGCCAAAGAGCAAATATAATTATTCAGTATAAGGGAAAAGGAAGAAGCAATACAACCAGCTTTTACTGGCACTGTTATTGAATCAAACCTGAAAGTTTGACAAACTTTAGAAAAATGTAACAATATAATAAAAAGTATTTAAATTGTATTATCTATTAAGAATCAGACTCAGGTACTGTGTTTATTTCAGATGTTTCGTCACATCTATATGATTGCTGCTTTACATAAACATTTCCAAATAAGAATTTACTGTGTAATTTTTCCGTCTGGCCCTCGTACAGCTGAGACTTCCCTTCCAGGTGGCAGGACAAGGAGAAGGGAAACTCTTCTCACCACTTTTCAGGTGTACAAGTAGCTGAAATTCCCATTTGTTACTCTGCTCTGAGCTGAACACCCTAATGAGAGGAAAATCTGAATTTGCCATGGAAAAATCATCCTTTTTTCTCACAGCAGCTTCCCTCAGGGTGAAATTCTGGCCACATTGAAGGTAATGGCAAAACTGCCTTTAACTTCAGCACAGCCAGAACTTCAGCCTTTATATCCAAACCTGAAGCTCTAAATGACATAGAATGACCTGGGCTTATGAAACTTGAATTATTGTTATTTATTTTTAATGCTTATAACTTCAGTCATTTCTTCAACGTATGTTGATTCAAAACCTGAAATTTCTAATAGCCTACTTACCCTCTATGTTTATGTATGTAAACATAAATCCTCAGTTTTTCCATTCAAAGACCACACTTATTTTTCCAGTAACAGTTTCTCCTGTATCTTTTTGTGAAAATAACCATCCAGTAAAAAGAAAACAGAAAAATATTCTGAAAATAACTTCCATCTCTCAATAGAAAATTTAAATCAATTTGATGCTTCACCTGGAGTAAAGTCAGAAATCTCATTTTGTGACATATGGTAAAGCATCTCCAACGCAGCTGGGAGCACCCATTCTCACATGACAAATCTGCATAACAGGCTTTGAAAGAGAGCAAACATGTGTCTAAATCAGGGAAATCACAGCTCCTGACCTCAAAGAAGCAGCACAGCTCCACATACTCAATAACCCCTACAGCTGTCCCCTGCTCTTGGGGGAAAACCCGGCCCCGTTGGAGACACCCATGGGCTCCAGGGACAACTTCTCACTCAAGTGCAAGAGCAGAGCCAGTCCCGTGCAAGAAAAGCAGCCCGACCGGTATGAAACAGAGGGCTTGGAGCGGCCAGGCTCACGCAAAGAGCACAGTCTTTGCATGGCCAGAAGGAAACCTGGGTTTTTTAGTGGATAATCAGATGTATCCATCAATTCTCTCCACATTTGGTAGCAAACAACATCCACCATACTTTCTGCATTCACACCACGCGCCATCCCTCATCTAAAAATTTCACAGCAAGATATGAGCGTGACTTAGACCTTTTAATGTAAAGTCACATTATTTTCAATTTACAGACAAACCAAGGCACAGAAGTACACACTGCGGCTTGCTAAGGCATTGCTGTTTTCAAAGGCATTATGCGCCCCGTGATTTAATTACAATAATCAGGTTTCCTCTCCTCCGGTCACAAGTTGCAGCTCCGCACTGTATTGCTTTGCCAAAAGGAGACATCCTTGTCCAGCCGGGGGGACGGTGGCCACTTTGGGGTCACTTTGACTATACGGCATTTGACCTCGTTTGTGTCTTAATCTCGCTCTTGGGATCATATCGAAACCTTCCCCGACATTGGATCGGGACACCCCCGCATGCAGGTGTTTGTTCGCTGGATCGGACCACGCAGCCTTTATGGCACTTACCGGTGATTACATCGATTCATATTTTGTTTAAGGGGCATAATTGTTCCGGTGGAAAGATCACATGCCTGTCTTTGCCGTGAGAGCCACAGGGGCAAGGCAAGGTGCACTGTTAAGATTGCCTTTAATTCTTATAAAGTGAATCCACATAAAGTCAAACCTAATAACCTTGCAATGAAAACCTGATCTTTGCTGGTTTACCTCAAGTAGGAATCTTGAAGATTAAAAGGCTAGCATTTTCTAATTTCCTCATAAATAAAAAATGTGGTAAGTAGAAGCTTTGGCTTTAGGGGTTTCTTTTTTTTTTTTTTTTAATCTATCCTATATATAATCTTCTATGAATACATAAATGTAGAACAAGAACAAATCTTTCAAACGTAACACTGAAATCGTAAATACTTCCATGCTCCTTAGTGCAGTCCTAATTTTCCTTTCAAGGTATACAGACTTCTGCTAAAGCAACATCCAGGGCCAAACCCAGCTCCACAAATAATCATCTTTCTGAGCAAGATAATTCCCATAATCGTGTCATCTTAAATACGGGGAAAGTCCTATCAGAAATACTTGTCTTAATTCCACCTTTGCTTATAAATACAGAAAATATCCCCCACCAAACCAAAAGGCAATAGGAATTTGCCTAAAGCAGCCAAAGTAAAAACTGTGTGAGGACCTCGGGCTTTGAACTGCTGGCAGGCACTTCAATTTGAAAACAGAGTAAAACGTGTAGGGGAGCCAGGATTCCACTTACAGGAGAATATTAAAAAGTTTCCCTTTATTATTATGCCAGTCTGTATTGTGGTTTAAAATCCACATAGGGATTGCCAGAGCTTGTTAGCTGGCTTTAATAGTTGCATTAATAAATCCTATAAACTAATTGTGTAGTGACTAAGTTAATTACATTCAAATGAGATAGTATATTTCTCTACAAATATGATAAAGAATTTATAAAGAGATATGCTCCTGTCTGGGAGCCCAAAAATAATATCCAGCCAGCAACTCAAATCCCCTGTAATATGTGATTAAATTGATGGCTGTAGGGATAAGCAAACTGCAGCAAAGGCAAGAGATCACAAGAAAATATTAAACTGACTTATTTACACAACAAAATAATGAATGAAAGCAGAGCACAGAGCTTTCCACACAGCCAGCAGTTTAACTTCCAGCCAAAGGTGGGAATCTGATCCTAAACCTCCATTATTTTTTTTAACGGGCAAGGACAAGTATATGACCCTATGTAATAAGAACCATTTTTTTCCATTGGTCTTATAAGCAGACCGTGAACTTTAGCTCCCATCAAACAGAGGCGATGGTTTGTGTGCTGAGCAAAGAGAGGCACTTTGGAGCTGAAGGTAACTTATGGGTCCCATCCTGCCCTGCAGGCACCTGCTGGCCCCAAAATCACCCTCTCGGGCCTCCTTCTCTGCTGGAACATACTATTTCTGCCAGACAGCGAGTCCCAAGCAATTCTCCTCTCCCAGGTGAAAGTTTGGGGTTACTTTTGGCCCATGGCTACATTAAAAGACCTCAGCTAACAAGCCAGCACCAAGCACAAAGTAGTTCCAGGGCACAAGGATGTTTTACTTCCTCTTTATTGAATCCAATAATCTTGCCCTAAATTTAATGGAGAAACTAGCCCTGGCAGAGCTGTTGTCCTCCCCATAGTCTCGCTCCAGCCCCTCCTTCGAGGTGACACAAAAATTCACCATTGCTTTGGTAAGCTGAGGAGAGACTCAGGCTATTCTGGGTCGGGGGGGGGAAACAACAGCCCCTTGCTCAGCCCAGCATCCCTGAGGAAGGGTAGAAGTAACCTCGGAGTTTCTACCCCAAGGGCGAAGCTGCAAACATTCATTGCAGATGGGGTGAATTTCTCAGCTAGACACCGAATTTAAAAATATGGGCATGACAAAAACTGGGGTGTTGGAAAGAGAAACCTCAACTTAAGCTCTTAAATCCATAATTCAGCTCCAAGTAAGCTAGCTGATTTCAAGACTGCTGAGTACCCAATTAATAGGAGCTGGCTGGGGCTTAGCACTGAGAAAATCAGGTCTTCTGTTTATGAGCCTGGCTACAGGTTGAAGAGACTGATTTTGGCTTTTATTTTTGAAAAATATTGGCTGAGAAGACTTTCATGTCATGCTCTACTTGCACAGGACTATTCCTAAAATAAATGCCAAAATTCAAGTTTTTAAACTCTGTACTCCAAAACTGATGTAAGCACGTATATGGATATGAGAGACAGATGGAGTAGCAACCGAGGTGGCTGCAATTTTCTGGAATATGGGCCACCTTGCCCTGGGTACTGATACTGAGAACAGCAGTTGTGGCCCTCAGGCAGCACTATTCCCTCTGCAACTCTCCCCCAAAAAAGTGTTGTCAAAGGTAATTACTCATTAGCCTTCCCTTTTAGGCTATGCAGGAAAATAATTTTCAACAAAAAGTAATTATAAAAAAAAATCACTCAGTTATTTGGGATGTGAGCAAAGCCTGCTTCCAAGCACACATCTGGTAAACCCAGTCTGAGTTCAGACATCTGAATGGATAAAAACTCAGAAAAATGCATGAAAGGAAAATGCTGACAAATCTCTTACTCCAGCAGTATGAATGGTGTTGCTATAATGATAGAAAGCTATTGATTGTCAACTACTGTCTCATTCAATTGATCAGGTCCTGCAAATTTCAGATAACACTCACGTCGTTAGAAGCCAGTATTGTGCTCTCGGTGGCTATGACTGATTGCCGCGCTATCAGAGCTTTGATCGTCTGATAGTACAAGTGTTGGGGAGCTTTGCTATTGATTTGTAGATAAAAATGTTCCCGTACCTTGAGACCTGTCAGTGAAATTCTTTGGATGGAAAATAGCATTGTACTTTAATTGTAGGTCATTTGCTAATTAAGTGAATTTACAAAGAACTTTTTGGGGGAAGAGCTGTTACACGCACCTCCTGATTTGCCACTAGGCAGGTGGCAAAACTTACTGAAGGACCAGGTCAACATGCTGTACTACCTGAGCTAACAGCTCATTGAACAGACCTGCGAATTCCTAACTTTAAGCTTAAATTCACTATTAGCTGATCAGCATATGAAAATTACTGTAAAATTTGGACTAACGATGCAGGTGCTTCTCAAGAAGAGACCTACAGCAGTAAGGTCAGATCGCTATAGCTTCTATAAAGAAGCTGTATGGTGCTGTACATTGCTGTGCACCCTCCTCTCAAGCCCTTCCTATGCCTGACCCCTTGTGGGACTTCACTGTTTATACACTAGCCATTTCATCAAAAAGTGCTATCAAATCTACATCCCAAAGCCCATAAATCCAATTATTTTCTTATTCAGGTTCTGTTGGCTTTGCTGAAAAACAATTCTTCTCTGAAGGCCACTGACAGTGTTAGTCTAATTATACTGCATATTCATTTCTAGCACTTAAGGATGATGAAATTAGGCCTTATTAGTTGGTAGCATTTTCATTTAGTTTTTCATAAGGTGATTGGCATATTGAAATTACAGCACTACCCGGGATGCATTCAGTCCGGCCGTAGCTCTACGTGGAAGTTATGCACAAGGTCAGCTGCTGGGTGTGAAGTCTCCCAACAGAAGCCTCAAGTCAGAATTGCAAAGCCAAGTGCCCATTTAAGATGCAACTTCTTCCATTATGCTGCAGTTACAACACAAACTGGAATTATTTTCATCTTCTTATGATAAACTTTGGATAATAGCTGTGGATTATATCCTTCTTTAGAAAAAGCTCCTTTGGTTTGGGTTTTTTTTTTTCCTTAGTTTAAGCTATTTGTGGATTATTCAACTGCTTTAAGATTTTTAGAATTCACATTCACAGATTAAAAGCTCGAAAATTCCCAAACTTACCATATTAACAAATCTGTACATCTAAGATGACCCAATAAACAAGTTTCTAAAGCATGAAAACGTATTTCAGCATCATTATTGTACTGGAGAATTTGAGGTTTTAAAAGAATAGCTGGCATGTGTAGATGACCTTTGTCAGGTTGCCAAAAATGTCTTTTTGGAAAAATATACTTTTATGTTACAACGTGGTTTTCTTTATGTGAAAAATGCACTTTATATACAATGAGATGTAAGATGAGAGGATACAGAAGAGGTCAAAGCAAAGGACTCCTGGTGACCTGAGAAAGGGCTCTCTCCAGGAGAGGACACGTTCAGGGGTACTCTACATCCCTGAGTTTGGATGTCACTCCCCCAATGCAGATCAAATGAACTATTTTTAAAGTGTGTATGCCTGAGCATACGTCCTTTGCCTGAACTGAAAGCAAAGACCTGAAGAGCTGTGATGAAGCTTGGCTTCATTAATGGCTGAGAGCATCTCTCTCCAGCCCGCCTTGAGCTATTTTCTTCATAGAGATGAACCATCTCCTGTTGTCCCACTTTGGCAAGAGAAAATTTGGGTCATGCAGAGCAGCTCTTGCTCCTCCATTTAAATTACAAGAATAAAGACAGCAAAATTGTACTTTCCTGTAGACACATTGCTTTTAGCTTTACCAGCTTATGGCAGCTCTTGAGCACAGGTTTGTTTAGAGAAAACACAATATGGCCAGGGTGTGGGAAAATTCAGCAGCATACATTAGTTCCTGAATTTGTTGATTATAACCCATGAAAACTTCTGATATTTCTAAGCAAATATGCCACGCCACTGAAAGCAAAAATATTTCTCAACGACGTTTTATTCATAGAAAAGATGAGGTCTGGCACCACATTTATACAGCTTCTCTTAAAAAAAAAAATAAAAATAAAGACTGCAAAGTTTCAAAAGAAGCTCCTTCAGTTTCCAAATTATTTTATGCTTCTGTCCTGACCTTTTTTTTTTTTTTTACATGACATTGTTTGCTTTTTACATTAATGTTGTTGAAAGGCTTGGCAGAGGTCTACACTGTAATGACCAGGTGATCCCCATCAGCTCTTTCTGGGGTTTTGTTCTGGATTTGGGTCGATTACAACCAGCCAGTTCCTGATTACAGAATAGCAATGTCTCTAACGTTCATGATCTTTAATATCACCTTGGGGCAGGAGCTCTGCTGGTGGGAGGAAGAGAGGACTCATCCTACACAGCTGACACTGCTTGCCCTTAAAATGAGCAATATCAATAAATGGAGGATCATGCCCCAGGATGAGATCCTGCTCTTTAATGATCCCCATTATCTTCCTCATCCTCTGCTCTCCTCCTGTCCAGTCTGGCAACATTTAATCTTTTATTAAAGCTTAACAATAGTTTTATCTGTTTTTATCTTTATTTGAGCTGAATTACTTCAGTTTCACTTATTCCCCTCCTCTGGAGAAGAGTTTTGCCATAAACAGGTGACTTTTGGACTCAGGATTTGTAAAAGTGTTTCCAGGATCCCAGAGGATGTTTTGGATGGTAAAACAAAAGCAATGCTTCAAAAAGGAAAGCCCTCAAATATAGGAGGCCTCACTGTTCGTTATTTCAAAGTCTTGAACGGTAAAAAAGACTCTTTACTGTAAAAGAGAGACATTTCTCTGCAAGTACCCTCCTCCCCTTCTCTTACATGTCCTTTGCAAAAGTTTAAAACAAATTACAAGGAATTGAGAGCTTAAGAATACCTCTTTGCTTCTCTGAAGTTAGGAATAGTGACTCAAATTAAAGGGTAGGTTCTTTTCCCATCCTTTCATAGAAGCTAGAAAAAAAAAAATTTAACTGTTGTGATTCTGACAATTGTTTGTGCCAAAATACTAGAGTAAGTGTGGGAGGAATGTTACACAGTGCACAGAAACCTAAAGCAAAGATGCCAAATTTTGCTTAATTTAGGCATTTACTGCATTTTCTTAGACTTTGGTAGAGAAGTGGTTAAGTCCAGAAGATGGATTAAATATACATTGCTGGGTGACCAAAGCCACATCTTCACCAGTCAGAAAGATTACTTCTTAATTACCGCTAGCTACAGGATCTACCAACTAGCAAGAGGTAAGAAATCCTTGTGAAAGATGGAGAGCAACAGATTGAGGTATGCTCTGCCTTCAGACTGCATTCTCTTCAGAGCCACAACCATATCTGCCCGCTGACCCTAGTGCAAAACCCTGGACTTTTTCCTAAGGAAAGGCAAGACTCACGTTCCAGGACTGCTGCAATAAGATAGCACATTGTGAAAACATTTCTGGCAAAATTGTCTGCACTTACAGCATGCATACATATGGGAAATTATGTACAAAGAAACAGAAAATCTTTGCTATTTATTTCCAGTTAGTTGGGATTCAAACACATTCCCCATAAGAAGTCCTTTTCCATAAAACCCTTCAGAGTTTAACCTGGTATGCTCTGTGATATTCCAGCTGTCAAATCAGATCTCCGTCAACTTTTTCTTCTTTACTCTTGACCTGAGTTTCTCTAAGAACACTGTTTTAAATTAGATCCCATGAGAAACATGACAGTAAATTCTTAGTTTCATGATGGTTATAGAAGTTGCCATTGTTTTCCCATCATTATAGTGATGTTTGAGGCACTGAAGGAGAGGAATCATTTGTTAGTTCTCCTGTTGTCTGCTTTCTGCTCACGAAAGGAAACATAGGTGGAAATTTATTGACACCCTTGACAAATAGCGCGCTGCTTTCTTTTGCAAGAATTAATTTATCCTATTACACTAAGACATCATCACACATTTGGAGTCTGACTCCATGCCCAGCTGCACCGATTTTGTGCCACAGAGAGATCACTTCCCTGTGTCACAGAGGAAAGAAGTGATTCCCGGTATTTCTTTCATAGGCGATATCCTTCTATATAATAATTCTGAGGACATGTCATTAGCTTGTGTCATGTAGGAAGAAAATGAGGGAGGAGGAAGCTTTTGTTCCATAACACTGTATTTCAGTCATTTAGTCTTATTGGTTTTGTGCAGCTAGGAATGAAAGATGTAACTTCAGGCTTGCTATTGCTCAGGATATATGCACACTAAGAAAGAAATGAGAGCAGAAAAACCACAAATCTGCAGTAGCAGGAGCAGAATTTAGGATCTACGCATTTAAGGCTCCTAAATATGCAGAGAAGTACTCAAAGCATCCCAGGATTAATTCCAAATTTTTGTCTGTCCCTTTGACCCAGGCAGAACATTATTAAATGGAAATCTCTCCCTCCCCCCTTCCCCCATCCATTATCCTCAACTGTAGGATTTTCCATGCAAATAATTATATGTCCTTAAATATCTTCTTTTTACCATTCATCTCCACTCTACCTATGGTCTACAATAGTCGCTTGCTGAGTTTTGTGCTAATGTACAGAGATGGTTTTATGTGTTTCATGGAGTCTGGCACAAAGAGGAGGAAAACATCTGGATTCAGTAGCAGGAATCCAGCCCCGATGCAGGACAGTGGGGACTGACCTTTGCTGAAGTCATTTTGCCCATTTCTTCATTACCCAAGACTCACACTCTCTGTAAACCCGTGACTCGGAGTAATTCCACCCGGTCTGCAGACCCTTCGCTCTTACTGGGACACTTAATTCCTGGCTAGGTAACTGTTTCAGTCAAGTATAACATTATGAGCATGATATTTTGCAGCAATAAAAACCCCACTGAAGATCCAGTTATCCCACCAAAAGACTGTTTACAGAACCGATATAAATAATAACAGTGCCCAAAGCGCTCTTTGGTTGACATTAACTGTGGCTACAGCAGAAGCTTGTCATGACTGAACAAAAAGGATGCTTCTTTTCAGCCTAAAAATACTCGGCGCACACACTCCAGCTAGAGGAAACCACTTCAGTTTTACCACAAATAAACTTGCCGTTAGACAAGGCACTGCAATTAATACATCCAGCCTTCAGGGTGATTTTTGCGTTGGCATCATTCATACATATTATTTTATATTAAACATTCATTTGTAAGGTGAAAAATGTACCTTTCTTAGCAGTAAAGATAAACTCTTGTTTATTCCAGCTATTTTGGCAAAGCTCTCCAGCACGCCCAGAAAATCCTGCAGCCAGTGCTTAGGATTTCCACGTATCACAGGGTTTTGTACCTGCAGAGGAATCTCTTAAAGAACTTTGGATGCTAAAGCAAGATTCAGAACAACACAGCCAGCAGGCATCATAATATTTTGTCAGTAATAAAGCATACATTACTGCTTTTGATACAAGACTCTTCCCAGTAGTTTTCTCCACTAGTATTTTGGGCATTAGGGAATTGCCTTTTGCAAAGATATCATATTAGGTATAGCCAAATAAAATATATTCCTTATTTTTGAGGAGAAAAAGTGGCTTTGTTCCCTTAAGCTGACCAGTCCTGCTAGTATAATAAACTTAGCAGCATAAAAAAGGCTTCACATTAAACCCATGCAAGATACACTCTCTGCAGCCAGGGAATGAGGTTTGAGTAAGGTGAAGGCATACTTCCTCTAATAATCTGAAAACCATTTACATTTTGAAAGGGTCACTGGTACTTTACACTAGTTTTCCACTTCACTTTTTGAGATCATGATTTCAACGCAGTGTTGACCATTGACTAAAACCAATTTGAACAACACAGGAGTGGGAGTGCTCAATACAAGTGAATGTAATAGCTTTGCCTCATCATTATGCGAAAGCATTTATAGTCAAAGACAATGGCACTAATAGATTCATTCATTCATTCAGAAACAACCCTAGACCTTTCAAGCATGCAATTAAAATCTCTGTCACTTTATATGGAGCAAAGAACTAGTGTTTTACTGTCTAGTCACCAAGGTGTAAACACATCTTATTTGACTGATTATGGCTCCGAAATCCACAAAACAATCAGGATTCATGAATATTTTCGTGGCTATTGAACAGATATCTGAATTGAATTGCTTTGCAAACAGTGACGAAGTCATCCAAATAATAAGTGAAGGTACTTATTACTTGATCAAGTGTAAGAGAAAATTTAAAAAATCAGAAACATGAGACTAGAAGGACTCTCCTGGGTCACTTTGTCCCCTGCGAGGCAGGTAAGCGCATCACTTGGGTCAAACATCATCTTAAATGACTTTTCTCTTTTACCCTGCCAGCTCCTGCAAGGGCTTCCCAGAACCATGCTTCTCTCAGCTCCTGTCAATTTATGGCTCATCTATACTCATTTGCTGTCATTGCAGTAGCATCTTTTAAGTTAAGACGTTCTTCCCTCACTCTTGCTCTCTATCTATATAGAGCAGCCTTCAAAGGTTTCATTTTGCTGGGCCAAAAAAGCTCTGCATTTGGCTCTTAGTTTCATCCTGTATGATACTTTCTCCCACACAATTATCAAACTCTCTACCCTTTGCTCTACAGCTTGAATCCACCTATTTTGACTATGAGGGATCGCTGCAGTACCCTTACTGATAATTTCCACAAAGACATTAATGCCTCGGTATAAATGGAGGAAATACTTCGGCTGTTTAATCTTACAGTACATTTAGGTTTTATACAGCCATACTGGTTTAGTGGTTCATAATCACCCTGTGATCAAACACCACGCCACAATCTTTCTCCTCATTAGACATTTCCAGTTAATGAGTTTCCACCTTACAGCACCAATCCTCATTGCAAGTTTCTAAGCCCATAATCAATCTCACTTTTCCTTCCCTTTCGAGTTTCCTACATATCCACAGAAAAGGTAAGCACACCTGCAGGCCTTATGTATGACGCCAGTGGCAGGCAGGTTTTATACCTCTGGCGCAGACATGCTCCAAACCCCTCTCATGCGCTGCTACTCCAGCGGATTACCTTCTCTGGTTTGCCCTTCTGCAGTGAAATATTAGCTAGAGATTTCATCTTTCTTATTATTCCCTCTAACTGAAATGGAGTTATTCACGTCACTTGGTTAAAGGTTATTTTCCCCAAGAAATCTACAAAGGCTGGTGTGGGAAAGCATTTCTTCCTGTGGGTTCAAGGAATGTTGGATAAGAAATCCATAAGCTGTTACATCAAGGAATAATTAGGCTCCACTATGTGTTACCTCTAGATGTTCCTCCGACATTATCCACAAAGTTGTCTCCCCATCATAACATCGTTCCTAACAACAATCATTATGAACAGCCATATTCCATTTCCAAGAATTTTTTTAAGACAAGCCTGTGAAGACAGTTTTTTTCACCATACCAGTAACAACAACCAGTTATCAAAACAGACCGTGCAAATGAATAATATTTACCATCTGAAGGGCCAAATTTCTCCCAGTGACATTAAGGTGCTTAGTGATACAAATACACATTTTTGAAAAACCCACACGCATATAAACTGATTAGATGCTTGAGTCTATTAAAATTAATGAGTTAAAAGCCTAACGAACTCACTTGTTTGCTTTTAGAAGACTCATAAGGCACCAACCTAAAAAAAACAACCAAACAAAAAAATCTTTGAAGATCTATTCTGAAATACAGTTCACTACAGGAAAAGTTGGAGGGGGCGGGAGCAGGGGAAGGGAAGAAAAGAGATTGTAAAGGCTTTTCAGTGTGACTCTCATTGATCCAGTCCCAAATTATCACGGATTTACTTGCTACTCACAGCCTTGACTTCTGTCCTCCCAAAAGAGCGTTTTGTCATCCTTGGGAAGGATGTACTCACAGTTCTGCTGCTGGTGAAGGGGCATCAGCTGCAGGGCTTTTATTTCGCTAAGTCCTCAACTCTAGTCATCCAAAAGCTGCACAAATCAACCAAAACCCCATGTACTCTCCTATTATAAGTTCCCACTACTTCTTTCCTGCACACCTGCTTTATGGGACGATGTGGTGGAACCGGGGCCGTTGCGAAGAGCAGCGCAGTCCATGGAGGAACCTCAAGGGTCCACCACCATCACCCACCGCTGGCTCCGTCTCCCAGCGGCTCATAATCCAGTGCCAAGCATAAAGCAGGCGCTCAGACCCGCCTGCATCAAACCCAGCTCTGGTGAGTATAGTGTGACAAAGGAATTTCGGTTGCAGGCCTGATCACATTAATGTCCGGGCTATTGAAGAGCAGTCAGAAAAAACAGAAGATAAATAGCCAGATGCGTGCCCACAGGCGCACAAAGACATCTCGCGTTGAGTTCTGTACTCCAGAACATGTATGATACTTACTGGATTAAATACAAGAAACACAGCACTGCTGACAGCTTTTCTTAAATATTCCAAGTGAATTTGCTGGGTTCAATTCAGGCAAATGCTTTTAAACACAGGCATTCGCTCAAGCGGCAGAAAGGGAACAGAGGAACAAACCGTGCCTTGATCTGCTCTTGCAGCTCTCATGGTTTAACCCCATCCGGCACGTAAGCACCACGCAGCAGCTCGCTCACTCCTCCGCCCTCCCAGTGGGATGGGGAGGAGAATTGATAAAAAGAAGTAAAACTCATGGGTTGGGAGAAGAATGGTTTAGTAACTAAAGTAAAATAAAATATAATAGTAACAATAATAATAAACGATAATAATAACAACAATGACAACGAAAAGGAATATAAAAAAAAAAAAAAAAGAGAGAGAAAAATAAAACCCAAGAAAAGACAGGTGATGCACAATGCAGTTGCTCACCATCTGCTGACCAATGCCCAAGCAGTGATCCGCCCCTCCCAGCCAACTCCCCCCAGTTTATATACTGAGCATGACGTTCTATGGTATGGAATATCCCTCTGGCTTGTTCGGCTCGGCTGTCCTGGCCATGCTCCTTCCCAGCTTCTTGTGCACCTGCTCACTCGCAGAGCACGGGAAACTGAAAAATCCTCAACTTAGCATAAGCGCTACTTAGCAACAACTTAAACATCAGTGTGTTATCAACATTATTCTCATACTAAATCCAAAACACAGTGTACCAGCTCCTAAGAAGAAAATTAACTTTGTCCCAGCCGAAACCAGGACAGTAGCAAAGCAATAATTTAGCCTGAAAATACATCTTTTTGTCCATAGAAAAATACACAAACCAGAATGCTCCAGGTTAGCAGGTGGGGATTTTTTTTTTCAAGGTAGAATGGGAAGACTTAGGGGGGAAAAGTGAGGAAAGGTAGATTTTGTGCTTATCTTCGTATGACTGTGATGGTTAGCGTGGATGTGGGTGTGAATCATCGGATATGCAAGCTGAACATACACACGAGGACCCCATTCTCCACGTGTTTCCAGTACAGTTAGTGGATGCAAAGAGTCTCTGTCTCTCCTTCACGTTCTGCATATCTGCCTCCTACTGACCTCGTGGGAAGCTGGAGACACAAACCTTGGCTTGGGGCAGGATGAACATCTGGGCTGGTCATGACAGCTTTAGCGGAGTCTTGCTTTTGTCAAGACTGCCAAGGAAACGTCTTTGTGTCAAGGAAAGAAAACAAAGGGAATTTCAGGAAAAGCTGTGCCTGTGCATATTGAACAGATGCTTGTTAAATAAACCCAGCTCAAATATTGTTTTTAATTAACTCCCTTTTTTCTTAACAGATAAACAAACAACAATAGTACATGACACAAAGGAGGAGCAAAAGCCCAACTTCGGGGGCAGACAACGCAACTTGCTTAAGATGCTGACAAGTTCATAAAATATAATGTTTCCAGAAAGCCTTAATTTTACAAAATACAAGGGCCCCAGCTGCTCCAGCAACAGCTTGGCTATGCCACCAAGCACTTACCAAGTTTAACAAGGAGGAATGGCAATTTTGGTTTCTCCATATAAAAAGCCTGTCCAACATATCTTCTAAGACATATTTTAGAGCTAAATACAGGTCACAGAAAACATGAGTCAGTCTTGGGCCCCAGCCCAAAGTCTCCAAGACCTCAGCCCAACTTGCATCTCGCACACCACCGCTTGAATCGGGGTGCCACATCTTCTTACATATGAGCATTGATATTAAAAAACCTACCTTCCATCCACCAGAAACCGAGAAGCACGACATCAGATTGCCATCTCGTTCAAGACAAAACAGATGTAATGTCTTTCCACACTCGGTACTACTGCCTTTTTCTGCCGTGACACAGGACAGCAGCTAAGCACAGCTCATCTAACAAAAGACTCGTAGAAGAATGGAAAAGGGCAACAACACGTTAACAACCATACCTGCTCCCTGACATGAGCAGCAAACCTTCCCTGTTCGTGCAGCATTTATGAGCATGCTGAAACATATGGATCAGGGACTTTCGGTAGCAGCTGAAAGCCTGTTAGGATCACTGCATCATTTATGAGTGCAACTGAGAATATTAGCTTATTAGCACAGGGCCTTTCTCATCAGACAAGGCAGAGCCTCACTGTCTGTCAAAGCCAATCAGCCTGTACATACCTGTAGGAAAAAAAAAATCTCCAGATAAATAGATCTAAAAGGCTTCCATGTGCTATGGGCTTCTGACCTTTCAGCTCCAGGAAAACAAAGGAGAGAGAATACCCAAATAAGAACTCCTGCATCAGTAATGTCCCAAAAACCTCACAGGACATTTGTGAGGTGACTTACCTGTTATCAAATTGTTATTTGCACTAAATAAGGCCAATTTAAAAGCCAAACCATAAATGTTCTTTCAACTACTTTGTCTCATTTACCTGAGCAGCCCCAAGCCTGAATGCCTGAAATGATTTTAGCTGTGGAAGAAGGAAGATGAAGCCTTTTGTGTAGTAAAATCTCAGTCCACTGGCAGCTGTATGACTGAAAACCTCAATGCTGTAACGCAGATGTATCTGGTTTCTGTGAAGATATGCCGATATATTCATGGCTAGATTTACTTATAAATGAAAGTTATCAGGGTTAGGGACGTTACTTTATAGCCTGTTTTGCATTGACCGTAAAGGCTTCCTAATAGATGTCTGGAGCTGCCGGGTATTACTGCAATATAAATAATAAATAATAATACATCATTTTAAATGTAAACAGAGGCATTCTGCATTGAAGTACCTTTTCAAGTGTGTTTGAGATGCAGCACTATTATAGTTCACACTTCAGTAGCCTACCCTTGAGGTAACAGACACATAGATATGAGCTGTGACATTTAAATTAGCAAGAAACATCAAACATAAATAAAAAAGTCATCTTTGGTTGTTTCTGGAAGCTGATCACCCGGCAGCGCTTGAGCACTAGGCTTTATGTTCTGTGCAAACTTATGTGATTTAGTGCAGAAACACTGTAATAATTAACATGTTAATGCCTGTTCTCAAAGTTGCTTTCCTTAGACCATTTCCTATTCTGCTAAATTGTCATCACAGAGAAAAACTGCCCCAAACTGGAGTAAGCTCCTCCTCTTAGGAGCTGCTGTATGCAGCAAAACCATGTCCTTTCTCCCAAATCTAGACAACACTGACAATTCTGTCACTCGTGCTTGAAACCTCAGATTTTTTACTTTGGAAAGACGAGGCCAAACAGGGCTGAAGGGAAACTCGTTATTCTGGGGTTTGATGGAGAGAGGTTGTGACCACGGAACAATTAAAAGACTTTTCACTTTTAAAGTTTCATTGGATTTTTCCCTGGTATTTCCTCTTGTCTCAAGTGCCAATGTAGAAATACTGGCTCCGTTCCCAGGCATTTCCGTGGCTGTTAGGTTGCATCTCAAAGCATCCCCTCGCTGGCTGGACGGAGAACCGGCAGATAGCCGGGGCCATTCCCACACCTCCTGCCCACCGCACTGCCAGCACCTCGCTGCCACTCGCAGGTCATGCTGCTCGGGTACTCTGGGACCTTGGTGGCCTTGTCCAGCAAAAGGGAGAGGTAAAGGGAGAGGGGAAAATAAAAAATATTAAAAAAAGGAGTAAGACCCCAGCACCTTGTTGGGTGATGGCATTATTTTTCTCTATAGAAAGAAAAGAGCAAGCATCTTCTTCACCTGTCCCCAGCGACAGTCCCCACCTTCCTGGGCAAACCCGTCTGATGTCCAATAGCTTTTGCTTTTCAGGTTTGCTGTTTGTTTGTTGTTTGGTTTGTTGGGGTTTTTTTCTTACTTATCCAGGCTGATTAGTCCTTATTTCAATTTAAGCCTATTCTTTGTAGTCCTATCCACACAAAGACTTTCCAGTTGGAAGGTCCCTTTCAACTGAAACAGATTATTCTAAGACCACATTGTTCAGTTTTTGTTCATAATAGGCTTTCTTGTGCACAAAACCTGTCCTCTTGGCCATCCCCTCATCCACTCAGCTCTGTGTGGAGCAGGCTATACTTGCATTACACTACATTAGTATATTCTAACATTAGAGTACAATTTTCCAGCTGGTTTTGTACTTGCATTGTAAACGTTTACTTATGGTAATGTTATATGAAACTGGCTCGCTACCCACAAGGTTTGTTGCTGCTATAAATGAAAACCGAATAGGTTTGACATGACTTCTTGTTAATTATTTTTCCTCTTGTTATCTTCTATATGCTTACAAATACACTGTTAAACTGCTGCACTGCAGGCAGCGAGAGTCAACGCACTGGGTTAAATAAAATTTAACAATAGCAGGGATAATTGAACAACATAGATGTATTACACACATAAATAGATAAAAACTATGTCATATACATGCATGTACACTCATACACGGGTAGTGCTTGTATAAGCTTAAGTCTAATAGAGGTGCCTCGCAACGTCTTGTCAGATATTTGTGGTATTGAATTTAATTTAGTATACAGATCATGTCAGCCTAGGCCAGCTGGAAACGTCTTGTCTCTGGAACCGCGCGGTCCAGCCTTATTCTGTCAGCTCAGCATACTTAACCTGCCAAAAGCCCTGCAACTCAGGTAGGAAATTCAACCTAGGGAGCGAAGAGCAGATTCCTCTTGATCTCCTCTTCAAGTCAAAATGCAGATCTGAATTGAAATGCTCAGCTGAGGTCTCCATTAGTGCCAAAACAATGTTGTGAACTTTGTTATTAAGACCAGGAAAAAGTCACAGCAACATTTCTGGGGAGCCAGCAGACGTGGCAGTCCTGCCTCAGCCTCAGAAGCCACCGCAGTGGCTTGGAAGCAAATCCCACCTCAGGTCCCAGGGGCCAGCTTTCAGGATGGCTGGCTGGCCGGGGAAGAAAGCAGACAGGCTTGTCCTGTTCCCTCTATGGCAACATGAATTTGTTTATCATGGATCCAAGAACACTGCTCTGGAGACCAGTCACAGCCGATTAAACATGAAATAGGTGAAAGAGGTGAACTAGGACACGTTAAGACACATTCACTTACCAGGTCAGCATCCTATCTATTTCTCAGCGTGCTTTTGGTAGCGCGCTCCCAAGCTGCCTGGGAAGCCTTGAAGGGCTCATCGTGGATGGTGACATTCATGATCAATCCTTAACTCCCAGCTAAGCCTACGTCTCCCACTGCCATAAAAACGATAAACACGAGGAAGTTGCAACTTTCTTTTTTTCCACTGCATTAATCAGGAACATTTTTCTTGCTCATACCGGTTTGCAAGTTTTCTTTCAGCTGCTCTCCCTATGCATCATTTTAAAACTCCTGGTTAGAGATACACACAACTTATCATTGTCAGCTGTGCACGCTTAGAGCAGCTCTGACATTTCCACAGATTTTAAAAAATTTGAGTCAGGACAAAATTTGGCAGGTCCACTAATAAGTAATATTGTTTTTCTTTGAAAAGGCCCAATTCTAATCAACCCACGGCAGTGTAGCGATTTTTGCATCCATTTGTCCTTGGCAGAAGCTGTCTTTTTCTAGAAGTAAATTTCATCAGCTTCACCGAGAGAATGAAGTTGTTTTTTAATATTCGGTCCTTCCTTTCTGACCTCTTGCTTTTTAGCATTACAGTCTTAATGGGGAGCAAAAAAAATATATTAATTAACAGGAAACAAGAATGAGGGCTTTGCTTGGGGTTAACAGTTTAGAAAAGGTCATCTTCTGACCCAAAAGACTGTCTGCTCTCCTCTCCTGTGTTCCACTTAAACCTGGCCCAGAGGTCATGGTGTCCACTTCTTGCAAGACGGGGTTTTGTTCCTGTTGTCTGTGGGATCTGGAGCTGACACAAGAAATTTGTATCAGAAGATCATCAGATAAAAGAAGTCATGTGAGACTCACTAAAAAAAGCAGGGGGAAGGAAGGATATGTCAGCAGGACACAGCGCTTCATAAGAGCCTGGACTTATCTCTGTAGTGAATGTTATCTGTAAGATTGATAAATGTGCGACAGACTGGAAGGGGGAGAGAGGACAAAGTCATTGTACTGAAAAACTAGGCCTGGCAACAATAAAAAACCCTATAAAATAGTTAAAAACCTAATAGCTCACTAGAGCTTTTTGCCAGAGCAAGTCCTCTATGTCCAATAGTTCTCTAAAGGCATTAGAAAATGAAAGGAGTTTTAATGCACCCCTACATTTCTTTTCTTTCTAGTTTTACAAGGGGCAATGTGGCAATCTAATTATATTGTGTTGTGAACTAGTATTATGTCCTGCAAGCAAAGGTAAGAAGCCTTTTTTATTGTTCCATTATGCAATTGTTGGTACTTTTTATACTTGTTTCAGCTTTGGTGCAATAACTCTATATTGTAGCCAACATTAATTTTTTTTTTCCTTTTAACCATTCATTGTTTTGCAGTAATAAAATACCCTGTGCAAACAAAAGCACGTTACCCAGACAGTATATAAACAAGGCCATTCCTTCATGTCTTGCTTCCTCAAATAGCATACAAGCCCCAGAGGAACCTACAGCAAGGTGGTGGGGATGTTTTGGGGACATTTTCTCCCTGTTTTAATGTTAAGAAAAACAAAAGCTTGTGTAACTGATAACAGTAGTCTCCACCTGAACTAAGCACACCAACAGCCCTAGGAACTGCCCAGGCAAATACTGACGGATGAAGAAAGCCACCACTCAAATCCTATTCTTTTTATGTAAAACCCTCACCCTTTGTCCTTTTCAATTATGTATGGTCATGTTCTTACAATAGCTTCTGCTGTCACTATGATTTAAAGATAAGGTTTATTTCAAAAGATCATTTGTTTCCAGTGCCAACATAGCTAGTCTTACCAGATAAATAAGTGCACAGTTTTTGAGACCCCCCCTGGATTTCTTTCCTCCTTCCCCAGAGCCTGCCACCTGAATCTCTTGCTAATCATTTCAAGGCTATTTGGAAGGTAGTCCTTGCATAATTTTTAGCTTAGCATAAAAAACTGCCTAATTGCTATTCATTTGGCTTGGCAGCTATTATACACTGAAGTGACCTCTGCTTCTCCGTTAATTATAAATAGTTTTGTCTATTGGATAAATTGAAGTGAATTAGCTCGGGTTTAAGATCTTATCAATAATTTAAATAGCCATTTCAAACAAATAAAATAGGGGAAAAAAAGAAGAGCCCCAAAAAACAACCAACCTTATGCAGAACAGGCTAACTTCCAAGTGTAAAGAACCAACAATTTGTTGATTTAGTAGTGAGGGCAGAATTTAATAATAATGCTAAATGCAGAACAGGTTTTGTTCTTCCATGCGCTCAGGCCCGTACATTGGCTGTGGAGCAGAAACAGTTTCGAGGTCTGGTCCCTGCCCAGCGCGGCAGCCCATTAGCTGCAGCTGTCGGAGACATCTGCCCAACCCAATTACCGTCAAAGCCAAGCGGCAACAGCAGCACCATCAGCCCCGTCGCAACACCCCTTCCCTCCACGCTCAGCTGCCGCCAAGCAATTGGGCTTCTGCTAGGCCACGCTTAAAACAGAGCTCAGAAACAGCTTTATTCTTAAGCAAGGTCACGCTTGGGTGAAACGTATATGCAAGGTTGATGGTATCATCAAGCCTTGAAGAAACAACATCTCTTTCTTTCTGCTAGGAAGCATCAGCCAGAATTTCTTTCTGGTGCAAGGTAGGCAACCGCTCCTGATAAGATAAGCTCTAGTCATAAAAAATACATACAGCATAAGGTCAGGTTTCATTTTGTTCTGTGATTCATTTTAAGCCTCTAGAGAGGCCATCCAGTGTGAAGACTTCACAGAGAAAATTGCAGGAGGCTATAGCAAAGGGAAGGACCTGAGCACTGATTTATCTATGTAATTCTATTATAGGCAAAAAGAAAGCTCTTTTATTTACAAATAACTTGTAAAGGTGAGCAACGACGAGAGAAGATTTGCTGTAACAGATAGGAACCGCTCATCTCATGAAACCCTAGTGAAAGCTCCACCAATTTGGCGTCCAAAGTTGGATGTCAGATGAAAAGATGGGTGGGAGCATCACTGACTGTCAGTCTTTGCTTTCAGCTCTTCCCTGTGGTATGGGGTCTTCTCCCCCCAATCCCTCTGACACTTCCAGGTTTTATCTCAGTCCTTAGTATTGTTTGTTTTTAATTGCTAACCCAGTTTAATGAAAGCAGAAGCCAGCAATGCCTGGACCCACCCACCTGCCTCGGACAAGGGTGCTCGATGCACCAAACGTCACACGACAACGTTCAAGGTCAGTCCCACCTCGGAGAGATACTATTGATTCACCACAGCCAACAGCACCGACTCTGAGGTCAAAACATATTGAAAGCATTAGCACTTACCGCTGTCGAGTGTCCTTCCTTTCCTCTCTGATAACCTCCGACTCTGGTCAGTGCTGGCAGAAGTGTGTTATATTCCCAAATACCCCATAGTACTTCTTCGGGGTTTCCTGAAAATCTGGAATATTTATTCTCGGCTATGGCACTTTCCTTATCTCGCTGAGCAAACAGTTGGACACAAAATGCCAAGAAAAGCTGTGAAAGACAGAAGAGACATAACAGAAATATGTAATAGCTGGTGGTAATACCACTGATGGTGTTCAAAGCAATTTGTAAGCAGGAAAAAGCTATTTCTGGCCAGAAAATAACAGATTTGCAGAACCTTGCATAAGGATTACATTTCTTTTCATATATACTTAACACATCTTTCATTCACAAAAATACCTTTTTCCTCCTAACATTTGTCATCCTGAAAGAATGTGAAATTAATTTAAAATGCAATAAAGCAGAGCTGTTATAGATGCCTGTTTACTATTTGGGGCAAAATTTCACCGAATACAATACTGCACATAGAGCAAACCTTGACTTTCAAAGCACAAAGGAGCCTTTTTTCTGCTCTATCAGGAAGGACAGAGCAATGGTGGATGGAGCCTTAATAACCGTAAATTGTTGCCTTTTAAAAGTAAGCTAAAACCAGCAATTAAAAAACTTAATATAAGTGTGAGACATTAAAGAACCAAGAAATATCTAGAATATTAGAAATGCAACAAAAAAGCAATACTGAGAAAAGGTCTAAGTTTTGCTCAATCATAACGAGGCTTGGAAAACAAGGAGGACATCCCACGTGTCCCCAAGGAGTCGTCACAAGCCCCAGCCTCAGCACTGCAAACAACCGAGTCTATCAGAAGATAAAGATCCTCCAAATGTATTTGTTCTCCACATTTAATATTAATCAAAGAGCATTATGTATTTCATACATCACTTGATTGTCCTAGCTGTAGGGGAAGAAACGCTGGCTTGATAGAAGTAATGCAAAACAACATACATAAATGTGTAAACCAATAATAAAATAAAAAAGAGGAATCAGCTGATTAAATAAAGGGTCTTTTGAAGTCGGGCCTCGGTTTGCATCAGCACAGGAAGCGTTAGGCTGTTGGAAAAACCCACAAGCATCAAGGCAGAGGGTCTGATCGCACACGGTAATCCTTCCATTTCTCTTCACTATTTATTTTGGTCCCAGAGTTTGGTAGCAGCTTCCCGAACCGTTGACCACGTCAAAGGCTGCCAGCCCGCGGGGGCTCGGGGCTGCGTCGGGAGCTCCGTACCTTGCTCCAGGCTTTGTCCCCAAGTCACCTGGGGATTCACCCCATAGAAGTGACCTCAGGTGTAATTCATATACATGGAGCATTTGGAGGGCTAGAGAGAAAAAGCTTTGTGTAAAGGCAATGCTTTCATGAGAAGACTATTTAGGAAAAAAACGGATGAATGAGTACTTCAGCTTGGGCATACACAACCTTAAATCAACGCTCTTTAGGGCCACTAATGTGCGGGGGACATGAAGGAGAAGCTCTGGTCCATAGGAAGAGCTGCTTGCTCTCGTCCCAAAAGGCAACAAGGCAGCCCCGAGCGTGGGGAACCTGCCCCTTGCTGGTGCTGGGAGGTGGGACACAGCATCCCCCTGTGAGGACGGGGAGACAAAACAAGCAGGTAGGTAAAAAAATGGGTGCTAGAAAGGGCAGCGATGCTGGATGCCTGACCTGCACACAGCGAGCACCGAGTCACCCCGGCCGGCTGGGGGTTAGAGACCACTCGTGTCCCACACACGGCCACCAGCATTTGCCGTTTACATGGAATGGGTTTGGAATTACCAAACCGGCTTTGCCACTGTTGATGATGTTCAATTTTAATTTTTTTTTTTTTAATGTTGCTATTTTCAGCTATTTTCTGTTGTTTCACAGTATGGCAAGGAAAATGGAATGCATCTAGTGCTGCAAACGCTTCTCCATCACAATCGCTGGGGGTAAATTGTGCTGCTTCTAGGTATTAAGATGACTAATCTCAGCTGTACATATATCCTTGCATGCTGTGTTTAGAAAACATTTAGTAACGCTAAACCTAAATGAAAATAAAAAAGCTGCTAATTCTATCACTATAAATGTATTTTAGGACTGAGATCCAGCTGAAGGAGGATCACTTCATTTTTTTCTAACCTTTTATTAATATTGGGCATGTTTTGTTTATTGGAACTTAATTTGAGATTAACCAAATCCAGAGTTTTCTGGAGCTTCACACACTAACACAAGGTATTAAATAGCATCAACACACGGGAAAACACTCGGCTCGCCAAACTAAACACTTCTTGTACGATTTCTGTAACTGCTTTTCCTAGATAAGACCTTATGGTGGTTATTTTTAGATTATACACCAAGTGAGTACACAAAGTGTACTGTATTAAGCTAACTCCACTCAATTTACCTAACTGTCTTGAAGCACTCTGGGGACTATTAACATGGAGGGAGTTGCTTGCTTTTTTTTTTTTTTGGTTAATATTTTGTTTTGTTTTGTTTTTTCCCCAAGTCTGCTCATCTCGTGGCCTCACATGTCCTCTTCTTGCTATAAAGACACAGCATCCAATTTCTGTCTCACCTAGAAGATAAGAGACTGCCCTAGAAAGCCACGCTGGCGTAATTGCACTCCACCTGGCACTTGTTTATAGCACGGTTTATGCTCACATATATACCATGCACGCTGAGGGGAACCTTTTGGACAAGGACAGTGTAATTCATTTTGAGAAACATCTTCCTCCTGTTTAAGAGTTAGTATAAATTGAAATTCCTCAAGGGAACCAGGTATGATATTTTTCATTTTCTCAGAATCCATAAGGTTTATTGTTAGATTTATTCCTTTATTATTATTGATTATATAAGGGCTGAAGATGGGGCTGAGGTGGAATCCAAATTTTTTTTTTTTTTAAGTGCCGGTTACATGTCCATGCTATTGATCTTCAAAACAAAAGAGGTGCTGAAACCTGAATTTTTCAAACAAATTTTGGAGTCAAGAATGCAGTGTTCATTCACCTGGGCAACACCTGAACCATAATTCTTTTTTATTCAATCCCTTTCCGTTTGGGATTCCAGTTTATCTCCCCGCTCCTCCTTGGTTAAACACCATCTAGTGCCACAGCCAAGAATCACATCATACATTAACAAAAAAAAAAAACAAAAACAGAACACAACACACACAGAAAAAGAAAAAAAAAAAACACATAAGGCCCAGCCTTTCTTTTATCAGCAATACCTGAGAATTCTGAAAAATCCTTAAATTTAAGCCTCACAGCATCACTCGGGTTGAGAACTGAATCAGAAGATACTGCTTGAATTAGGGGGAAAAAATATATTTAAAAAAGAATAATAGAATAGAAGGAAATGGAATTTATTTCTCTGCAAACTGGGTTATATCTTCAGCCAAAACCATCCTCCAGCTCCTGCTTTTAATCACCTTCAGCCAGCAAGGCCAGCGGGAGTGTTTGTAAATACACAATACTACTCTCATCCACATAAGCAGCATTTGACAGGGAGTACCAGGCGCAGCCCGGCCGCGCTGCGCATCCACAGGCTGATGGAGATCCCCGGCGTCAGCATCGCACCCCCCGCGGACCCCGCGCCCCTGGGGATGCTCTGCTCTCCGAGGCAGAGGCAGCCTGACCTGCCCCACCATCACCCTCATTTCCAGAGATATTTTTTGTAAACTAAATCAGCACCCGTCACCTCTGGCTTTTTTTCTTTAAATTTTTTTTCCAGGCTGTCTTATCTGGTAACGTTGCAGGATGTTGCTTTGGGACAGATTATAGCATGCCACAAACACAGGAGGTTCTGAAAGAAGGAAGTTCTCTTCCTCTCTTCATTACGGAGGGGAATAAGATACAGCATGTTTAAAATCAGGCTTGTTCTCCAACAATTACAGCCTTTTAATATTCCTCCAGCTTAACTCTAGAGATAAATCATCATTATCGACATTCAATAGTTGGCACTATAAAAGAACAGGGACATTTTTCTTGCTTAAGATGAGCCCTCGAGAGCCGCGATGTGATCCCTGGCACGCAGCCGCGCATCGTTGCGGTTTTACACCTCGCCCGACACATGTGTGCAGAACCCCACTCGCTTTTTGAAGGAGGGGAACGGCGAGACAGCCGCGGCGCTGCTTTCAGCGCTTGGTGATTGAACGAATCACGTCACCGTTCTGACTGATCTCTTCATCACCGCGCTAAGAATAGCCGAGTCACAGGCTTTGCATTTCACTCATCACCTGAATAGTTCCGTTTTTCTCCCGTTAGGAGTATTTTAGCTATTTCCCTGGACAGTAAGAGAAAGCTCCTGTACACCAGCACTGCACCCGCTGGGTTACACCTTAGGACTGAGCATCCTCTAACACCTGACGATCGCAACTGGATACGGATCAGCACGGCTCTACTGATTTCACTTTAAACTAATTTACATCCAATGAGAATGCAGCCATCGTGTTTATTAAATGAAAGAATTTGGGAAGCCTTCTCCGTAAAGTGCATTGGAGCACACAGAGCTTCGTCTGAGGTCAGCCAGATGCTACAACAGTTATGGCATTCATTAAGTCATTGAATATTAATGACAAATTAACACAAACTTTAAATGAGAAGAAAATTTTCACCTTCAGGCTCTCTTAATGAATTCCATTGTATATATTTTCAAGCTAGCAGTAATCTGACAGACAATATTTTTCAAATATTTCATTTACTTCATTTTTAGCTATTTTTTCCTTCCCAACAGCTAAGAGCCCACTGATTCCACCTTTAATTACCATTCACAGCCACATCTGTTCCTGATGCTCAAACAGAAAAAAATACCAGTTAAACACTACAAAGTAATTTCTCATTTACTTTTTGAATCATTAAACAACTATCTTTTCCTGCATACCAGTTTTAAATAGTGCAACAACCTGGGGAGGCAGGGAGAACAAACAAAAACTCCTTCTGTTTTTGGAAAGTAAGGAATCAAATTCAGTCCAAATTCCTGTTCCTGCTTCTGCTTCTCCTGAATTCCATCAATCACTTTAAAATAATTGTACTGGGTTTCTAACCCGGAGTTGTGTTGCTCAATAAAGCACAGACAAGTGAGTGCTGGTGGAGAGAGGGAACATTTTAATATCTGGCATGCACACGTGTATGCCTCTCTGTTCCTGTTTTCCTTGGAACAAATGCTGTTATAATTTCTTCAAGGAATCAATAACGTC
Organism: Buteo buteo; assembly: GCF_964188355.1. Lineage (NCBI taxonomy): Eukaryota > Metazoa > Chordata > Aves > Accipitriformes > Accipitridae > Buteo > Buteo buteo. The sequence continues at coordinate 3,277,932 of NC_134194.1, forward strand.
CATTGCCAGAGCACTGCACTGTTTGAGATGCAGATTGCATAGGGAGACTGAAAATTTATTGCATTGTAAACGTAGGCAGAAGGTGGTAGGTAAGCTGTAATTAAAGTTTTGCTGATAATAAAAAATGGGGGAAATAAGCAGACTCCATAGTCAGTAAATGTTAGTACTGCTGCACAATCGCAGCATTTTGCAGAGAAAACTGCAGCACTAGGCTCTTTTTCTGCACAATTAGCCTAAGGAAGTGTAGTTTACATTTCAAACCCCCCAAAATGCTGGCATCCCGTGTGCCCTTCGTCAACACTTTAGATTCTCCAGAGCCTTTCAAAACTTCAACTCCCAGCTTTTAAATCTTATTCGAATCCTTTGAAAATCACGTCTTACGTTTATTATTCTTGGTGTGTGCTTTTATCTGGGAAGCTAAAATTAAGTAAGACCTTTACGATTACACAACTGATGCATTTTTTTTAGTCTTCCTTATAACAGACCTGGCAGGGCACAAGCTGGCAGGTGGCGAGACGTTTAATGAAAAGTCAGCAAACCTTCCTGCAAGGGTTTATCTGACGGACAGGCAGAGCGCTGGGCTGCAGAGGAGCTCCCATGTCCTTCCTCCCCGCCTGCATCTCTGGAGCGAGGAGCTGCCCCTCCACCCGCTCCAGCAAAGTTTTACATTGAGGCTGACTATGTAAAAAGATACAAGGCAAAAAAACCAAACATGCTACCTATTTCCTTTTTCTTTCCCCTCCTTTCATGACTTCCTTGATTTTCAGATTTCTGTCCTTGTCCCAGGGTTGGGATTGCTCACTACTAATTATCCAATAAAAATAGAGTTGAAGTATTAAATCTATCCCTAGTTAACCCAATGTCTTTAATAATAAAAGAGATTTTGCACAAGGGATAAATACTGTATCTCATTTTCCCACTCTTACAAGTCTCCTGTCACTCCATACTTATTAATACTGCTACTAATATACTGTTCCCAGTTAGCCACTAAAATAATTCAGTTATTCCTATTAATTCACCAATAAAATGTGGCCTCACAAAGCCATAAAAAAGGCTTTGTTGCTTATGGGGTTTATTGGCGGGATCTATTTGCCCAATTCATCAAGAAGTTTTCCCCAGGTTCTGGTACTATGGCCAAAACCACTCCGGTATGGAAATATGATAAGAAAGCAGTATGTGATCCCATGCCAGGTGTCATCGGCTTCTCCCCGCGTATCTGGCAGTGACTGATGGCACAGACAAGTGTCCGTCCCTCCAGGTTAGGGGTGAGTGGATGCTGCAAGAACTTCTTCCCAGAAGGAAAAACAACTACTTTCTGGTTAAAATTCAGAACAGCTCACTCTCCGAGAGAGACGAGCAGCCTCCCAACAGCAGGATTCACCTCTGCTCCTGAAAGGTGTGAAACCCCAACACTAGGCACAGAGGTTGCTGTTCATGCCACAGAGAGACAAGCACATAATTTAGCTCCTAAATTAGCAATCTAGTGCTAAATTATGAACGGCTCAGGCCATTCTATGGAAGGAAGAACTGGAGAAGACACTTCCCTTACAAATACCATCTTTGGCAATCACACACAGCCTTGTAATGGGTGTTTGAATCGGAAAAGCCCACTGAAAGTCTACAGCATACCTCCCTGGACAAAGATGCAAAACACTTCCCCACAGTCTATAACACACCTTAGACTTTACTAAAGAGACTGGGCAAAATGCTCCAGAAGAAGAGAAAAAGGAGGATGCTCGAGGTCTTTTTGACAGCAAAGAATCTGTTTGGCAAAATACTCGGATGGTCCAAAGGAGTGGACCATGATCCATGCTAGCAGGGAACGCGGTGACTTCAGACCAGGTAACTTCAAGGAATTTAATGGTTATTTAACCTGAGCTTCTCACCAGGCTTTGCTGTCCATGAACGCTGCCCAGCACTCTGCCCGCAGGTACAGGCAGGGACCTACGTCTGCTCAGTCGCTCACGGCGGTTTGGGCAGCATCATCTCCTCTGACGCTCTTTCCTTCCAATTTGGTCTTCCTCCTTGCCAGACAGTGAGATTTGATGGGATCCATCAAAAAAGGCAAAGAATCAGCAATAGGCAGAGATGCCAGAAAGCCCAACACAGCGTGCTTCCCGCTGCAGGGAAGGTTTGGGGTCAAACACTGCAACAGCAACCACAAGAATTTAAAAAACAGGAGAGCTAAGCTCATTGAGGAATTGGGCCAGGGTTTTTAAACTGGATAATGTTATGACTTTGGATTCTGAATCCTAATTAATAAGCAGCCAGTGCGACTGTGCAACACTGTCCTCTGTTGGAAAGAGCTTACCAGACCACCTGAAGCACTGCTAGACGTCCTCTGTCTTAGCTCACAGGAAAAAGCCCAGTCAGTTTTTAGGGCTTAACATCTTGTGATTTGGCTGATGTCGTCTGTGTGGGCTTCCTCAGCATTATGCATCACCCACGAGTTGTTCCAAAATATCATTGTGCTTTGACTTTGCTTTGTGTTTATTCAGTACTGGTAGCAGTAAAAAGGCTTTGCACAAGAGAGCCATTGAATTAATACGAGCAGATTTATCGTGCAGGCTTTATAATCTTTCTTGCACACCACGCTCAAAATGTCCAATGCATATATTAGGAGAAAGGATGCACGCTGCGAGGTGCCCCATAAATACCCCGGTGCCTCTGCAGATGGGGAAGCCAGTGACCTTCTGGAAGCGATGCAACTCATAACTCCACCTACTTGCAGAGACAGGACCCGGGATAAAGCATCATTTTTAGAGCTGCCATCTCTAGAGACTTCTGAGAATAAAAGAGCTGACTCACGGGTGCTACAGAAGAAGGATGACAACTCACGGCTTGCTGGGAGGAGGATAATAGCACGGTGCAGGGGCTGGCACCCACCTACCCCTTGCACCATCTTACCTCTTGCCCTGAAGACCTAGGCAATAAAGGGGCTGTTGCTGCAGCAGGGAGGAGCGAAGCTCCATGTTAAAGCAAAAGAGATCCAGTAGCACAAACGCTGCCTGTCCGCTGCCGTCTCCTCCAGACCTGCATGCGCTTCCCTCCCTCCTCCTCCCCAAGGAAAGATGATGTTTCCTGGCTTTACCACATGGTTTGCCATCCTTCCTCCCATGTATTGCTTTTGTAAAATCGTATTTTTCTGTTTTCAATCTAATTTCTTGTCTTCAAGGGCATCTTTCTATCATCATGGGAGGAGACAGGGAATACCTTCCTCAAACTCAGGCTGTTTTACCTTTCTAATGGATGCAGTTTGAGGAGGCTCGCAGAAGTCACACATCCATCTACTGGAATAGCCACAGCCCCTTCTCCAAACAGCAATTGGCCCAGTGACACCACACTAGGGTGTGAGATGGGGGAAAATAATACGACCTCTTTCAGGATCTGATCTTAAGTAAAAGGACATCTTCCCGCTGATGTGTGACCTGGGTTCATGTATTTTCCGTCTGAAGAGGGCAGACTCTGTATGTCACCAGTGCTCTGTCATCTCTGCCCACTCAATGCCAGCACTGGTGACACCGTCCTCAGTAAGACTGACTGCAGCAGGCAGAGTTCACACCTGCTATTGTGAGGGGCCTTGCAGTCATTAGTCTCCGAAATTGCTTTCCATCGTGTACAAGAGACATAACAAATGGCTAATTTAATAAAATTGTGTCAGTTCATTCAGCCAGAGAAGCAAGGATAATAGCAGCTGATTCTGGAAAAAATTGGAAGCCGCTCGGATATCATGAGTTCAAACTTCTTGTAATGGGAGCGGCGGTGCCCAGGTTTCGGCTGGTCCCTGCTTTCTCCTCTCCGCCTGCTGCACCGTAGCAGAGGGAGAGGAAAAACACAGTGGCGTGGCCCTGGGAGAGCAGGGAGGCAATGCAGCTAAACAGCAGATTGCAATAGGGATATTAACCTCTTCACCAGTTCCTGTTGTCAGGAATTCCCCTGTCCTCATACCATTAAATTAAGAGCATCCACATCTTGGAATCAATCCCAGCAATCACCAGTCCAGGCACCCAGTGTCCAACCGCTGCTTTCTCCACTCTCCCTGCTATAGAGATGCCAGTCTTAGAATTAAACGGGACAAACTCCCCCTCTCCAGTCCAGCCCCAGCTCTTCATTCCACCTCTGAAAGCTCTGCTGTCGTTTTTAACGAACACAAGAACGGGTCCAGATGTGGGACAACCAGATGTGGGACTCCCATAGCAAAGACCTGAAACGACTCCGGCTGCAGGGGCGACCCAGGTTAGGGAAGAGGCAGATCTGGCAGCAGAAAGCATGAGAAGCCTGGTCCCCTGCACAGGTCTGCCGTGCTTCAGACAAGGACACAGACATGTTGAATCAAGCACCACATCACACAAAGCAACACCGGCAGCAGAGCAGATTGAATTTTTTCACTGGACGTTATGGATACATAATCCTTGTCACCACCGCAATAGCAATCAAGGCTGAATCATCAGCTTCCACGTTACCTTAAAGGTGAAATTAAATGTTAAAATAAAAGTCATTGAAGAGGCCCCTCCCACCTCCTTTTACCCAAGAATAAATCTGAATAACTCAGAGAAGCCTGCTACCAGATGAGCAAACAATTTGATCACATAGTCTTGCGGATGTAAGATCTTTAATAGATTTTTAAACAGTCCTTACCCAGTGACCTTTAAACAAGTTGTAGTTATCATGTGCAAATTCATTATTTCCTAAAATGTTTTAATTTTATAATTACCTTGAATACACTACTTGCATTCAATCTAGACTCAGAATGAAACTGAGTGGTACTGAAGGAAATTGTGTGGATGGAGAACGCTGATTTTCTCGCTTTATCATTTTGGCTGTATGAGACAGTAGGGTTTTCCCCAGGTGCCTGCAGCTGCCAAAGGCTTCCCACTGCCTGCAGTCCTTCTGCCTCTGCAATGCCAGAGCACAGCCTGACCTGGCTTAAACGATGCTTCCCCCCATCGCAACATGCTCCCAGCTGTGCTAAAGGCACGACCGCTGGGCAAAACATCTGCACGAGTTTTTACCTCCTGGTGCCAGCAGAGAAAATGCGTTCCGGCAAAAACAAAAAGTTTGACGCCTGCTTGCCTGTGGCTTTTTATTTTTTTTATGGATTTTCTGGTGTTCATTAGGTCTCCCTCTTCCACCAAACTGTTTCTTCTGAAAAATGTTCCTGGGAATTTTAAGCCCTGACAGAGAACTGGAGGCTGCCCTTGAAACATGTTCAAAAGTTGCTGGGGAAATGGAGGCAGACCGGCAGACAGGAGTCTGAATGTGCTTTTCTTAATTCTCCCTTTCCTGAAGGCTTTTTATGGGTCCACCAAAGGCCATTGGGATTCCCAGGAAAGCCAGCTAAAAGTCCCATTTCAGCTGCCCATGGCACCGGTCCCATTCGTAACCCACTCCCACGCCTGGACCTGTTCCTAAGCTGGATGTTCAAGTTACGATCAAGCGTATGGGACGTCATGAAACCCCGCTGCTCCTCCCTGCACAGATTCCTTCCTGCTCCCCTCGGCCAGCTCTCTGCATCATGCTGGGGCTCCCCCCTCCTCCCTGAAACCCTCTCCCTTCCCTGCCACCTTCTCCGCCTCATTAGGGACCTTGGTAAGTCTCTGAGGAGCAGTTGGGCAGAAGTCCCTTGTTCCTGAACGCATGTTTTTTAAAGGAATGCAACACGCAAACCAAGAGCAAAAAAGCCAGACAGACACCATCCGTCGCTGTCAACACCAGAAAAAGTCAAGCTGGAGCTGTGGGAAGCACCCATTAACCCCAGCAGTACCTTTTTATCACCTGATGGCTTTGCAAGAAGGGGCTCTCATGCATCCAATAAGGCTGTCGTGGTTTAACCTCAGCCAGCAACTAAGCACCACGCAGCCGCTCGCTCACTTCCCGCCCCACCTGGTGGGATGGGGGAGAGAACTGGGGGAAAAAAAAGGTAAAACTCGTGGACTGAGATAAGAACAGTTTAATAGAACAGAAAGGAAGAAAATAGTAATGATAATAATAACAATAATAAAATGACAATAATAATAATAAAAGAATTGGAATATACAAAACAAGTGATGCACAATGCAATTGCTCACCACCTGCCAGCTGATGCCCAGTTCGTTCCCAAGCAGTGATCCCCCCCAGGCCAACTCCCCCCAGTTTATATACTGGGTATGATGTCCCATGGTACAGAACACCCCTTTGGCCAGTTTGGGTCAGCTGTCCTGGCTGTGCCCCCTCCCAACTCCTTGTGCCCCTCCAGCCTTCTTGCTGGCTGCGCAGGAGAAGCTGAAAAATCTTTGACTTGGTCTAAACACTGCTGAGCAACAACTGAAACCATCAGTGTGTTATCAACATTCTTCTCATACTGAATCCAAAAACATAACACTGGACCAGCTACTAGAAAGAAAATTAACTCTATCCCAGCTGAAACCAGGACAAAGGCACACAGAGAAACACAGCTTCCCAATAATGAAGAAAAAAACCTAACCTAGTAAAATTTGCTATATCTGAATACTTGCAACTTCTTAGTAAAACAGTCTCAAGTCTCCCCAGCTCCCTGCCAAGCCCTCGGCAGCTGAACACCTGCACACTCCATCTGTCCCTACCTTCGCAGATCACCTCCTACTTCAATCACTTGCCACCAACCTGTCCCTCACTGCTTCCTCCGGATTACTTCTCTCTCCAGACCTGATGGGACCAAAACACTCCAGTCTGCACCATTTGATTTCTGATGGAACCTGCTGCAGAGTGCAACCTTGGAAAAAAACAAGCACTCGTCGGCAAACTGCTTGTCCATGTTCTTCATGGGTTTGCTTAACTACAAAAGCTTGTGCTGCCTCTGGCTTGGAATTTAGGAGGGCTCGATAAAAATTAAAAGCTCCAGCACCAGCAGAAGTTAGAGGGGGGAAGAGGCACCATCAGTTGTGCCCCTGTAATTCAGTTCCTATTAAAAAAAATACAAGAGTTTGGGAGGTCTAGACAGGGACAAGAAGAATTGGGCATAGATGGAAAATGTAACCTTTGATGAGTGACAAGTGAGATTATACGGATGAATACTAATGAGAAAGCTTTGAATAATTCATACTCGGGGTTCAAGGTAAAACGGTTTAACCTGATACCTTAGTAGTTTTGCTATCTTGCTGGCCTCAGGAATATTATCTCAAAGAACAAGATCTGAACATAACCCAGGTTTTAGATGTTAATTTGTCCAGAGGTATTTAAAAATCAAAGCTCGCTCACAGTTGTCTAAAAATTGCAGTGCAAGCACTGCAGGTCAGATGGCTTTCCTTCAACCCCGGCCCTCCAACCTTGCCCCATGCCCATCAGCACTTGCACCAGCATAACTTTTCAGCATTATGCTTCAGAAAAAACCTGGACCACCAATTCTCACAAAGGTGAAAAAAACAAATTGGAGGAGTCTTGATCACGATGCTCCAAATCACAAAGGAAAATGCATTTCTTAGGGCAAGGTTATTTATCTTACTAAGCTCTTCCCAGGAAGAGCCCAGTTTAGAAACTGGGTGCAGTTTCAAAATTTAGGATTACATTTTATCCTGTTTCATCTTCTGCCTTGCCGAGTCCTTCACAGCACTCATTTTAAATCTTGAAATAAACTTATACCTTTAGACAGAGTCCCAATTAACCAGTCCTCCGAGAGAAAGCCCTCTGTTCCTCCAGTGAATAGGAGGAAACCTGGACAACCACCAAAGTTATTTTTAACTGTACTGTAACATGTTGGTACAAATTCCACTTTCACACATAGCCTTTCAAGTGATATAAAAGATGACAACAAGTGAGATAAACTGGGAAGCAGCAGCCATTGAGGGCATGAGAAAAAACTCTCTCTCGCGCGCACGCCAGGCAGGAGATAAATCCAACATTACAAATTAGCACCATAAATATTACACGCATTTGCAGTGATTTATATACTTATTTTATCTAAGCCAGGCATTTCTTGCTTTCTAAGGAGGAAGAAGGATAGCAAAAGGATACCCATCCGTCCCAGGTGCTGCTGCCTGCATTGGGAACTTTCTGCTCACCCGTTACAATAATGCCATGCAGCTTGCCAGGTTTTTTTTTTATCTGCAGATCACCGCATGCTTATACAAATGTAAATAAATCGGAGGTTTATCCTAAGGACAAATTCGTCTCATTCGATCTGGTGTTTCAGTGCTTCTGCTGCACTTGCATATCAGAATTGCAATGCAGCTGCTATATCAAGAAGCTGTAAAACACAGACGCATTTGCCTATAGCTTCCTTTTTGTATTCTTCCTTCCTCTCTTGCGAACTTCACATCACCTTTCGTACTTTATCACTGTGCTGCATAATCTCTATCTCTGCAGAATTGCTGGGCTCACTACAGCACCTAATACAAAATATAAAATATTGCACTGTTCACCCATGCAAAAGGCCAATTTTCATTAATCAAATATTCAGAAGAGTCAGTGCTCTATTATAATAAAAGCTCAGAAACCAGAGTGTGAGGAAAAACACATAAGATGGAGTTTCACCACATGACATGCTGAAAAAATTCCCACCGGGAAAATCTCAGCACTTCATTTCAGAACAGCCATCAACCAGCTCCTGCTGCTGGTGGATGCTCTGCACCTTTATCGCAAATAAAGTACAATAGCAATGAATATCTGTCTCTAGTAAAACGCATCCTCCCTTACTCCCTTACCTGCTGGCAGCGGAAACTCCAAAATATTGCACAGGAGGTGTTGCAGTACGCTTAGTGCACAATGCAATACAAATCCACTGAGGGGATGAGCTGTTGCAATCACCCACTGAAGAAAAGTAACTTAGAGATGTAACAAATGACACTTTTCATTTTGTAAACACGGTTTAATCCCACCTTGCAACAGCCAAGAGGGTGAGAAGTAGCTCTAAATGCTTCCAAAGGCACGGAGCCCCACCAGGAGAGGACCTGGCGCATCCCCCAGCCGCCAGCCTGGAGGAACCAAGTTGCGCCAACATCCACTCTTGCATTAACAACTGGGTATTTATTTAATACACGCAAGATGCTTGATTTGTGTCTTTTCATTTCTAAAGCTTCCAGTTTGGCAGCAGAGGACAGTCAGGACATAAGGACAGAGAAATCACGAGCTCACATTTAACAGGCGCGGGGCAGGATAACCCAAGAAGTTCCCTTGAATTGTTCATATTTTAAAGGTGGGCTTTCCCTCTGCCACATCCTCAAGTTTCCACTTACAATTTTATATGCCAGGCTCCAGCTGGATAATCCTGCCAGCCTAGGATTATACCAGCACCCTACCCATAAAAACCTTCCTGCAAAAAAAAAAAAAAGCTGCTCCACTCACACCTAAACCTTGAGGGTCTCCTATTCCCAGACCTTCTGTGATGCTCTGGGCAGCTTTTCAGTTTATTCACACAACACATGCTCCACTTCAGCAGCTCCCCGTGACATCTGAGGCCCAGCAAGAGCTGGATACATGGAGAACAGCACCCAAAAACCCACTAGACCCAACACCCGCTGCAGGATCCACGCGCTCGAGCTGCCACCCCTCCACACCCGTGCCGTCCGCTTCCCAAAAAGAAGTAATTTCCCCAAAATAAGTCATTTTGCAAAGTGAAGGCTCTAACCGAATTCTAAATTTTAATTCTATTTTATGCAGTACTGCAGAAAAGTGGACACTGAAAAATTATCTGACTGGGAGCTTAGCAATAGAAAATCATAAATCATTCTGGCAGTTATATAGTTTTCTTGTGAGGTAGTGCTTATGGGAGTAGCTGTTAACTAACGGAGGCATGCGTTTGGCACTGGTGCTTTTCAGAGTCTCCAGTCGGTAGGTGTAGTGACTATTGATTCGACTGCAGTGTCCCGGTTCTGTATTTACAGCCTTTTCCCAAGGGACAGGGAAGCAGACGTGAAGGTCTGTCACTCCCAAAGGTCATTTTGGGACCCAGGAAAGGATTTAGGGGTTGGATCCTCTGTGAGAAAAATAGTAATAAAACCAAAACAGAAGTAACAGGCAGCAAGAATACAGAGAGACTACTTATTGTTAATTAAATCTGCAGTGAGCACAATGACAGGAAAAAAATAGGAAATTAATTCATTGTCTATATAGCAAAAGAAACTAATGGATGTTTGGGGAGGTTTTGACAGCAAAGAAAAAAAAAAAACAAAAAACCCATGTGAAGCAGGAAATTAGACTACTTTTCCAGACTCTACAAGGCCCCATTAGGCAGAACAATTAGCAAATCTTTCAGCAGATAAAAATAGAAGAGCTTGTGGTCACACTGCTGGATTTTACCTCAAAAAACACTCATGTGCGTTAATTGAGTCTTATGTAGAATTTTGCCAAGCGTGTCAGCTATATTCCCAACTGGAATAAACTGATGGGGCACAATGGAACCGGGACGATTCATCCTAGCTCATCTGTAATGCTACAACCAATATTTGTTTATGAATAGAACCCTTGTGCTAAAAGACGAGCTGGTTTCAAACTTTTAAAAGATTTTAAGTCTCCTTCAGTTGTGAATCAGGAGGAATGAGCAGGAGAATGTTCCGCAAAGCTACCAAAACCTGATTTAAAACAAGGAGAACCGAGACACCTAACTCTCAATTTAAGGAGTTACTTCCTGAAATATTTATTTTCCCAACAAATCAATAGCTACAAATCCACAAATCCAAATGGATAAAACTATAGAGGAAAAAGTAGTTTGCTTTAGAGCCACTAAAATACTTGAGTTGTGCAGCTTAGATTTAATCCAAAAACATTAAATGCGAGCAGAAATGTATCAATACTGACATATCTCACAACCACCATCATATAAAACAGTGGCTGTTTGTCAAGTTAACTTGCTTGCTAATTACCTACTATAAAAAAAAAAAAAAAGGAGCTAAGCACACGTAGGTGTGGAAACGTTTCAAGAGGGAGCTGGAAAAAAAAAGTTATTTGAGCATTTTGCATATTAATACTGCTCTTACTGTTCTGACTGCTCTTATATTTAATTGCAGTGGTTTCAACCACATCAGGATAATCAATCATCTCTTTAAAATGTAATTAACTCCTGCAAGAAACTGTTCATGAAGGGAATTAAGAAATTTACTGTCTGAAGCTAAATTTGGGGTTACTTATAGATTTCTTATAGAAATATTCTAGTACCGGCACATTAACTTCTAGCTCTGCAAGTGTTGCTCAGGTTACATTTCTGCTGAGGGTGGGGAGAAGTGGACCTTCGCAGGAAACACGGGACAGAAGGAAGGACATTTTGGGGGTTTTTCAGGGTTGGGTTGGGTTTTCTTGGGAGAGACAGTGGGGTGAAGGCAGATTGTCTTTATTATCTGGAACTTTTAATGATTTTTTTTTTTTTTTTTTACAGTATATATTCCGCAAAGATCCTCTAAAAGGAAAAGAAGAGAATAAGTTTAAGTCAATAATGAAGCTGCTCTTGAAGAGGCAGATTTCATCTTTGCTTAACACAGCAGTATGTTTTCTGGCTCAGTACTTACACACGCTCCCCCCCCCAAGCCATAACTAACCCAGCCTTTACCTGCGTCACCTACTTGATGCGCAGCAGCTTCCAGTCGGAAAATTGGGAGTCGCTTCCCAGCCATGGGGATGAAACACCAAGCCAGCTAATCTATTTGCAATAGATACCAACTTTTCACCTGTGGATGGCCTACAAACTTAATTCTTTATCAAATTCAAAATACACAGATTCCTAAACCCAACTTGGAGGCCCAGTTCAGTCTTTTTTTCAGAAAAATAAAACCCACAAGAAATCAGCTATGTGAATCATAACAAGAAGTTGTTCTCCACCAGACAGCATCCTTGTCAGCTTCCATTATGCTCTGACATATGATTTAAATGGGAGTTAAAAGATAAATATTCACCAGTTATTTGATTTTATTAAAGAAGTCTTAAAAATACCCTTGATATACACTTCAAACGAGACTGTTGCTTTGCAGCTGCCTGAACTGTGGCATTTACCACGCAAATAACAATAAAAATGAGGGAGAGAACCAGCAAAGGGATGGCAAATAAACATTACTGCCTTTCAGCTTTCTCTGAACCAGCGGCAGACTAGGCGTTAAAGAAAAAAAATAAATTAAAAATAACTTTGCCTTAAAGAGTTTCTGTCTAAGCAGCAGCTCATTGAAAGTTTTTCTTGCTCATATGCGCACACAGTCGTGTCCCAGCGCGGTTGGCCCCGGTGAGGATGATGCCCACAAGAAAAAATTTCAGGCAAAGAATGGCAGCTCTGGTTCCAGCCACACGCAATGGTCAAAGGAGGGCTGCAAAAAACTCCCAATGCGGAGGGTCTCGGTACCACCTTCTACAAAAAAAAACAAACCAGCCTCACCATTTTCCATGTTAGCTTATGAACAGCCATGCAAGTTACACAGAGAGGTTTTAACAGATGGAGCAACCAGCTGGAAGTCAGATACTACTTTCCCTATAGCTGGACACATACAGAGCTCTATTAAATTTTAAATTTTAATCAGAGAATGTCAAGTTCAAAATTAGACTTAAGCCTCTGATTTTAAGGTTTGGGGAATGAAATATATTATCAGTCATAAATGCCCTTTATTTGAAGGAGATGGGGAGTGTCATTCTTGTTTTAAAAAGCAGGCACATAGGCAAGTCATTTCCCCTCTATCCCTCACAAAACACACGAGTTCCGTGCGAAAGACTCAAAGCAGGATATAGCACAGCCAGGCCAACTCAGTGATTTTAAAAAATAAACCAAAATAAAATAAAAACCAAAAAGCCACCATACCTAAGACTTTTACGTGAGAAATCTTAACAACAACAAGTGTAACTCAAAACAATCTTTCTGCTGGTGACAAGACTTTACTGTAAATGTTAACAGACTCTCATATAATGCAAGACCAGACAAACACCCTCCTCGGACCCCCACCCCGTGAGACCAGGGACCTCCAATGCCTCTCCCATCCCACGTGAGCCTTTACCCTCCAATTACTGCGATGTAATTACAAGCCACCCGCCACTGCTGGGATATGAGCACGGGGCAGATCCTGAGCTAAACCCAGCACGTCCTGGGGACACGGTAATTTTTGGGGGGTTGCAGTTAGAGTGACGGGCAGGTGGTGATGAGACTAACACCTCTCCTGATGGACTCGCACGGCATTCCCCTGCTTTGTGAAGATGAGGATGGAGACTTCAAACCTGCCGTGCTCCCCTCTGGTCACGAGGGCTGCATGGGTTTATAGCTTGTTTTATAAGTATCATTAACCATTGCTGCCCTAGGTAGGAGTTCTTCATCTGGTTTTACTACATGTGATAATGGGATTTTAAGAATTCTTTCTCAGACAATAATTTTCATATTTGTGAAAAAGCATAGGACTGTCTATAATTGAACATATAAGCAGAGCATGGATATTAAAAATGGAATAACCTTCACTTCAGAAAGTGCCAATTTTTGGAACACCCAGGAGAAGCAAGTGCCTTCGCAGGAGTGCGGGGCTCTGCGGTGCAAGGTTCCCCGGCTGAATTCAGCTCAGCTCGGAGAGGCTGCCCACCCATGAGATGTGCACAGCGTTAAGGGATTCAAAAGTGCAATACAAGAAATCTTCAAATGTTTACTTGTCTTATACAGATACTTTCCACACAGCAACACTAAGATCCAGCCCAACACATGAAAGCCCTGATTCCACTTGAAAATCTAGGAATATATATTATTTTTTTTAAGAGTGCAAGCTGTGAAACAGAAGAGAACAGACTCAGATTTGCAGAATACAGTCGCTTCTACTTTAATCTTTGCCTCTTTCCTGCCATAACTAGAGAGGGACCCAAGATGCAGAGGTTTCATTTGAATTATTATGCCGTGCATTTCAGCAGAGAGGGATTCAGCCTCCTGGCTCAGACCTGTTGCAGACGGAGCCCAAGACACAGAGCACCGACGCGCAACCGGGCATCGAAGCACAGGGCTGGAGGGAGAAGGGAATATCTGTGTCCGTTCTCCCTGAGCAGACCCAGCTTTTCTAACACACGGAGGAAACAAAGGGGAAAGAATCGGCAGAATTAATAAATGCAACTTCCCACCTTCCCCAAGAGGAGGAACCCAGGGCTGATCTTTGGTGCCTGTTGCGATGCAGAGCAGGTACAGCCCCAGGGCTGTGCATTTGTCTCGGTACTAATCTGAGACGAGGATTAACCCGATTGAGTAATTACGGCCCCCAGTCCCCTTTACTGGAGCACAATCCGACAAACCAGCGGACTGGATCAATATCAGAGTCTGCGCTCTTTTAAGAGGATACCTAGAGTCGCTTTTTTTGGCACACTCTGTGTCAATAAGAGAGAAACACCTTCAGCTTTCTACTTCCTAACTTAAATAACCCTGACAGCCTAAGCAAAAGTCGGGATAAACAGCAAGTATCTCTATATAGACAAGCACGCGGCTATTGCCTCAGACCCCGAGTAAACCTTTCCAGCAGGCTGAGGCTATTCAGGGGTGAGGGACTGGTGTGGGATGTTATTCCAGCTGGGACAGACTATGTTGTTTTCACTAAAACCAGAAGATGTATACCCTGAGTGAGGGTTTTCGGTAGCACTGTCAAGTCCTAGCTCCATTTACCACGTACAAAATCTGTGCTGGATACACGGGTAGCATGAGGCACGTAAGAAACATCGCAGTGGTCATTACACAGAAAGACATAGCTTTTGTAGGTAAAATAATTGCAGTTCTCCACACAAGGTAGTATCTGCTAGGCAGGACCAGGAAACCCTGCGGAGCCTAAAGAAACTCTCAAAAATCCCACTCCGAGCCCTGACACAGCCCCACCGCACCCTGTCAAGTCCCTTCAGTCCCTTTTCTTCAGGATTTGACAAAAGGACAAATTAGATGTGTCCCTCCAACAGGCCATGAAACAATCAAAGGAAGTTTTGTACAACGCAAATGCAGTTCTGGTTTTATTACACAGATAAATAGATTGAGATAGGATCCACCTCAACACTTACTTATAGTTTTATCATAAAAGTTAACAGTGAATACTGTTCTAAATTGACATGGTCTGTCTTCCAGTTTATCAGTGAAGGGCAGAGATGCAATTTATAATTACTCATGTATTACATTTATTGCTAATAAAACAGATATATTTTTTTTAATTTTCACGTGGCACTTAGTGAAGGCTTTGATGACTGCAAGAACCGTTTATACCACCACCTGTCATTTAACCTCAAAATACACATTCCTCACATCTTGAAAACCCTATGAAAAAAAGAACCAAACCGAGGAATGAGGTTAAGCTGTCACCTCTCCCTACCCTCCACACCATTAAACAAGCAGACAGACAGACTTAGGTCCCTCCACCTCTTGGCAGCTCTTTCTCCTCCCTGTTTTGTCAGCAATAGTCCTCCTCCAGCACTCAAGCCTAGGGCGGGCTGAGGTTTATTTGAGCGCAGCACGCATGCCAGTCAGCCTTCCTATTCATCATGCTCTGGCATGAAGTCTCCTGATAGTTTTTGTTCATTTGTCCATAGACTCAAAAAAAAAGTGAAAAGCCTGAAAGGGAGATCGGGAAAGGTTAATTGGTTTCGTTGACCATCTGTTTGTGCTGTGAATAAACGCTGAGAATAACGTGTAACAAATAGCATCTACAAGGATTAAATAAATCAATTCTGGGGATTAGAAATAACCTAAGGACTGTGTTAATGGAGCAGGAGTCCGTGTAACAAAATCAGCCTTACTGAGCTGTGGAGTTTGTGACATTTAGGGGATAGAGAACCAAGGGTTCCCAGGAAGCCTGGGGTGAAATAGGAAAATAAAACAATTAGATGGCCAAGTAAAACTTGAGCAAATGTCTAGACAAGTACACATGGAGGACAGAGGCTGGTCCCACCTGGTTCCAAAAAGTAGTTACAAGTCTGCAATCTCTTCTGGCATTTTATTTTCTCCTTGTCCCACCCCATATTGAGGTAGTACTTTAAGAACTCCTATACTGATAAAGTTAACATTTTCAGGTTTTAATGCTAGTTTTCCCCCTCTTTTCTTATCCTTTCCTTTCAGTTCTAGAAGGTTCAATGAACCTCACTGAATATGACTCCAGCCCACTGCAGACTGTGATCTTTGTGAACCAGGATCACCCGGAAATTTCTTGAAACAAAACTTTGATTTGATAATCCATGATCTGTTTGAACTACTGGACAACAGAAACATTTCAGAAGTGTCTAAATAACTTTAACTGGTCAGTCCCCCCTTTCAAACACAACAAACCATTTAGGAACAGTCGTAAAGCCCTTTGGTGAATTGTGGTTGTCTTTATCTGTAGATATCCACCAGCAGTTGCAGATACTACATATATTTAAAAAAAAAAAAAAACAAAAAAAAACAAACAAAAAAAAACCCCACGCCTGTAATGTACCTAAACCTCATGTCTTAAATTCCATAGAAAAGTACATAACTTAGTGCTGGGAAAAGAAGAATACTTGCTAACAGGAGATTGTGAAAGTTGCAGCATTCTCCAATTTGTGACATACCTTATCCATTTAAAGCAATTTTGCACAATCAATTCATTGTATTGTCCATATAGAACCCGTGGAAAGCATCCCAAACCCAGAAAACTACAGAAAAATCAACAACTGAAATTATTTTAACTTTCTTCCAGTAAAATTGCCGGACTGCTCGTTGTTGCAGAAATAACACCACACTGCTTTTTGTATAGAACTTTCTTGCCATGATCAAGATCAACCCTTCCTTACTTGCAGCATCCTGCAGGTGTTACTTTAACAATACCATAAAGACATAAGTGAATTCTTGTTTAATTAGCAGAATAGGGGCATGCACCATCAGCCCTCCAGATGCAGGCATGAAAACTGCTCAAGAATAGTTCCCCAATAGAAAATCCTATTATTATGCAGCGAGTAGCTTATTTTAAATTTTGCCTCAAAAGCCTATCGAAGCTAAGTCAAATTTCACACCAAAATGAGTGGAAAGAAGGTCTAGGCTTCGGTAGCTGGTTAACTTTCTTGTGTGCTAGCGAGTGCCACAAAAAAATCTCTTAGTAACTGCAGTATTAAAAATCCTCTCTATTCTAACTACATGATGATACCACATAAACAGCTGTAATCAGCCCCACTGGACATGACACAAACATAACAGGAGAAAATTAAGTGGAATGTATCTTCAGAGAACGGCATTTCTTTTCTCTTGAGCTTCCTCAGGATTTACAGTTAGTATAAATGGCTGCAGTCTTAGAGTTAAAATTTATTCACATAGAAGGAATCTTATAAAATTAAGAAGAGGAAATAATTCAGATATATTAGAAAAATCTCAAGGAAAACGAACAAGCAAAAATCCTAAGGGGAAAGAAGAAATTTTATACTGACAGGATTCATATTAGAGAGCTTTCAAGCCTATTATTTTAGCTGAACTCCCATTGCTAATGCAGATAGAGGAAAAAGCTCAGAGATGGATGTTCTGCCAGACCCACAGATGAGTTACAATAGGTCTTAAAGTACATCCTGTTTCCTTGTAATAGACTGTCTGTTCCCGTACCCAAAACCACTCTGAGTCACAGGAATTGGGTGGGGAACAGGAGAACCCTTACTGCTCCCCTCTGAATTTCATTTTCAAAATCATAACTATCACTCAAAAGGAATAATATTTGTATACGAATTAGGTAGAATGAGTCATGTGAATTTAAGTTTTTCATCAGAAGACTTCATTAGGTGAGTTCAAGCACAGTGGGAACTAGGCATCACGTCTTGCTAAAAAACCACATGTGGTAGTGTACGCACATGACACTCTATGTCCTAAATGTCCTTGAGAGGGAAAAGATAACCTGTAACAGGAAGGAACAGGCCATTTCTTTCAAATGAAAGAAACGCTGGATTTCAGGCCTTTGTCCAAATTTTTTTATGGGATTAAAAAAAAATGCTAATCTCAAAAAGGTTTTGGTAAACTGCCTGGATGAAAGCTGTGGCCTTCAGCATATATGTGTAGACAGCAATAGAAGAAAAAAAATATATTCTGGGAATAGTCTTCCAGAATGGGCCAAACTTGGTATGAAGTGATTTTGACAATTTTGGTAGGGCTATGAGCCACTGTGGGACAGGTTTCCTCACCAAGAAGGAGGGAAGATCATTTGAAACACAACATCCACATAGGAACCTGGTGAGATGGTCTCATACGTTGTTAGACAGTTGATTCAGTTCAGCAGGTTTTGTTTAAAAAAAAAAAAAAAAAAAAAAAAAGGTGTTTTGCTCAATGTTTTCATAGAAAATTCCAGACTAGTCCTTGAAAACGCTAACATGAAAAGATGAATTTAATAAAAGGCACTTCACAAGTTTAAGTGACAAGCTTAGATCTCCGATACAACTGTATCAAGAACCATTAGCTTAGAAATATGTACAAATACAGAGCGAACAAGTTCTGAACATAGACAATGATTGATGATTAATGATCAGTTTATTAGATGTGACAGTAGCTAATGTAGTGTCTCGAGCTCATGCATTGCTCAAAACGTTGTAATCCCACTGTAAACATGAGGAAAAATAACCGCATGTTGCCTGGTTTCATGATTTTGCCCTTGAGAGCACTCCACTGACAGGACATCTCCACAGCCTTACAGGACCCACCAGGGACCAGCAGCCCACGGGAAAGCTTTGCTCTACGAGGCCACTTCCATCATTTTGCCTACAAAATTTCCTAACCTTGACCCAAGGGCAGCCCCTCTGCCAAACAGCCCGTATGGGCTCAAGCGCACACTACACGTAGCTGAGAGACTTTATTTCCCACAAGCAACAAAACAAACCTCCCCCCGTTGTTGCTTGGAGCTCATAATTCAGCAAACACCCATGGCAATAACTTCAGAGTAACCTTGGTATGATCACACCACCTTCTGCAAATCCAGAGATCAGTCACATCCTGCTCGTGCACAGAAACCTACACTCCATGTCAGAAAGTTGAGATTTACTTATTCCTTGTACACAGTTGTGCCAGAATTATTGATCCCAGGAGTGGCTGTAACCTTTGGAAACTATATTTCTTGGTAGCACTCGGCAAAGAGAGTGAATAGGATCTCAAAGAACCAGAAGACCGAGAAATCCAGCATGAACGTAGAAGCCATTTTTAAGTGTATAGAAAAATGCATTGCCTTTAAAACTGATGCCATCCTTTTGCTCCAGCCCTCTCAATGAATCAATGGAAGCTTTGCCTCTAGAAACAGAGCTCGGCCGTGACTTTCTGGTGTTTCAAGAGTTCCTTGAACTACCTACGTGAAGACTAGTCTTCCATTTTTAACAAACCATAAGAACAGAAGATGTATTTTAAACCCAGAAAGTTAAGTTAGACAGTTCACAATACACGCTGGGAAAATCTCTAGTTGTGCATGACACTCCACATAGCCTGTTGAAAACATACTGTCAGTGCAGATCCATGTTCGAGCTGCAATAAGAAGATGAAATAAAACTACATAACCAAAAGTGATGGGATTTTTCTTAGGAGTGAATTGAAAGAAATAAACTCTGATAGAAAACACTGTATCTTAGATCTCTTTAAAACAGATTCCTGGGGATTTATTATTTATTTGTGTTAAGAATGGAAAAACTTAGAAAGAAATATCATGTTCAATTTCTGTAAGCTGTAAACTTGCAAAGAAAGATCCTGCCTGATTGTCCAATTTCAGGTTAACTGTTGGTGTGAATTATGAGCACGGTCTAATTTTTTGCACTTACCTGGAGAACTTAATTGTCAGATCTTAACTGTGTTAATGTTTGATAGGACCTTGCAAAGAGACACACATCTGCCTCAATTCTGCACTCCAGTTAACTCATTAATTGCCGTCACATTAACCACTCTCTCCCTGCTTCTGCAGCTGCAGAATAATGCTTGCCAAAATGCGTAAATTATTCAGTGGCCTCTTAATGCAAAGATAAACTGCCAGCCTCAATATTTGCACCAGATGATACAGCAAAACCTCCAAGGATCCCCATTTTAACACATTTCCTGTCTGATTTAATCTTATTTATGCACTAGCTTAAACCCCTCTGCCCTCATTGAATTGGTTTTGCTGATACTTAAGGATTTCATTCAGGAAGCCTCAAGGCACATGGCCATCTCTTAAAGTAAAGACCTATTTTTGATCTGGATATTTATACTCTGAGTGTTTGAATAATCATCACACTTGTATTTTTCCTAACCAGAATCAGCAGCATTACATGCCACAAACTCACTGTCATCCACCTACTCCATCTATTTACCTACTTCTGCAACCTCCTTGGCATACCCAGATCACCCAAAACTGTGGGTATGGGTTAACACCTCCCAACCTCATCCTCTGCTGATACAAGGGCTGGGACCACTGCAGCCATACAGGAATAGACCAAATTTCCTAATTTCCCTGTATGCCAATGGAAGTCAAAGGCCTTCTTTCCATTTATGCTTTTGAATTATTTTTTTTTTCCATCTGTCCTTTACCCCTTGGAAACATGACCACTCAACCAGAAAATTGCATAGAAATTATCCACAAGGTTTGAATTAACAAACTGATGTTCCTGGGGTTCAAACATGGGCTCCCAAACATTCAGATTTTGCAGCAAGAGGAAATAAACTGCTTCTGGGGCACAGAAATTGCCAGCCCAGCCCTTCCCAGGAGGAGTTATTCCAAAAGTTCTCTTCAGAAATTCATTTTCCTCTCTTGGCAATTACGCAGCTCCTCTATATTTCACCTACAATTTATCAAACTTAAATAAAGACATATTTTGCATCTGTCGCCTATATACAGAGCTAGTTACATGTCACCATCGTGCCATCTCAGTTATTTCAAAACAGAGCTTATACCACTAAGCCATTCCCCAGTGGCACTACATATCCAAAACAAGCCTTTCTTCCCTGCCAAATCCTAACAAAATAAGTTTAGAGCACAAACAGAGCTTCCCAAGTTCCTCATATTCGTGAGCAGTGGAATGTGTCTTGTCTGGCAGAATTTAGTATTCAAATCTGCCAGGTGAAGTCCCCTTTCTAACAACCATGAAGGACAATACCTTTTAGAAACCCCTTTCTTAGAAACTCTTGGTTTTTAGTCTGCTCGTACACAGGCCTTTGGGATTTGGAGCACGCTGTATGCAAGAGCAGGCTAGCATTTTATTTAGGGAAAGAAAACCTGATTTTGTCAGAGTACCTGTCCACTTTGAGTCACCATACAGTCACAGATGCGAGCTGCAAGCTTGCCACCCATGTTTGGCATGAGGTTTGTTACTTTTGCTTTAGAGTACACTTTTTTTTTTTAAATCTCATCTCCTTTAATTCATCTGAGCCCAGGGAGCAGCACTTCGGATGGCAGCACTGGCTATAAGCCCACAACAGTAAGATCTATTGGGTTTCTTCATTTCCTGGACATAATTTTTCTTTACTCCTTTCCATTAGACGAACTCTTTGTTTGCACCTCACCTTGTTCCCAAACACAACGCTCCTTTGGTCAGACACTACAAGCAACCTGCCTTTGGTAACCTGTGAAAAATCACTTCTCAACAGCTTTGCAAATTTTTGAAGGACGCTAAAGATCAAAACTAAGTTTAATTCCTCAGGACGGTTCTTAGGCTGTGCCAAACCACATTGAAATTATCTGAGAGAGGAGTAAAAACAGAAGCTGCGAAACCCATTTCAACTTCCATCAAGTCGAGATGTAACAAGAGGCTGGAAGAGCCCATGACAAGCCAGAACAGCAGCAGGTACATACCCGCAGGGACTCGTCCACTCTCTGGGACACCCAAATGCAGGAGCTGGGTTTAAATTTGAAAAAGAAAAACTTTTTTCTGGAGTAGAGCACAGGGGCCAGGGGAGGGGAAGGGGAGATGGCACTGCAGGGAGCGAAGCAGTCCAAAGCTTGGCTTAGGTAGCCTGGGGATAACGCTAAATCCATATTCCTCAAACAACCCCTGACTGAGGCAACTGGCACCCACAGAGGGATGCAGAGGAGTGGGAGGGATTAAAAACAGCTACTTCCAATTTTCAGGTTTCCATAAAATTTCTATTCAAAGGTCCAGGCTAAATTGTGTCTCCTGAAGAGGATTCTTAGGGATAGCGTTCGCAGGATTAAATCAAGTCATGTTTAGGTAGCAGTATTTGCTTAAACCCGATTTTCCAAAGTAATTGCTTTTAATGAAACTTCAATCTGTGTAAAACAAAGATTTAAATATTCTGCCTACAGATCACATTGTGCAACAAAAACCACATTTATCTTGCATAATGAAGTTTTTTTTTTAAAAAAAAAAATCTATTTCTATCTCCCACTGAGAAGAGATTTCATACATCCTTTCCACATATGTCAAGAATTGTGAAAGGATGGGGATTTTTTTTTTGTCCTGTGTATTATTAAACATAATAGTCAGCCACCTCTAGAACCCATCATTGATTGAGATAAATGAAGCTATTTAAAAAAAAAAAAGCCTAATGAAGTCTCTTTGGTGCCTCTGAAACTCGGCAGTAAAGATAAATGAGAAACAATTTCTCGATATCCATTATTTTAAATTACAGATATCAGCCCTGATGCTGTTCTCAAGGTTTATTGAATTTTCATAGAATATCATCAACTTCTACATTCCACACGTGTAATTGAAACCCCAGACCAACGTGTTTTTCTCTGGTGTCAAGTTTAAAAGGCAGAGGAGAACACCTCTGCCACACCTGGACCGCACGGGAAGCCGATTGCCACCGCAGCTGATGTGACACCGCGGCTGAACTGCGCGCTCTGCGCCGGTGGGGACATCAAACAGGAGAGCTTCACCTCTGCTCTCGCTGTTTATTTGCCAGCCCAAGTATCTGGCAGTTCTCGTTGCAAATTTAGCTTTGTCACAGTCTTTCATGGGAGAAGTAGTTTCTATTTAGCCCAGCGTTGGTTTAGGTAGCCGGTATTGCCAAAGTTTTTGGATTAATAGGGAGGTGAAAAGTGAAAAAATAAAGAAAAAAAATTTACAAGTCAGGGCCTCAGAATTATGTTACTGGCTTAAAATTAAAAAGGTTTTTCTTTTGCTTGCTCTGCAATTTACCTGGTGCTCTTTCTGCTCTCCTCAAAAGACTATAAATACGAACAAACCGCAGGCTCCTCTCCTCAAACCCAGGATCTACACATCAAACCAAAGCCAAAGGACTCAATGTTTCCAGCCGGCCAGGCTCTGCCTAAAAAGGCCGTTGATTTTGAGCAGGTCCCAATGACGGGCTTCCTACTCGCTGGCCCCCCCCGAGATGGGCACTGCCACCCTACACCTGCCCAAAGCTCCCGCTCAGGCACAGAAGTATAATCGAGTATATAAATCAAAACAGAGATCCTAATTCAATGCAGACATAACCTACGGAGTCATTCCAGGTCCCCTTTTCTTTGTAATTGCCAAGAAGTGGGTTAAAGAGGCAGCAGGCAGCGTGCAGGACGGGGGTCTCTGCCTCGCGCCCACCAGGGTCTGGTTTGGGGACAACACAGGCGTAGTTAAATCCCTACCTTGAGAGTTCCCTGCTTCTCCCCTGGAGAGACACCCACGACATCTCCTGCTGCTGCCCTCAGCCTAAAAGCATCTTTGTTTTTCCTCCTCTGTATTGTAGACACGGAGCAAGACTTGCAAATATCTCAGCAATTGGGAGAAAGTTAATGACACAGCAGGAGGATGCTGTTGGATTTGTCTCTTACGGTTTTAGTATTTGCTTTATTACATTGGTATGGGGGTAGCAGAGCTGCTACTGGGTAATTTAAATTTAATCATTTATTTTGACACTTTTAACTAGAATGCCAAAAATACCTGCAACTGAGAAGCAGCACTTTATTGTGTGCTGCCATAAATCTACATTACAAAAAATACTCCTCTTTAGTCTACTTTGATTTATCTTCGAGTGAGAGCTATCCAGAATTGCATAACGAAACATAATACCGCTTACATTTAATACGGCATTTTATCTATTACCTGGAAAAGGATCTAAAACTCATTATTATAATCTCTAAAAACGTTGAATTTTTAACTTCACAGCATTTTATAAGAGCTTGAGAAATATGAACTTAATCAGGGCAAGGCTAAGGTTCAGGACTCTACCATAAGGAATCTTTTGGATCTAAAAGCTTTCTACATGGTAGAAAATAGAATGTCGTTCTATTAAATGCAACCTATTCCTTAATACGGTCCATTATTTTGCTAGGTCTGTCTAAAATCCTTAAAGCGATAGTTGCAATGGCCTTACTTTTTTAATCCTTGCACACTCAGCTGGGTATCTGCTGCTTCTTGCATAACCTTCCCAAAGCTCATCTCATTTTGGAAGTTAAACCCCGGCTAGAGGTTTCTTTAGTTCCTTAAGCTCCACGTGCCTTGCAAAAGGCTGGTGCTCTGAACTGCTGACAGCTGTTTCATCTTCCATCTTTTAATTGCACAGACTACTTACAGACCTCAAACGAGATAAAGCAAAGTAGCACCTTCCGGAGCAATTCCTACCACAACAGCTAACAAAAGCAGCCCACCACGACCACGGCAATGTTTCCAGCAACTCCATCATGTGTAGACCCAGGAGCACCGGCTGCTCGCTGTCGTAGCTGTGTCGACTTCTAGCGTTGCGAGCAGAGGCAGGCAGGACAGAAAAATCTGGCATTTGGCACATCCAGCCCACACATACTCAAGGATTTTAAATAAGTTTGGGTTGTCATAGCAGAGTCTGTGTGGGGAGGGACAGCGAGAGAAGAGAACAATATTGGCAGTTCACTTCGGGTATTTGCTCAAGGTCCATTTCTAGAAGGAACCTTGACATGGAATTAGCCGCTACTGTATTTTACAATAAACTAATCCCTTTGGCACAGATCTTCAGCCTCCCTTACAGCGGATGACACAGGTTACTCTTCCACTTCTGCGCTTACGGGGCTGAAAGCGCTTGCTGGGTGTGTGCACTCAGACGTGGTACATCGTGCCCAATTTCTTCCCACATCTGCTTCTTGGGAAGGCTTCGTACAGCCACCCACCCTACGGCACGCACCCCTCTTCAAAACTAAGTCTCTTTATACCAGACTGTTCTCTAGTAGCTTAATTCCAAAGCACCTAAAGTGATCTTGAAAAGCAATGTGTTTATATACACTAGGTGGTCTTCTGAATGCTTCATGAGTAAAAACAAAAAACAAACCAACCAAAAAAAAAAAACCAAACCCTACACTCATTACATGCAATCTGCAGAGCTACTTTCATAAAAATTGTCATAGTACAGTGGCTTTCCGTATTACAAAGGTTTTATGTAAGGAAGAAGCAGGATTTGTATTAATCTGGCAGTTTTACAGTCACGGAAGAAAGCCAAATTGTTTGTGTTTCAGCGATAATCTTGTGTCAGTGAGCTAGTTAACGTATTAAGAAAAAGAAATCAGTAAATGAGAGTTTGTAACCTCCTGCCTGATCAGGACCTGGCTGTTAAGGACGCATCTGCTGGAGACGCACAAGGAGAGAAGCACTGAACCAGCTCAGCGTTTCAGCAGAGGAGCTCTCACCCCGCCGCAGGAAATTCAAGTGCTTCCAGCACTGGAAGGACCCATTGACTTTACTCTGTGGGTTGCCTGTACTTACAAGCACTTTATCAAGTGACTCGCTTTATTCCCTCCTCCCCGTTTTAGTTATTAGAGAGCCACGCGATTTTTCTGAGCCCAGTGATATAATCAGGACTGAGCACCGAACAGAGGCGACGTGCCTACAGCGTACATCGCCCAGGGGGGCTGCAGCATGTGCTCAACTTGAGATGAGGCAGGAGCACCAGGAAAGCCAGAGGCACGGACCAGAGACCCCGGGAGGCTGCAATTCCCTCCTAACCCAGAGGGGTCTTGGGGTGACCACCCTGCAACCCCCCTGAGACTGGGAACAGGGACACTCAGGGTTTCACACCCTGTCCCCTGCCACCCCAGGGTTATTCCCACCTTACAGCTGAAGCATCCTGATGTAAAATGAAAAGACCATTATCACTGACTGGGGAAGGGAGGGAGAACCCTGTATTTTTTACTGCAGTTTGCAAGTTTGATAACCCCAAGCTCCCTGGAGTGTGCATCGGTGCGGTCCTCCCGGCTGGGCACCTGTGCTCAGCAGCCCCTGGATGATGCGGTGAGCAGCAAATGTGCTATTGAGATATCCGACATCTATCAAAAGCTTCCTGTCTACTTCAGTAATTGTTTAATTAAACATACATGGAACTATAAAAAAAAATACAAAAACCCAGCCCCAAGGATCTTGAGATTTTACTAAATTTAAAAATTAAAAAAAAAAAAATTTGAAAAGATCAAGCTGTATTTTAAGGAAGAACAGAAAAAGGAAGCAATGAACTAACAAATAATGATTGGTCTATTAAATACTGTTATCAGATTATGAAATGTTAATCCATGCTACAGTATCTTCAGATCCCAGCTCTTTGAAATTCTGTCATGAATAGAAATGAACACAAATAAATCCAAACCCAGCAATTAACAGCTGAATTTCCTTCCTGGACTATTTAGAACTGAGTAATTAGGAGAGAGACACAACTTAGAGCAAATGGAGAAGGATCTCAAAATATCTGTCCCCATTAAGAGATTTTGTATTTGCATCCCAGAAACAAAATATATCAGGCCGCGTCCTTTGCTGGTATAACGTGACGCTGTCTCATTGATTTCAATAAAGTACAGCAGCTTAAAGACTCCAGGCCTTTTGACATAATCCTTTCATTTAAACTCAGTAAATCAAAATAAACTCCACTGATTTCTGTGGAGTCACTGATCTCCCTTTGGGTAAGCTAGAGGAAAGCTGGGAATTCTCTTCCAGGGGGATTATCACCGCCTCGTAGTTCACAAGAAGTTATCCCCAGGATGGAGACTTTAGCATGATCTGCAGAGAACACAGACCTCCCCCCGTCTCCAATTCTTCCTTTTCCAGGTGCACATTGCCAACCCCAAAGATGTGTTGCTGACCCCAGCATCCAGCAAATGCTTCCCTTCCTTTCCGTGGAGCTCCATCTCCCCTGCCTTCACTGCCAGAGCACAGCCTTACGACAGAGTCAAATTTTGACTTTTTTTTCTGGATCTGTGTTTCCCTAGATCCTTACCCATGATATATCACTGCTAATCAAGCTGCTGCCTGCCTCCTATGGCTCTTCTGAGAAGTTATTACCCTTCCCATTCATCACCAAGTCGAGTTAATTCAGGCAATCTTCCTGATCCATGGCCTTGCACACTCAATTGCGATATTTCATGTGATATGATATTTCTCTATAATAATAGTTTCACCCTTTGAAGATTCAGATAAAGGACACCAAGACATTTTCAGTAATTAGTGCTACAGAAAGATTCAACGCCCCTTCTCGGTAGCCGGGAAGAGAAAAGCTGCTCCAGCCACACCATCTTTGACACACGGTGATTGAAGGGGCATGCGGAGGGGAAACAAATCAGAATTTCTATTTGGATTCCCTTTTTTCAAGTGGTTTGAACTTGAGCTATAAACATGTTGACTGTTTTGTTTTCCAGAAATATTGCCTGTGATGAAGGCACGGCTGGGAAGCCTCTGCAGGAATCTAATCCAGCTTTCTGTGCCGGCTGGGGAAGGTCAACTCACCCCATACATACTTTGATTTCTCCATGCATAGGGTGGGGGAGTGAGGAGGGAGAGATGCTTTTTTTTTCCACTTAAAGGAAAAAAAAAAAAAGCAGAATTCAAGCACTGTAGGTGCTCAAATCTTTTTAAAGCAACCAAAAATGTTTATGGTTTTCAGAAGGTATGTACCCTGCTCTAACATTTGGATTAAAATGCATTTAGGGGGAAAAATAACTAATATTCAAGTGCGTTTTAAAGAAGTTAATCGAAGGAAACGTAGGCTTCTTGATCTGCCTAGGAAAAGAGATAGTCTCCAAATCCATTTACAGTGATGCAAAAAATTTCCACTACTAACAGTAATGCAGAACACTGAGGTTTTAAGTCTTATGGAATTTTTAACACGCTACAAAACTGCATTTGGATAAAAACACAGAGATGTTTTCAAGAGCAGGTAAGTGACTTGAGAGTATGAGTCGCAGTCTTCTGATAAGTATGTACTCACCTGAATTTAAAAAAAAAATCAAAACAGATCCTTTAGCAAAAGTCAAGAAACATCTGAGTTTCTGAAAATCATACATCAAAATGAACCACCTCTGATGGGATGCCTTCAGGAAACACTGTGACGCTCACCATTCCGCCCTAACACCTTTGATCTTAAACACACATTGGAGACTATAGGGAATGAAGTTACACAGTCATTCTGAAAATTATGCATATGGGAATTAGAAAGAGAGGTCATATTTGGGCAAAAACTCAATTAACCACAGCAACAGGTAAGAGGAGAATAACTGGGAAGAATCAGAGATAAATTACATTCCCATTTATCCTGTTTCCTGCCCTCTGCCCACCCCCAGCATTTCCTCCATCCTCAAATATCATCAGTTTGCCTCTGCAGGGCTGGAGAAAGAGAGAGAGGCCACTGAAAACAGATTTATATCTGAGCTAACAAATAAAATAGAGTCTCTGGCATGCACTGGAACTGCAAGAACTTGCCGCAGCTCAACTATTTGCAGACACTGGCTCTGTTAAAAGAGTGATGCTGATGGAGGCAATGCAGGAAATCACCTCCCGGATCCCAGCACGAAGCATTACTTTTGTAAATTACAAAAGGACACAGTGGCTAATAGGATCAGGACCCGGAGTGCAATAGAAGAAGAGAAAGGACAAATGAGTGATGTCTAATATAAAGTGCAGTTTTGTTTGCTCTTCACCACCTGAAGGCAGCTAGCTACTTCACAATATTGCCTGCATTTATAAGGTCACAAGGTTCTCTCCTAACACGGTTACAAGAGTGCAATCGCCATTAATTTCAATAGAAGTTTCAAACATGCAGCAGCAGCAAAATAAGGTCTTAAAATTCCACCTGTCCTGCAAGATATTTATTGTTCTAGAGGGTGAAATCCACTGCAACATGCAGTTATTACTAAAAGCCAAGATGAGAAAAAGAGATTCTGCTTTATCTAGCAAAATAGGTAGAAGTCTAGGCTTTCCTATAGTACTGAATATGGGGTTTAAAGGCGGCGAGTATTACACAGCGTTGAAATGAACTCACATGACTTAAAAATCACATTTTCTTTAGAATACCTTTTCCATCACTCCCTCTGGACAGCTCTCCAGAACAGCTTTCCTCCCAGTGTCATTGTCCGGGTGTAGAGTCCACATGGCACTGCCCTAATGATGCCAAAATACACAGTTAAAAAGAACTGGATTAACTGGTCTATGGCTCTTACACAATGCTCTATTTAACTGGAAACTATGACATCAGGAAGATTTAATGCAACAGTTTTTCTCCTAATACCAAGCAGTACTTCTGACAACTTGGAAGCTCCAGACCCACAGCCATAGCCTCCCTCTCCATTTGCACAGCAAAATGCAAAATAAATGTTTTGGGCTTCTAACTTCTGTACCGTGTAAGTAATTAAGTACTGTGCTCTTAAAACTGGACCGGGAAACATAGTTCAGAAGCAAGCTAGGTCATAGTGCGCTAACTCTGAAGTGTTATTTGAACCTATTAATATATTTTACAGCTTTTAGTTACTGTTTCAGAAAGAATGAGTTTGTTACTGTAAACTGTAGAATCTGTAACTTTCCATCCCACACCAGCACTAATTCGCTTTTTTTTAGGTAGTTTGCATAAAACCCCAAAACATCAAGCATTTGCTTGAGATACACTGCTAGGGAGGAGAACAGGCAGGTACTGACGCAACTGTTACCTCCAAATTTGTACCTTGTCACTGGGGTACTCACACGATTGCTGTGTGTCCTTCCTACAGCTGCCAACACCCAGACACAAGAAATTAAAAATGCCTTTGTGCTTTAAATCAAAAAGAGCACTTAAACCAAACCAAGTGTCTGATGTTTTATTGTAATGAACCATTTCTTTCTTTGAAGTGTTGGTACTTATTCCTGGGAGCAGACAGGAGAGAAGGAAAGGGGAGGCTGAAAGTGGTGTTATTTTGTCAGTGATACCCCACAGGTGAAAGGGTGTCTGCTTTCCAGTCACCCGACGTTAAAGGGATCCAGCAGCACAAATCACAGCACGGAGCACAGCACCGACGGCACTGGCACACACGCAAGGAGAAGCTGTGAATGTCATCTTCATTTTCCTGCTCTGAAGCACCCCAGAAGCACTGTTGCTGGTAAAAGGTGCTGGTAAAAACCAGTAATAGCAAAAAGCCTTTTTGTCCTGCTGAGGAAGGTCTGTGGACCACTTACTCCAACTTCTCACATGCTTAGCAACCCTTAAAAAACAGACACGGCTACATACGATCTCATGATGCAGCTGCATCAAACAAAAATAAAGAAAAAGTAGATTGAATGCATCTACCACTAATTAAAAGCTAGCTAAGCCACAACTACATACAAATACCAAGCTACCACCTGCAGCACTGAAACTGGAGCTGTTGTCGGAGGTGACACCCCAGGAAGATGGATTTGGGCACCTCCACTTCAGAGGAGGAGAGAAAGGCGGCTGCTATGTGCCATCTGCACAGCCATGACCCAGAACAACTGCAGCATTTAATCTTCTCCGAGTGCAGCTACTACTAGCACTACTCTGATATTTAAGATCAGGGTAACATTCAAAACCACCACTCAACCAGCATTTTGCCCCAGAAAACTCACTTTCTTTTACTATTTTCTTTCTTTTCCCCATGAAACAGCGTTGCAGTGAAAAACACAACTAACTTAACCACAAGATATACAACAGCGCATTTGATTGGCGACAAAAGAGGAGAAATGAGTTTATTTCCTGCCACATCTCCAAATGTGTTTGCACTCAGAGACTGCAGTGAACAATAACAGTAATGGAATAAGCCACCTCTGTGGCAGGTCAACTTTATCCGTATTAAGGGTTTCATCTACCAGCTGTGGCTTTATTGGTACAACGTCCAAGTACAACCCAAGCCCATCTACCCACCTACGTTGCCATCAGAGAAGGACAGCAGTGGTACGTGTGACAGATCTTGCTTTAACCTCCCAGCCCAGGTACCAATTGCAACGATGTTGAGGCTGCACAAACTTCAGCATGGATAAATGAGTACACGTGCGCTGGGAAGCCCCGGGAGGGCTGACGATCCTGAACCCTGGGCTCCCACCGCTGCAGCATCCTTGGCAGTCAAGGATGTGACTGTGGAGATCCAGCTTAACTCAAGGCAATCGCGTCCTCAGCTGAAGCATCACGCTGTGTTATTCAGCAGTGGCAGTAGGTAAATCCATTGACATGCCCCAAATCAATGGATTTACTACTGCCATTTATGACTAACACAGCTGAATCAATCTGAGATACTGTATTTGGGAATCAGGTGGGATATCTCCATGCAGAGGGTCATACAAATAGCAGCTGCGCTGCTGTTTATTCCCAGCTTACTCCCCACTAAAGTCAATGGGAAAATTTCCAGACATCAATACCAAAGTTTAAAACAGGGCCAGCTGGAACTGGGACGAGGCAGTGCACTGGGAAAACCCAACCCGGCCAAATCAAACCCCAGACGAAGGGTTTGTTATTGCCAGTGGGGCATTACAAAGGCTGTCAAAGACAATGAAAATACCAAATTCAAATAGACTGCCTGTTTCCCTATACACATGAAAATCACTCCAGTTCCATTATTAATGCACTTGGGCTCATTTGTCACAAAAATGAGTCCAAAACCAAGAAAACCTCTAGCATTTTTATGATAATGCTGGTAAATCTGTGGGATGGAAGATTAGACTGCACACTGTGCTTCTTCCCAGAAAATCCCTCCCCACCATTTTAGATTATTTTAAATCAAAATGAGGAGAAAAATGAGCTGTTTAAAGCCTCAGTAAACAAACAAAGGCCTCTTACTAGTAGGCCTTTATCCTCAGTTTATGCCACTTTTATATTTTGTTTTATATGAAAATGTAGTGCCTTTAGCCGTCCACCTCCGCTACTGCTGCTTTTAACAGTTTTACCCATTCAGACAATCATTTATTTACTATTTCCATTTTTGTTTTCACTTCGAGATGAATGTATTCTTTTATCAGTTATTTATTTAGGATTTCAGTAAATTGATTTTTCCCTTATATGAGCACTGCACAGCTAAAACATTCAAACAGATGAATCCCATTCTGCTCATTTGTTTGATTTTCTCTCCCCACTCATCTGAGTTCCCAGATTCTCCCTCTGCACTTGGCAGCTCTTCTGCAGCATCTCCCGGTGCACCGGGGTGTGCACAGTGCCCCGTGCCATGCAATGCCAATGCAGTCGTGTAGGTGCTATTTTAATAGCAGTAAGTTGTAGTAATAGAGGAGGTGGATGAACTTACACCTGCACATAACGGTGCCAAAATTATGACCCTATCAGCCCTGGGGTGCCCAGAGCATTAAACAGCCCCACGTAGCCCACGTCCCCAGCAGGATGCCCAGTCCAGGTCTTCCACTTTGGTTTGAACCTGCCCCAGAAGCTGAAAGGGATTCTTCCCCAACCCCACAAAGTCTGCTCTTTACCAGCCCACAGGAAAATAACAAAATGCTATTTTGCAGCCTTTTCCCCTAGCCATTGCAAATGCAAACACATATGTGCTCATCTCTATTTTCATCTCCCCAAGCCTGGCACGTACTCAAGAGATCGTGAGAAGAGAGACTTGCATGGCATGCTGGAGGGGAAAAAATAAGTGCATTAAGGAAACGGTGTAATAAATCCACACCTGTCAGGGAAAGGTGCCCACAGAAACAAACCGCAGATGAGCAGACTGTTTCAGTCAGTCTTTCAAAACTCACCCCAAAGTGATAGAAAATGAGATGGAGATGGGCAAATTACAAAGCAAAAAGTAGAATGCGAACATCCCAACACAGTCCTTTGCCCAAATTCTCCTACCTATTTTCTCTACAGCCTCAGAAGAGCTTGAGGAAAGGGCTGCTGCTTTCTTTTCCTTATATCAGCTCCTACATAGGGTCAAGCAGAGAAGTTTCCATAACTCACAGTCTATATGGACGCACTGAGCACAGCAGAGACCTGATGGAAGCTGTTGGGAGCCCAAGCCACAGCAATTCTTTTCAAACCTATATTTTATCATCACCAAGTTGAAAACCAAAACCGAACCTGCATGGCATGCACACACTGCACCGGCAGAGGTGGCCTTCACCTTGCTCACCTCTCCGCCACGACACGGGCTGTAAATGAACGCCCGTCCCTTGCTCGAAGCACCATGTCCTCCGCAGCACTCAGCGCCCAGGAAGCCAACAGCATGTGATGCGCTCGGCAATACTGTTAACTCACTGTAAAAATCCCCTTCGTAATTTTCCCCATTGAAGAGCTTAAGTCTCTTCGTTCTGTTTTAATGGAGTAATTTATCACCCGATTCCTTTTAAAAGTAACTAATATAGATAGATTAGATAGTAAGACATGATACATAAAGAATAATAGTCCATTATTAATAATAAGTTTCCAATATATTATAATTTTGTGTGATTGATTAGAAAGTCCGTTGTTTTACTCTAACATCTTTTTAAAGACTTCTCAATATCAGTTCAAGATTAAAAAGTTAAAGGAAGCTTAATCATCAGTTCTAAATGTAACTTGGAAGAGTATTGGATTCGGGAGCACTTGAAATTGTCATCTGGCTTCTTGAACATCAAAGGGGGAAGCGTTTTATTCACCCCCCCGTTTCAGTATTGCTGCATCCCAATTGTTTATTCAATGCAAAAGTCCTTCCCAAAGAACAGAAGAACGAATCAGTTTATGAGTTAAACGATTAGGACTGACCCAGCTGCTTGTGAAATTACAATTTCTTCATTACTCTCTAATGAGCAGCATCTCTCCATTCTCCATTAAGTTCAGCGGAGACACACACTTACAGATGGCCAAGAATCTAGTTTATAGATTGTCGTGGTTTAACCCCAGCCAGCAACTCAGCACCACGCAGCCGCTCACTCACTCCCCCCTCACCCAGTGGGATGGGGAGAGAATTGGGGGCGGGGGGACATAAAACTCGTGGGTTGAGATAAGAACAGTTTAATAGAACAGAAAGGAAGAAAATAATAATGATAGTCATAACAATAATAAAGTGACAATAATAATAATAATAAAAGAATTGGAATATCCAAAACAAGTGATGCACAATGCAATTGCTCACCACCTGCCAGCTGATGCCCAGTTCGTTCCCAAGCAGTGATCCCCCCCAGGCCAACTCCCCCCAGTTTATATACTGAGTATGATGTCCCATGGTACAGAACACCCCTTTGGCCAGTTTGGGTCAGCTGTCCTGGCTGTGACCCCTCCCAACTCCTTGTGCCCCTCCAGCCTTCTTGCTGGCTGCGCAGGAGAAGCTGAAAAATCTTTGACTTAGTCTAAACACTACTGAGCAACAACTGAAAGCATCAGTGTGTTATCAACATTCTTCTCATACTGAACCCAAAACATAACACTGGACCAATTACTAGAAAGAAAACAAACTCCATCCCAACCAAAACCAGGACATGGATATTTCTAAAGCAATCATTCCATCAGGACTTAAGTAGCATTCCTTCCCCAGCAGAGAAAAACCTGTGCACCAGTGAACCAAAGACATGAAACATGGAAAAAATTACGAGTTTAGAAAAGAAAAAGAAAAAAAAAGGGGGGGAAAAACTCTAGTATATTCATTTGCACCAAAATACAGTCACCTTGTCCACAACACAGCTACGGTCCAGAGCCACAGTTTTCCAGTGTCTTAGAGAAAGTTATGTATTTATTATACTGCAATAAGTCAGTTAACTTCTGTGACGTGTCAGCCCAGATATTCAGCACATGCTGCATATCTATGTGAAGAACCTCGCAGCAATTTCTGCTTCCAGACACAGAAATTATGAATAAATTCAGCCTCTGTGTAGTTCTAATGACCTTGATTAAACCTGAAGGAAATTGGCTCTCCAGTGAAACTAAACATTTATTACAAGAAATACTTTTTAACCTCTATTCTAATTCAGGCACTTCTATATTTCAGCCTGAAAATCATCTCCAGTCTCTTTCATGAATGATAATTCAGTGGGATAACACTGCAAAAACAATCCTGCACCTGGGTGCGATTATCTCTCCAAAAAGAACATTTTCAACCAACAACTTGCAATAAAAATCTAAGCTGTAAATCATAGAGAAGTCAGTAGTTTAAGGTCAGAAACTTTGGATAAATGAGTTTATATGATAAGTAGCAGTAGTCTGACTGCAGACACCTCCTGCCCTCTCCAACGTGGGACCCCGTTGCACCAAGCTGCACGTCTCCCGGGCTGCCGAGGGGCCAAGGATGGGCTCCAGACAAAATGTCAACGAGCAAATCACTTGGTTGTCTTCCCTCCTCTGCCGGGGCAGGGAATTGATCTTCCTGAGGGCCTGGTACCTGCACACACGCACCGACACACCACCCAGGGCAATGGCAGAAAATGAGTTCGCGTTTCAAACGATGAAATTAATACACTGGCAATAGAATATGCAATTTCCCTGTTTATTGCCTTTCAAGTCAATTCCATCACCAGAGGTTGTCATTTTAACAACAGGGAGAAAATTAATTTGACAGAATTTTAAAGCGGCCCTGTTAAGTCACAGGGACCTCTCGGCTCTACTGCTGTACCCCAGAAAAGGATGAGCCTTTTCCTTTTCCATCCCCTTTCTGGCTGCAGGGCCTTTCCCTGGACACTCAGGAAACAGGGACTAAGTGGAACTGAGGCAAAAGTAGGCTTTCAGTCAGGAAAACCTAAAGTGCTTTGGAAAAAAAAAAGATATTTATTGTTCATCCTCATGATAATCTACCAGATTTCTCTTCTGTCAAAGAACAAACAAAAATGTTGTTTGCAGTCAGCAGAATGTCTCTTTTAGTTCCTCTGATTTAAAAGAAAAATCTATACACTGACTAACTTTACTCGCAAATCATACTTTTGGAGCCAAAGAGAGAAACACATTGTTTTGGAAATGTCAAAATGAGATATATCTTATTATAATGAGACATATATAATAAATGATATATTTAATATTTCAATACCCCCTACTTTGGCATTAGTTCATAATTTCATCCAAGACTAAATTCACTCTGGAACAGCATACCAGAGATCTATACAACCCCTCTGCACACACAGATCAGCATCACATCACCTCTTTCAATATTAACACCCTTTTCAATCAACTCAAAAATGGGCTATTTAGCAACAAACAAATCCAAACCATTGCTCAGCTGCTACAGAGGCTCCGTGTCCGCCCGCGGTGCCATCCCGAGCACCCACCGGCAGCTGTTAGAAGAAGGGCACAGCTGGACAAGAGCGCCGTGTCTCAAATCGACGGCTACATAAAGAAGTGCCCTTCCTTTTCTGATAAGGGCACGGATTACATTTCCACCATTATAATCAGCAAGGAGAAAAGAAAAAGAGCATTTGGACAACAAACGCCTGCTGAGGAACAGGATGGGCTTAATCAATAGCCAAGCACAAAATTATCTCAGCAGATTTCAGCTCATTTCCATAGAAAATGCAGAATCTGCAAAAAACAAATAAATAAATAAAGCAAATTTCTCTTTGCCAGCTCAGTGGGGAGAGGGCTCCGGACCACCCGGTCTGCCCCCCCAGCACGGGCAGGACCTGCTCAACACTGCTTGGGCTCGCAATCTAACATCAAAGCTGTTGTGCAAAAAAACAACCCCAAAAACCCACAACCCACACCACCAAACAAAACAAAAACCAGAGATGAAAGCTTCATTCTGAAGAAAACATCCTGCAACCTTTCTGGCCTGAATTGAGCAGATTACGTCTGGGCTTTATTCTGCTCTCAGTCACATGCGTGGCAATTCAGAGCAATTTGGCCAAGTCATTAGCCATATGCTAAGCAGGGCTTCTCCTCCTGCTGCCTTCTTTCAAGTTGTCTTGATAGACACTGCTTCAGTCCTGTTTATGACTTTTTTTCCTTTTTCTAAACCACTGTAGCTTCTGTTTTAGCGTCATTTCCCCCTACATGCAAGACAATCCTGTTGAACATTTAACGTTATTTCACTACATCTAAACCAGAAAACACAAGTGTTTCACAAACTCTGTGTGATCGTTGTTGAGAACAAAGATGAGGGAATTTTTCTAGAAACAACCAGCAAATGGAAACACATTATTCGGGATAGGGAATTTCCTGACCTGACTCCATTCTCTGTACACAAAGCATTGGTAGCAACCATGAGCAGCAGCGATGCCCATCCTTTGCTTGCTGCAGTTGCAAACACCACCCCAGCCCAGCTGCAAGCGTTTGGTCCTGGATCTAACTTCAGTCAGACCTCAGGCTTCTCTTCCTTCCTATCTGGGTCCTATTCAGGGAGCGAAACCCGTATGTATCCACGTTCAGAGCAGAAAACTCCATCCTGAGCAAAATTTGAGATACAGGGCAGTATTTTTCCTGCTGGTGATCATGTTCAACGTGCATTTGTATCAGCCTATTTCTCTTCATTACAAAAACAATAAAAAACAAACACTGACAGAGCTAAGAGCAGGGGGTTGCAGTTCCCTATCAACAGTTGAGCTTGGCCATAATGCTATTCATATGAAATCTGATATAAAACCTCCCGGGTGTCATGATGTTCTTTATATTACAGTAAGTTCAATACATTAAGGATGCAGAAAAATCTCATTTGGGACTGCAAAACAGCCAAGAGTCCTTGCAGATTCCCCAGGAGCCGGCAGAACAGCAAATCACAGCAGCTCTCCCAAGCGGTGCAGAAGTAAAATAATCCCACGTACCAGCACCAGCATCCATCTGAGGCAGCACAGAGTGCTTTACAAACTTTAATAAATGTAAACCTTACAAATCTCTCTTGTTTTTCAGATGGTTTATCGTTACCATTCCTCGCAGAGGAGAAGCGAGGCGCAGAGGTCTGGCAGCACAGCCAGGGTGAGCGGGCACAGACCGGTGCAGAGCTCCTGCGACACCCGCGCTAGCTCCACATCTTTCATCCCTGCAGGGCCAGCAAGATCCCTAACACAGACAGCACACAGTCCAACCATCTCTTTGCAGAGCAGCTTAAGACCACAGCAACAATCCCACCCCGGGACCCTCTTGATTAACACCAGCACAGCAAGTGTGAGGACACGCAGCCTCTGTTACCGCAAACCTAAACAAAGAAATGTACAGGACTCCATGTACAGCTTGTTAATATTTCATTATCTGTACACAGCAGGCTTGTAAATAACTTTCTGCAGTGCACAAGAGCCCGGGCTGCCTCCTTGCTGCCAGCTAGCAGCATCCGACCTTGTCCCCTGCACCCGTGTTCCCGAGGAATCGGGGTAAGGACCACTTCACCCCGTTATTCATGCTGCAGAGATGCTCAACAGCACTACGCTCACAGTAGCTCTGGTGTTCTGGATTTGTCCATCTCAGCAAGAATTAGGGAGCCCAGGCAAGAGGCTTACTGACAGAACAAAAAACCCAGGACCGGCTGAGCCAAGTGCCTGCCACAAGATTCCTTAAATCACCTGGCTTTTCTGAGGCTTTACGTGCCGGTCAAATGCCAGCCATCTCCCCTCCTCATTCCATCCACAAGCAGAGAAGCGGTGTCTGCCTCCCCCCGGGTCTCCCTGTACCAGTGAGCACCAGTGCTTGGCCTCTCGCTGCTGCTGGGGAGGGGGTCCCCCCTCCAGGGAGCCCCAGCGACTGCTAGGGCAGCGCATGCTTCCCAGAAATTCCTTCAGCTAGAACAAGTGTTTCCTTAATTTCTTTGCAATAGACAATACCTCTGGGCAGGAGGAGACCCTGGGAAGGGGCTCACCCAGGGAAGAGCCCCAGTACACCCCAGCAGGAAGGAGTCACCCCTTAATGGGCTCAGCTCACAGTGTCGGCACAGACCCCAGCATCCTCCTCCACTGCAGCCCACTGAGGCAGAGAGCTGTTAGATCTGCTTTCAGCTTGGCACAGAGAAGGTAGAACACCTCTCTGAGATGTCATGAAATCCCTGGATGCTGTTATCATTTTGTTTTAGAATACCAGAACAAGATTTATTTCTTATTCCACTCCAGCAGCAAAGGCAGCGTGTGTCTCTTTTGCACGCTCAGCTAGCCTGGGCCCATCGCACCAGTTATCACCAGTTATACCCCATCAGGAATACGCGCTGTATCAGGAAGTTTGCGTGGCATCAATGTCACCAATTCCCATGACACAGACCGCATTTGGTACACAGATGGGGAAAGAGGAGGTTTTACTATCAGTCCAGAAGACTCTTGGCTCAAAAGAAAATTCTGCCTATTTTCCACTGTTTCCATCCTCAGACAGTGCTGAAGAAATGGATTAGCCATTCACGAAGGACTCGAAGGCCAAAGAAACCTAGCTCTCGCAGGCAGTGGATGCCACCACCAACCGTTGTCCGTTAAGAATGCTTTGCCTCTGTTTGCCAGACATTCAAAGGCAAGGAGAGCTGTCAAAAGCATCCCAGCTGAGCACAACTACCATCACTATCTACAAGGAGACACAGAGGAGGGAGAAAGCTGCTTTGGTTTCTTTGAAGCTTATTTATTCCGATGGAAATGTTATCAGGAAGGACAAATTTTCGAGCCACCAAGAGCGGCTCCTTCCCTCCCCTTTCACCCCCCACACTGAGCTCTTCTCTGGACTATCAAATACTAAGACTCAGAGCAAGATCTTAAACCCCAGCATGCCGCAGCCCAAGCAACAGGCAGTCTCTGCCTCAAATTCAACCTGCTCCATTTTTATGTGCTCCAAAGAGAAAATGACATTAACACCCCAGTGCTCAGGGTCGCCGGGACAGGAGGGCCACGCTGTGAGGGCAGGGCAGGTTCCTATTATTTCATGTTCCTATCAAAGTTTTTGTTCCTGTCAGCATACACTGAAAACCAGACTGAGAAGTTGAAGCTTTTCCATTTGCTCCAGCATCGCTCTATACAAGCACTGAATAAAATGTTTGGGAGGCAGCCCCGGCTTCAAAGGGGAACTGCATTTGGGACCCAGCCTGGGAGGGGTATGGGTGCACCCTATGGGCCAGGGCAAGTCAGGGTGGGTTCAAGCACATTTAACTCACAAGGGCCAAAAAAACAACCTCTAACAAGGGATACAACTGCACATCACCCGATTTCTGGTCCTTGCACCCGTTGCATTGCATGAGCTGCATAAGGAACTGAGATAAGCAGAGAGCTGTGCTATGTGCAAGTCCTTCCCACCACGGCCAGGTCCGAGACAGTCCCCCAGCACCCTTCCAGGAGGATCTGACCACCCAGCACCCACTGCAGGACACACAACGTGTCCTCTCTGCAGGATTCCCATCGCTCCTGCTTCCCTCCCTCAGTCTCATCCCAAAGCCATCTTCCCAAAACACAGTGCTTTACAGCAGCTGCTTTCCAAAGGCGCTGCTTAGGTCTTTCCTTCGCTCTGCTTTGCTCTGCCACGAGATGCTTCATCCCAAGCAGAGGCAGCGCAGGGAAAGGAGAGGAATTACCCCGGGGACAACGGTGGCTGTGCGGGCTGGGACAGCTGCGGGCAAGGCTGTCGAGGCCAGGGTCTGCCTTCACCAGCTCCCGCTTTTTGGGGACAGGAGACAAACAGGAGCAGACAAACAAAAGAAAACAAAGATACTGTCTTCCCTCTGGGCATGCAACAGTAATAACACTGATGGGCACTCTCTGCCCAAGAGTTAGCCACCAGAGGTATAATACGCAATCAATGAGCTACTTATTTAACCAGAATAACTCCATTTGTGAATTATGCTGTATTTCAAGCTTATCGGGATATGTGTTCAGGGGGGTGAAAGCATTTGCAGTTGCACCCCTTGCCGATGTGCCGTACGGGCGACAGTCGCTGCAGTGCAGCCGCTCAGACTGCGGCTCCGCACGTCGGCCCCGTTGGCCCCCCTGCACAAACCTCCCTTCCTCCAGCGGAGCTCGGTTTGCATCCCCTAAGTGCTAACGGCAAGGGGCATTTGCACAGCCTCTTGTCAGGCACTGCCGGAGCAGCGTCTGTGGTCCCAGATGTTTGCTTACTGCTCAAGGTGAGCCGCTCGCCAAGGCGTCCCCATCGCTCCTCTTCCTCAGAGGAAGACAGAGTAGAGGAGGATCAACTGCAGATGCAATACATCCAGAGAATCCCTGTCAAACCACTGAAGATGCCTCTGCCAGAAGATGTTCACATGCCAGAAGGAATAGACTTTTCTCATGCAACTCCAAAGTAGAAAGGGGGAAAGTAAAGGCAGAGAGTTTTGTTGCACCCCGCTAACCCTGATCCAGGTGGGACAGCTCAGAGCTGCAGTCTCACCGTGTTTTGTTGTGTATCTCTGCGTACTGACACGCATTCACGGTGCCGAAGGAAGAGGCCAGCACATGCTGAACGAGGAAAAGCTTCAAGGTAAACAATTGGTGCTAAAAAAGAAGGAAAGGGTGTACTGGCCATGATACCCACGTAGCTGCACATCCCCTGCCTCCCCATCCTCTCTCTGCTATCCAGTAATTCACTAAGCTTGTGGGGACTAAACGTTTGTCCACCTCTGCATCTCTCCCAAGGCAGGTCCAGAGTGGTCCGTGGATTCAAGGGTTATTACAGATAAGGGAGGAAACAAGAGAAATTGCATAAACCTCACTTGTTTTAGAAAGCCCTTTAAAAATTGTAGTACCACATACAACACCACAACTCTACCATCATCACGTCCACAGATTCCTTGAATACTGTGAATTACTATTAAATGCTGCAAAACCCACCCCTGGGATCCTGTGGAGCAGCAGCATGCAGCTAGTAGCACAATCCTGGAATTCACTTTAAAAATTCCTACAAGGTTTTGGGTTCTCAGAGAAACAGATTGGATACACATAAGAACTTCCCAGCTATTTCTGAACTGCAGGTTGATTATATCTGATATATTCAGGGTTATAACACATCAGCTAGTCAAACTGACTATGGGAATGGACATCTCTTTAGATATTGGTTTCCAGCTCCATTTTGTGCAGGTCAGTTGAGGTGCTGTGGGCACCCCACCAGAGCTGCTTACCCTGCTCTGATGGAGTTGTTTTCCTGGAGAAGACCCATGCCTGTAAAACTGAAACCATCTGTAGCCATACATCCACCCTGGACAAATAGAAAAAAGTCACAGAGAAACATGGACAATTCTCACTGTGTTCTGAAATGCAAAAGCTTGTATTTTACCTGTTATTTCAATTAATTTCATTTCAAATTTTTTATCTTGCTGAAATACTAGCTTTGTTCCACTTATATATGCTTAATGTATTATAATATGTTTTCAAGTAATTGAAATAACATATTTTATCATATTAAAACTTCAGAATCATAGGAAGGCAATAATTCGGTCTTATTGAAATAATAAAAAAGTTGTAAATAATTCACATACTTTTCTTTAGTAATTTTCTTTCTTCACATAATTTTATCTTTTCATTCCAATTCTAGGTGAAAAGCCTTGAAATGACAGAATTTCCCACCAAAAGAAAATTTTAGGCTCTGACTGGTTCCAGTCCTTGACAGAAAATTCATCCTGTGCTAATTTATAGGACAGGAAAATAATAGGAACTGGATGCAAGTGATTATTTACATTTATGAGACTTTTTGGGTGCTCAGTGCAAGTTCAAAGCATTCATTTGTTCAGCAGTTTAACACTGCCGTGGAGCAGGGGGGTGCTGTCAGACCCGCAGTGCAGGAGGGGATACAAAAACCATCCCTTTTTACCCAATGCTTGTCACCAAAATGGCCTTTATCAAATCATCCACCACTTCCACAGACTGAGCAATGCCCTTAGCAAATGCAGAAAACCCATGAAGGGCCAGGAGTAGAAATCAGAGCTAAAGCACAGAAGGACTCCATCCCTAAGTCAGGAACTCATCAAAAATTAATTAGACTGTAGGAAAGCAACCCCAATGGCACAAACAGAGCCCTTGCACCCACTGGCATCAACCCCAGGTGGGGAAGGGAGATGCACCCCTCATTTAAACCCAGTCCCAAAAATAGGCAGGACCCTGCTGCCAGCCTAAGCCCCACAGAGACACCAGCTCTGCCCAGTGCTCACCAGCTGCCCAGTACTCCGACACCCAGGAAAGCAAGTCCTGGTGTTGAATACCTGAACATCACTTGGGGTTCTTGTCCAAAATTAATTTGCCTCAATGCTTTAATGCGTGTGTTTTATGAGTCAGCTTGGAAAAACGCTATGTGTTTGCAC
Organism: Buteo buteo; assembly: GCF_964188355.1. NCBI lineage: Eukaryota > Metazoa > Chordata > Aves > Accipitriformes > Accipitridae > Buteo > Buteo buteo. Next base: position 3,321,014 of record NC_134194.1, read on the forward strand.
TTATGTACTTTCCCTTGGCATAAAAAACTCCACTTCTCAGTCACTCGACCATGTCTGCCCTGCTAAAACATTTTGCAGCTGAAATGCCTTTTACTCAGGCTTTTGCATTAGTCATTAATGAGGACCTTCTCACATCAGGTGGTTTTGTTTATTTTGGTGTTAAAAACCCACACTTTGCAGTGGGGGAACAATTTCTGCAGCACAAATCAAAGTACAAGCTTCTGAATTGTACCTTTCTTACTAAAAAAGAGATTTAGAATTAATGATAAAACATAATTCAGACAATTGTTGCTACATTCATTAACAGGATTACAAGTCCCAACCCAGTGGTACAAGGCAGCAAAGGGACCCACATGGGAATGGTGGCAGAGAACAGAGCTGAGAAAAAAAAGCATTTCCAACACAGGGAGGATGCAAAGGAAAATTCAGTATTCCTTCTGCACTCTGCTACCTTCTTCTGAAGCATGCCCGTTATCTCATGGCCATAGGGTTCCCTGCCACAGACATCACCTCCATCAAGATTTGAGGAGTGATGACCCACCTTGAAAGCCTGGCTATGGAAAACAGTGCTGCACACTTACTTGCCTTTCTCCCATCCTCAGAATTATAGTCAAAGTCCAGAAAAAAACATCAAGAGGCTATAAAGCTTTGTACAAAATGAATCACCTGAGGGATTTTACATAACATTATCTAGCAAACAGAAGTAAAACTGAGAAATGCCTTTTGTCTGGTCCCATAACCTATTGCAAGGGAATCAATCCTCTCCAGGAACAAGTCAATAGGGGTCCAACTTTGCCAGGACTGGGAGAACCAAGACGTCATCCCAGCGGGTCCCAAGGAAAGATCTGCACCAGAAAACCGCCACCCCCTCACTTACTGAGCCATTTTAGATTTCTCTCTCTCTTTTTTTTTTTTCCCTTTATCAATAAAGGAGGCTCATCTGGAAGCAAGGCACATACCCAGGAACACCCATGACAGGTTAGCTCAGCAGCAAAACAAATAAGCTGTAAAGCGAATGCATTAATGACCTAACGCATTACTAAGCTTGCTGTGTAATAATGCCGTGTATAAATAACAGACTGCAAAGATCATTAAAGCCAATCAAAAGTATAGATTAGCCCATAAAATCTCTTTAATGTCTCCAATATTCTGATACATGGAAAGAGCAACCCCAGTCAGCAAGTGGATGCAGGCGCTCAGCAGCAGCGTTGGGCTTTCAGCATCTCCACCGCTTGTGGTACCAGTACAGATTTTCACACTGCAGTCCTCCACAAGGAGAGGTGTAACTGCCGATAGTGGCTGTATTTCTGCCGTAGGCTCCCAAAAAGGCCAGATCCAGCACAGCTTCTCTGCCAGTCCCAGTCTCAGCACCTCGGTCCCATTTTGTGACCCCACCAGCACAGCCTGGCACCACCGTGGGGACTTTGCCCACCCCTCCCGGCATGTTTATGGGATCATGGACACACCGCTCTCTCCAGCATTTCCAAGTCACTTGGATACAGAAGCAAAGTTCTCATGCTAAAGCATCTCGTTAGCAAAAATCTTTATCAGCTGGGGGAAAAGCAGCTGCTTCTCATGTTCTCCCCAACAGACAGCCAAGGGACTCCACGTTCCTAAACAGCTATTCCTCCTTAACCAACCGAGATCACATATGCTCAGTTTCTGCTCTACATAGAAGCGCTTCACATTTATCTACCATGTCTGGTATTTCTATTTACAATATTTCCTAATTAAATTTTATTTACGTAAGTTTACCTACAAAAGTATAATTACATTTTTGCTTTAACTGGATGCATTTACAACACCAACGTGGCATTACGCATGCAAGAAAGATAGATGGGAGAACAGGTGAGGAATAACTCACCTACATCAGTATTTTGCAAATCATCTCCTACATCCACAAAGCCTGCTAATATTAACAGATGGCATATAGTTCCTGCTGAAAGACAGACACCAGATCCTGACCTGAAGGGCATGTTTGTGGTCTGACTTCCCATTTCACAGCAGAGCAATCTTTAGAGCCCAGCAAACTGTATTCTGTGCTCATATATTCTCTAGATGAAGAACAGGGTCAACTTGTCTACCATCTTTTAAGAGAGATGCGCTAGCAAGGAGGCTAAAATGAGAATCTTCCGGGAAAAGACTTCACATTTTACCTTGCAGAAGATCAGACAATTTAAGTTGTGTTGTATATGTTAATAAAAGCAATTCCTTAAGTTGCTGTTTAGTATAAGTAGTGTCTGGTGCAGCAAGTAAATTCAGCAATTAATATTAGCCATAACCTTACTGCAACAATTTTTCTTAAAGTTTTTTTTTTTTTTTTAAGAACTACAACTTGTGCTGAAAGCACATTTACATTTTATTACCCCTAAATGCTTAATTACCATAGCTATTTATTAATCAAGCATTAGTTATCTACTACTGCTACTTTAAACCTCACAATTTATATGCAATTCTCTCTTGCCACTGAGTATTGCTCCTTCTTAAGCAGTAACATAGGAAGAAAAGGATCAAAATAAGGAAAACGGGTTTAATTCATGATGTCTTATAAGCCAGTTTATTGTTCCAGCCAAGCTCATTAAATGCTGCATAAAGCTATAAAGTTTATAGGTCTTCTTTAAAAGTGAAACTGGGGGGACAAAAATCTTAGCATGTTCATTTGGCCAGTCTTCCAAATTGCAAATCTCTGCTGGACACATCCATTTCAAAGACTTCTTCAAGGCAGCAGAAAATTTTTAATGCTATCAGGGTATCCTGATCCTAGCCCACCTTTAGCACCTAGAGACAAACCTCCAAGAGAAGGGAGGTTTTGGGGGCTGGGTTTTTTTGTTGTTGTTGGGCTTTCTTTGGTTTTGGATTTGGGGGGACATTTAAGGGGGTTTTTTTGTTTGTTTTGCTGGGTTGTTTGGGGTCTTTTTTAAACACTCAGACACTATGTTTACCTTTTTTTATTTTTTATTTATTGAACATACCAGTAACTCACTGAGTTTGTAGTTATTGAAGCATGAAGGCTTTTGGACTAATTTGAATTAAAATGAGACATTGTGGATAATATTTGTTTGCTTCCAGGCCTTTACAATGGAGCCTTCAGGAAAAAAAAAAAAGAAAAAAAAAAGAAAGAAAAAAATTGCAAAAGAAAATATGAATTGGACTTCAAAGCTGTTAAAACAGATTCTGGCTAGAGGCCTTTCCTGGGGTGACTGCTTTTTCAAATGCAAATATGCAAGACATTTAACTATGGATGAAGCAGACCTCAAGTGCTTTCTATTGCTTCAAACATTCTCTCCCCAAATCCCATTTCCTAAAGGCTTGTGCCTTTCAGGTGGTAGCTGATTTAGCAGCTCCAGCTTGCTTTTCTTGGAGATAAGTGATGCTCAGGCTGGGAGCTGCAGCCCCGCTCCTGAGAACCAGCCCTGTCTGCTCTTCACCTTCACACTTGTGGTGGTCCACAAAGCCCAGGGAGGTAAATCATCTTCCCTGGTCTCCATCCTGCACGCTGTACCAGATGTCAAGTTAATAAATACGGCTTCCAATTAAAACCATGTCAACAGAGCTACATTGCTGGGACTGATAACACAGGGGTAGAAACCCAGTAAGAGGCAGAATAAGAAATCTTCCGGTTTGGCTGGTTTTAAAGGAAAATAGTGCAGTCAATGGAAATCTCAAAGTGCAGCCAAAAGGAGGAAAGCAGAACTGACAGCTAAAAATCAACTCTTGTTCTGTTTTTTCAAGACATCAGCAAAGGTTACAACCTGCTGCACGGCAGCTGTGGACACAGCTGTCATTTTGGATTTGATTTCGTAATACCTGCTTTCGAATTAGGCAGACTTCAAAACTGATTAGGAACAGGCTTTTCTTCTGCAAATGCTTATAACAAGAAATGCTTTCTCACAAGTCATACAGCCTTATAACCCTTTGGCTAGCTCTAAAGATACATCCAAAAAATCCACCCCCACAATCACAGCCTTTTTATCTCTGCAGGTCCTATCCGAGCGCTCAGTAGTCTGAATTTTTCACTGCTATCAAAAGTGTTAATAACTAAGACTCAGTAATTTTTCAGAACTCCTTTCAAGCCTTTCAGGAACTTACTTGTATGAAATATTAACAGGAAAAATGTTGTGAAGTACTAATAAATTTGTCTCTCTCCAGCCTCTAACAGAGAGGAAGAGCTGTACAGCAATTTTTCAACTTCTCTTTCGGTCCTGCAGGTCTTCGGGATGTCGGTTGGTAGCAGCATCCCGTAAACCAGCAGCCCAATCGCACCGACCCGCTGCAGGCGATGGGAACACCAGCACAGTCCTTCAGCCATTGCACGTCACGGATGTTCTCCATCCCGATACCCAGGAATATCCTAGCTTTGTGCGTAAACAGTCAGTCACTTCTCAAAGACGAGCAGTCAGGTTGATAAATGTATTTAGCTGCCTGAAGATGCAGAAGAGCACCCAGGGAGAGCTGCTGAAATCCTTTAAGTGACTAACTCCAATTTACTCTCTCATCTGCGTGCATAAACCCCCCACGAATCCCACACATCTGGCAGCAGAACTGGTCCAAAACCGAGCAAACCAGAACAGTTCTGCTTGTGCTAAGTGTTACCTTTCCACTTCAGGGCACCTTTTTCCAAGGTTAAAAAAGCAGCCGGCAGCTCCATATGCAGGCAATGCACCTTCAGTCATCAGCATGCAATAATAGAGACCATCCATTTTCCATAGACAAGAGCGCAAAGCTAAGGTGTCTGCACGTTTAATTGAGATTATGGTGGGAATTAATTATAAGATTAACAATCCCCTAAAGTGATGTGACAGAGCAATACCCATAACTGCAGTACAGGTTTGATAGGACTATAAGGTCATTAAAAAAGTGCCATTGAAGTACATCTGAATGAAAAGAAAATGACATGTGACACTCCCGGAACGAGACAGTCATCAAGTATGTTTGTATGGACCGAAAATTTCTTTTCTGTTCTAAAACATAAGAGCTATTTCAAAATGTGTACAAAAAAAAAGCAGAGTGAGATTAATCCCAGGCAGGCAGGACCAAGGAAAGGGAAGGACTCATCAGGTGCGCGAAGAGCTAATCCTGCAGGAACGGTGACAGAAGCATGTAAAATTAACAAGCCAAATTGGTCATTGTTTGTGTAGGTTGCCTGTTGCGATTCAGCATGAGTTATTACACTGCAAAATTTGAGGGGATAAAAATCCATTACAGCTCTTCCGTATACCTTGCTCCAAGGAGTCTTTGTCTAAAAGGAACTATATTTTAGTCTATATGCCAAATGTTTTCAATACAGTCCTTTAATACAACATTGTGTTGAGAATTTCAGCCTGAAAGGAAGTTTTGGTGCATTATTTCTATTGTTAGGTTCTTCAGCTCTTATGCCTACACAGAAGAAACAACGCGGCAAGGGAAGTTAGCCCTTCCATATGAAGTGTTAATAAACTTAATAATAAAACGTTTCTCCAGGCATCAAATCCTGCCCCCACTGAGGACACTGGAGTTTTACCATTAACTTCAGTGAAACTGAGACATAGCCCCCAGCTATATATTTCGTATAAATTACATTGCTATTAGACTTGACTCCCAGCAGAAATTACATTCATACAAGCTCCAATCCAATATCACGACCTCCAAAACACTTCCAAATATTTTCTTCTTTCTTCCACTCACATGCACAGAGGGTTTTTTTTTCTCTTGAAGTACTATAGCAATTAAGACAAATTATTGAGATTAGTTTTTCTTCTTTTAGGCTTACATCAGAAGTTGCATACAGAGGGTCTATTTTAAAAGCAAATCTTCAATCTTTCCGGACTTGGCACATACAGACACAAGCCCTGGTGCAGTAAGGTGCACGGACACATGAGCCCGGCTGTCCCGTAGCTGCACTGGAGAGCCCAGATTCAGCCTGGAGCCTCCCTTCTTGGAAGTGGCTGAGCACATCAACTGGCTTGATGTCAAGTGGAGTTAGCTCCTGCTCCAAGAGAAGCGCTAAAAAGCGTGCTTTGTGCATGGAGTCGAAGTGCATAATAAATCATACTTCAGTTCTGCCGACATGCCAGGAAGACCAGGTTTTCCCTCCCCAACCTGGTGCCTTGGCTGCACCCCACTCACAGGCAGCATGGGGAAGTCAGAGCTCCAGCAAACATCAGTTTTGAGGTCACCTATAAATCAGCGCCAACTTCTGCATCATACAAACCACACAGGTTCAGCCACGTTGAATGCAGCAGGACTTGTCCAAGGCAACGGCCACCTACACCGCCTTTCATCTAAGCCACCATCCAACACACCTCAACTTCAGCACAAGAAACCTCTGACACCTGGCAACTCCCTTGAAACCAACAGAGCACAGGTTTTGGAAGACCAAGGAGCATGTTTAGCCTCTCCTGACTGAGCTTCAAAGCTGAAAGGCATTTTTAAATGTTTTTAATTGGATGGAATGATAGGTCTATCCAACAGAGGAAGACAGGAATCATGACCAGGATCTGCCAGGGTTGTTCACCATCTCTGATGCTGCCTGGTAAAGTACCAACCCACTCATCTTGTGGTAGGGAGCAAGCAGTTTGGGGCAAGGTATTTTTTAAATGTAAGTGTTTTCCTCAAGAATTGTTACTTGCAGGTGAATCCTAGCTCCCTGGAAAGCATCAGTATCTCCTTTTACCATAAAACAAAACCTCTGGTCTGTTATTCCAAGTTTATACCCAACTGATACTAAGAAGATTCTGGAAAAGAATGAAAATCAGCTACCCAGCAATGGAGAATTCAGCTCTTTGCATATGAAATTAAGTTTTATTTTGCATTTTTAAGCCCCACTTTCCTCAACCTACCTTCTCCCAAAGTCAGCCAAGACCACACTCCAGATACTTGATGAATAACCATTCAACATCAGGGGTAACCCAGGGAAAGAAGGGAGTCAGGCAGTGTATCTATATTGCAGGGTACTGTAGTTATCCAGAGCAGCTTTAAACAAGATGCCAAGTACTAAAAATGGTGAATTAATCTATGTTAGTCTCCTTGCTTTACCAGCTAGACAGATCATTTAAAGCTGTTGTGAGTATCTTTACATTACACTGCAGACAGCAGTGGAGACATTTTCACAATTCATCCTGTAAAGCAGTACATTCTAATTATTATTTGCTTTGTCTTCTGTTTAGGGCTTTACCAGTTAAGTGGTGGAAAATCAAAAGGATATATGCAATAGTTATTCTTTTGTCTTCATTGCTATTAAATTGCTTCTCTAGCTTATGTCAACGTGTAAGTAATTGTGCCAACATTTAAGTATTTATCTGCTTAACTAAAAAGAACATTAAAAAAAAGAAGCACTAGTTGTTTAGATGCCAGCTAGAGACACTGTGGTCTGCAGACATTTTCCTGTTATTTACAAGCAAAGGGGCATCCCATTTCTTCTGCTTTTGAGATAACCTGCCCCTCTCACCGATTCCCTGCGTTCCCACAGCCAACAGTCCCTCAGCGCTACGATTTCTGGCACCTCGGGGCTTTCCTGTCACTCAACAAATTCACCTTTATCCCGTGTCACGGGCCTGGTTATGCTAACGTGCATGTGAGCAGACTGCAGATGGATCTAGATTATCAGAACAGCCTTTTCCTCCCCCTGCTCTCCCTCTTGCCCCTTGACTCTTGCAGTTGCAACGTCGACGTTCGAGCACTCGGTGGGACCTGCGGACAAGCAGGACGTCTCCTTTGCTGTCACAACGCCTGGGGCGTGCAGAGAGCAAACAAGGAAACAAATCTGCTTGGGAAGGTTCTTGCCTACGCAGCTCAAAAGACACCAACCAGGGCAACCTGCAGACTCAAACAAAAGCGGAATCCTTGTTTCCCCTCCTACGGCCGCTTTGCTCTCTCATGCGGGACACACCTTTTTGTGCAATGTGCCCCCGGGGGCTGCGATGATGGGTTAGCCAATTATACAGCGAGAAGAGGAATTTGATGAATGGATCATTTTTGGTGCACTCTGCACTTTTGACTCATAAATTCCACAGAAAACAAGGTAAATGGAGCATAACTTATTAATGAACAGAGCCCTAAATATCAAATGATCTGCTGTGAATCATCAGCTGGAATTGTAGAGCCTTCATATCACGCTAGTTATAGCGTGCTGCAGCGGTTCAGCAATGAACAAACTCCGCAGCCCGGTGGTAAGACTTACAAGATAATCTAGGAAATAACATCCTGCTTTATCTAAAGCACGGTACAGCGGGGAGCTTGCCAGACCTTCAAACCGTGACCTCTGGAGAAGGTGATCTTGCAAGCTTCACCTTGCATTGCAAGCCTGAAAGCACCATTAAGCCCGTGATGAATCGCGAGCCTTGCGAGAGGCACGTGCACCCTAAATCTCACCAGGAAGCCGGGGGAAATTCAGACAGCTCCAAAGAGGGAGTCCAATGAAGTCTCCATACAGTGAGGAGACTTGGGAGCAAGAGCTTTTCATACTGCGTGACTTCTACCCCTTCACTGATGAGTAGAAGCAGGCAATTCTACCAGGTTTGCGAGCCTAGGAAGATCCAGATTAAGTCTGAAGCACCACACTGATTATTCTGAGAGCCCCTCAAGGCAAGATAAAGAACACGAAGGACCTCCATTTTCCACCTTTCTAAAAGCTGTGGTTTTTTAAGAGTTGAAAAAAGCATGAAAAAGAGCGAAAGAACAAGGAAAAACCATGTATCTAAGTACTTCTGCTCAAATTATCCCCATCAGCACGAGGATCACACAGACATAGATGAGCATGAACACACACGTGCCCACACACTGACTGTTTACTACTCATGATGAAATACTTGGTCTGGCATTTTTCTCACCGCTGCTCTGCTTTAAAGTAACTAGCTTGTTCCTATGCTTTTTCTTTCACAATAGAATCTATTAGCATCTCCACAACTTCTGGAGTTCTCTTTTCTGCTGTTTTCCAATTTTCTTTCCTGCTTAATCTTTTCTTAAGTGTTCTCAAGCATTTGGCTACAACTCTGCCTCCTGGTACTGAGCTCCAGTTACCTGTGTGCTGTGGAAATAGCTTTAAAGAAAATTTTTCTTTCACCTGCATGGATAGAAGTAATAATAATAAAGAGTGCCCACTTCCACATACAGGAAGAAATGGCCTTTAGAAGGTATGACTGTGTCATCTTTCAACTGTCATCCTTCTAAATAGGCTTGAAGTGAGTTCCTCCTGTAAATGCATCTCTTCTTGCAGCAATACCCTATCTGTATTCTCCTTTCTTTCCTACCCTTGTGCACATCATCTTGTTCAAATAAACTGTCTGCCAAAATTTCAACCAGCAGATAGCAATTAGAACATAAAAGCAAAACAAACTACCACTTCTTGATGCTGTGCCATAGGCAGGAAAGTCAATAGAAAGTTACTTTAGCTGAAATTGATATTTAAAATCTATTTCTAGAAGACCACTTTTGCTGAAGGCTGTGAGACCACCCTCTTGTCAACCACCCATAAGGCTCCAGCTGCACCTGACAGGTAGAGCAAGTTTCTAGAGACTATTAAGGAAAGCAAAAATAACTAGACACATTATTGCAATCTGACTGAAAAAGCAACAAACTGGAAAAAAAAAATATATCATTGAAGTCAGCAGAAAGAATAACTTTCTACCAGCAAGATGTGAACTCCTATCAAAGGGAGCTGGGAAGCATCTTCCTAAGTCAGCAAGGGAACACAGCTCCTCAGGCAAACCTATAGTTCCCCCTTACTGATATAAAGGCATATTAGTAACTAATAATAAAAAATGCAAAAGAGAAACCAGCGCAAGGAATTCGGAGATCAGCAGCAATTAACTCCATCTAAAGAAGAGCCTTTACTGCCTGACTTAGCTATGTTTACACAACACTGACTTAATGTAGATCTTCCTGGAGATACTGTCACCACTAGAAGGTAAAAGGTCCTACTCATTTTGTCATCTTCAGGTGGATTTTTCATAGGTGGCTTGAGATAATACATGGTGTTTACTTAGCTAGCATATGATAGATAAGCAAGATTTGCTGCTAATTCCCAATATTGATGTGCTGAAAGTGTTTTCTCCTGGAAACATAAGGGTAAGGCTAAAGTTACCCATCTACTTGAATAATGTGTACAGTTTACTTCGGTATCCCCTTCCACAACTGTCCCTGCCTTTGGCAACATCACCCTGACAGAAAGGAAAATAGCGTTAACGCATTAAATTGAACAGCGAGATTACATGGGCTGCCTCTTTGAGACAAAGTGTATTAACTACTGATAAATTCCACTTCTCTTCAAAATTAGAATTAAAAAGTCACTGGCCAATACCTGCAGAAAACAAATTACATCCCTAGAGCTATCCAGTAGCTGTGCTTTGTCCACAGATGTCATTGAGAGCCAAAGCCACGAGCAAGAAACGAGATGGCACGGGCAGCTGTTTGACTTACAGAGGGGAAGCAGAGACTCAGGGAGACAAAGTACTCCCAACCCCAGCCAAGAACCTCTTTTCACATCACCTATTTCTCTCGAATACATCCCTCTTCTCACACCTAAAGGAGAAATATTCTCCTTCAGTGTTTAAAAAAAAAAAAAAAAAGAGAGACTGAATATCAAGAAGAAAACAAAACCCAAACAAAACCAAACCCAAAACACAACTGATCTTATCACAAGCAATCAATCATCTTAAAGATCTCTTTGGAGGTGCTAAATTATCAGAGGTAGCACCAGGGACAATTTACCATCTCTCCTCATGTATATTTTGGCGATTTCAGGAGCGGTCAGGTATGCCAAGATACATCTTTCTGGTCCGCTCCAAGGATTGCCTTCATTCTTCATTTGCTAGATCATGTCTAAAACAGAAAAATGCAGATTTCCATGGCAGCAGCAGGTGCTACCTGGATAGATCCAGGCTGGTGAGAGCACTCCTAACGCAGGAATACGGCATTCCTCCCCACTTCCCTCCAACATTGTCAAAGGCTTTGCACAGCACCACTCGACACCGCTGTGCTAGTACAAACACAAGAAGTACATTTTGAAAAAGCAAAATTATTTTTCTTCCCCTTTTTGTATTTAGAATAATGGCTTTTCAACAAGCCAAATGGGAAACTGTGTTAATGTGTTTCCATAGGCAAAGCCTGAGAACATTGTAAATTGCCTTGCTTAATGGACTCGGGAATTCAGTTATCCATTTGGAAATTCCAGACCTTTAAGCGAGATCAAATCAAATGGTTTAGTCCTCAGGAAGTGCACACATGCAGTTTTGCAGCTCTGTGGGTATCATTATTTATGTCTGTTGAATTTGATGGAGCAAAAGCCTTTCAGAACAGAGGAGCACCCACATCCACCCTCCCTCCTGCAGAAAGGCACCGACAGCCCTCCTCACCCCACGGGACTCTGCAGACTCCCCATCCTCCAGGGCTCCACATAATTTCAATCAGCACAGAAAAACTAGTAATTGAAAGGACCAGCGGGCGTCCGCACCTGCCTCTAAATGCAGTGTAATGACCAACAGCTTGAGTGTTGTTTTTGTTTTGGGGTGGGTTTTTTGGGGGGAGGGGGGGTGGTTTTTTTTTAAAGATACTCAAAAGAAAATCAACTCATTAGACTGTTTTCCCTGCCACAGGCAGTGGCAGAGGAGGGACAGACTTGTCCACGCCACGCCACCACCTCTCATGCCTGCAGAGCCGCCCTCGAGCCACAGATTGCGATGAGACCAGAGATTGTGCTGGGTTTGGGGGACGCTACCTTTGCAAAGGAGCCGTCGCTGGCATTCGACACCTTTCAGCACGTTGTGAGCTGTGTTTGCTCAGGAGGGGAAAGCCCAGGCGAGAGCCTGGTCCCCAGCCCAGGCTGGCACAGCCCCGGCCACGCTCGTCCCCTGCCCTGGGCAGCATCCACCGCTCCCGTGTGATGGAGCTTGCACACGTGAGCTGGGGGTGAAAAATTCCATCTGCTCTGGCATTCAGAGCAAAGCAGAGTCCAGAGGTGGTGTTCATCTTTCTATTGCAATTAACTTACACCACTCTTTTTTTTTTTTTTTTAAAAACACAAAAGTTAAAATAAGAGCACAGGCATGGTCATTCTGGCTGGGACTGGCTGCTGGCTCAAGTTAGGATCTTCTCAGCTCTGGGCACATTAGAAGATGAGGGTATGAACTGGCATCCAGGGTGGGCTGCTTCCCAGTCCCCCCGACTCACTTCTTTATATGCCAAGACATAAGAGGAGATTTAATATCACTACCTGGCACATGCCAGCCCCAGCTCTCAGCCCATCCAATCCTGACTAGGACTGGGCAATAAATACATCCAAGAGGGACGTAGGCTGCCTGCCCCAGCAGGAGAGGGGCTGCCTCCGTACCAAACACCACCCGAACCCTCTCCCACCGAGGCTGTGGGAAGTCACAAACAGCGCAGGAAAAGCGAGGACATTTTGTTCTGCATGTATGAATCCTACAAGCAAAGGAGTATAAATAAAGGAGGAAAAAAACAGAGGTGAACTAATGTCCTTTGCAATTTAGGTAAAGTATAAAATTTGCCAGAGAACACAGGTTCCAGGTCTGATTACTGCTAATTTACAGAAAAGTGCAAACATGGGTACGCACACCCCCCGATGCCAATAATAAAACATACACATCAACAGCTGGGACCTAAAGCAGAACTGAAACATACTGAAAATATTTAATTCTTTTCCCTTCTGTGTACCTTAACTGCTTAGAGAAAATTTTTTTCCCCACTCAAAATTGAAATGAGAAAGAAAAAAAGAATAAAAAACACTTCTAGGATTAGATCCTGAAAACCAGATTCCAGCTGGGAGCTCAGCCACCTGCAGAGCAGTATTTATAAATGAAAGCACTGACATGACTTTAAATACAGTGTCGTCAGAAACTTAATTATACAGCAGCAAGTCTCTAATTGGAAGTCACAGAGCAATATATTGGCTTTGTCATGTGATTTGACACTCTCCAAACTGCTTTCCCAGGGTTGTTTGTGTTATCGGTCCCGGGTTTGAACAGTGGTGTTTATTTGCTGGCTGTGGTGGGATTAGCCCTATTTATCTTCATGGGCTTTGTTTCCTTGAACACAGACCTGATTCACACGGATTTGTTTCGGTGTGCCAGGAAAAGCCTCGGCTTTGCTTCAGCCAGCCCAGAAGCATGTTTGTGCTGGCCCAAGCAGGGTTCTTCTGGCACCCAAAAACCCCCACCATGTTCAGGCTGGTACATGCACGTCCCTCCAGCAAGACGAGCTCAGAAACACCAGCTTTGCCTCAAAACCCTTCAATGCTCCAACCCCTCCAAGCTTCATAGCATGGGGTTCCTCTGCAAGCACAGGCTGAATAAGCATTGCCAGAGATTGGCAAGAAGAAAAACAGGCTGAAGGGAAATGGGTTGCTTAATATCTGCATTACAGGGCCTGGGGAGCTTGGGTTTTTTCCCTCCACAATTCCATTTTTGTGTGCCCACACCCCATATTCCTTGTTTTCATTTTACTTCATTAAAGGTGCTCTTCAGGAGCTTCTCCACTTTGCACATCTTGGGGCTGCTGCATCCCAACCTGAGCAATCCTATGGCACCTCTGCAAAATCAGGACAGAGAACAGGGGGAAACCGAGCTTTGCTTTTTTAGGCTTTAACATCCAGCTCCCGATTGCCTAAATAACACTCATATGCTGAGTCTGTTGTCTTCAATGTGGTACCCTGCATGTTTTAGTTTGGAGGACGTCTCCTCCTCTTGTTTCTTACCAGTTGCATCACACAGCAGCCCTTATCCTTGCCTCTGTGTCCTTTAGCAGCTGGGACTTTTAAAAAGACATTTTCATAGCTACATACTGTGGCAGGCTGTGTCTAAAGAAAGCTGGTCTAAAATTAACTGTTTGGACACTTTTTAAAATATCAGAAATTAAACAGTGGGAATTCCAGCTGGGCACATGTGGTGCTATTGCATAATGGTGCTGTAAGGAAACTGGTCCTGTTGGGGTGAAAATAAACCCCGTTTCAATTCTAGTCTGTGGGAACCCACAGAGCAGGCAGGAGGTGGGATGGAGGGGAGGCATGGGCATGTATGTGAAAGGGAAACGTTTATAGGGAAGGAAGCCTCTGTTGAGGATATGTCTACCTATGATAAATCAATTTGAAAGTTTTAAAAGCAGTGTAGTTTCACACCAAAATATTAAATTAGTTCCTGTAATTAAAATCAAATATTCTGTAAAGTGTTATTATTTCAAACTTTAAATAAATAAATAAATGTTTCTCGAGAAAAGCTCTGAAAAAATTACTTAACTAAAGGTACATCCTCAGTGCCCTTTGTTTTCCACATAGTCATGTTTTCCTTTGCCTGAACTACTGTAGATACAGTAATGCAACCTCCCTCTCCTCTTTGGGATGCTTTCTTGGCTGCTGAACTGATCCATCTTAAAATACAGGCACCAGCTTGTGAGCAGTTAGTTCACTTTCCAAATCTGATTCTTTCTTTAAACCGAATGTGTGTCATTCAAACATCAGGTTTGTTCCCCTGACCTGTGTTTTCTTAATCCAGGTATCCTGTTGGTGTCACTGACAAGTACATACAAATATTCCAGGTTGGGTCTCTCACATTTGAAAATAATTTATAGCATCCTTCATCTCTGCCTCAGTCACACCATATATCTCCAGGGCTTCCCAGTTAATTGAAGGAAAGTCAAAATAACACTAATCACCATTGTGTTATGCTTGCATCTCATCCTCTGGTTGCTTAGCCTGACGCACCTCCTGCCTGAGACGTCCTCCCCAGATTTCCCCGTCTTTTGGCCAACCTTCCCCTCCCCTCTTGCCTGCTCACCCCACTCCAGAGGTGCCACAGGATCTCTCCAGTCAGGATCCAGCTGTGCCAGCTGAGCTCCTGCTATTCCTGTAATGCCTGGAGGCTGGTATCTGCAACACCAAATTTTGAAGCAGGAGATTACAGAACTGTAATTATTCGAGCTGGAAGCTTCCAGCCCAACTGATTTGTCCCCTCATTTAAAAATGTACTTGTTTCCAAACACAGTCGGGAGAGATACAAACACGCAACCCTTTGGCGTGGGTCCAGACGGCATCGACGGCGCTGTGCCACACACAGCATCACAAGAGAGATTTTCCATGGCTAAAAAAAGATAACAGTGAAATTGATATTACATCTCAAACTAGGCTTTATGAAAAGCCGAGACAATAAATCCACTCAACTTCAGATAGCCTGAAGAAATGTGACCTTTTCCCTATAGTTTATAACCCAGAAGGCTGAAATGAGCACCCAATCCAATTACGTTATATTTTTATTTACCTAATCCGCCAGCAGATGGCCTTTAAATTTTCCTAATTTTGGAGATCTGCTCAGGCAGAACTGGCAGCAAGACTCACATCCCTCCCCATAGGGAAGGGTTTGATGAGAGCCCCGTGCCAGTCGTCACTTGGTTATTGCCTTCCCAGGCCTCTGCTCATCAGACCCTTCCCTTGTAATTAGATACATATATTTTCTTTGTCTTCCTATTGGATTATGAAGTATTTAAGGCAGGTATCATCTTTTTGAGCTATGAGTGTACAGTATCTATCACAAACAGAGACTAACCCTTGGCTGGAGCTCCTAATCACCACAGTAATGAAAATATTTCATTTTCAGTAGTAAATTGAAGAGTCAGTTCTCAATTAACTGGGATAACCAAAGGATAAATACCTAAAGTAGAGCAAAAATATGGTTAAAAAGGCATGTAATTTAAACTGAACACAATATGCTTTCATAGCTTATGTATAAAATTAAATTATTGAATGAAACCACGCTCCCTTCATTGTGACAGCTCTATTGACCACATGCCCATGGAAAGGCTCAAGCTCATGGATCCAAATGGAAACACTTCCTTTTGTTTCCTTTTCCCAGTTCTTTAGACACATTTTTGGATGTTCCCCCGCCTTGCTCCAAGAGGAAACACTCGTTACAGCCAAGGCAAAGGGTATATCAGAAACACCCCTTCTGTCAGCTGCAGCATCTTCCAGCAGCTTAAACCACCCATAACGTTGTAGCCTGCACTGACAACCCACTTAATCAGGGCAGAAAATACTAAGTACCCATAAGGAAACATGGCATGAACATTTGTTCACAATTCACTGAAGTTATTTTAAGCTTCATTTTCTTAACTGGGTATAGAGCAGAAGTGCCTGCGGGGGCCCAGGATTCACATTTTCTCTGTTTAATGGTGGTTACAGTTGAACAAGTCACAAACTCCCTGTGGGCTTCAGCCGCACTCATCTGGTTGTACCTGAACACCATAGCTCAGCACTGAACTATTCCCAATCCCTATCAATGCAGAAATCAGAATCTGTCTCCGTTTCCTTCCAACTTAATCTCCTTAGTAAACACTCTCACAAAGTGCATTTGAAAGAGGGAAAACAACCCAATTCATGGACAGATGGTGGCATAGAAGTATCGCATCTTCCCCCTCCCCGACGCACCGATTGCCTTCACCAGTCCTTGCTGCGCAGAAGACGACGAAAAAAAAGCTTGATAAAACAAGTGGCCAGCAGACAGCCCGAGGAACTGGGAATGAGCCATGCAACTGGAAAAGCAAGACAGTCCAGGAAAACATGAGGAGAGGGAGCCAAGGCTCCGAAACGTGTTGGCTTGGGAGTTTAGTTTTTCTCTCCCTGTTTAGCTGTTATCAGATAGAAACAGGTGGAATTCAGGAAAGGTTTATCCAAAACTAACACCTGTGCATGTTCTCTCGCACAGCAGCAAACACCGGCCGTTCCAGCCCTGCTCAGACGGGAGAGGAATGGGGACGGCTGCTGCGCCGGCGATGGAGCAAACACCTCGTCCCGGCCCCTGCTCGAGCCCGAGCCTTCCCCTCGCCCCGTTTTACCCATCGACTGTCTCGCACCGCTCTTTTCCAGAAGCGACCCTTCCAAAATATCGTGTGATGGGCCACAAAATACCAATGCCTGAGCACGCTAACCCCAGCGCGTGGAGGAAGGCAGGCTCCCTCGTCTTCGATGCGGAGCCTGTACCCTCAGATTAGAGGACGGCTCTCCTCCTTCCACAACAGCAGGGACAGACGCAGCCGCACGCCATTCAGGCATCACTGCAATTTTTCTGAAACACTGTCATTTTGTGGGAGGATAAGGGACTGCTCTTTGCTCCCACCTTTTCAGCTCCATCAGGTGTTAGCGTCACCAGAAACTGAAAAGCTTCCTCAGCCACCGGTGTTGGCATTGCCGTGTTATCCTAATGCGGCTCAAAAGCCATCTCATCGGTGTGAGCCTGTGGCTGACTCTTCCAGCCGTCAACAGGAGAGCTCGTGGCAGCCTGCAACGATTGCAACTCAGTGAATAGCAAGAAGAAAGTTTTGGATTATTTATCGAATGTAAATCAGAACTTAGCTTCGCAGATAAAGGCTACAGAATGTGGTTCTGTAGCAAGTTTGGGAATACTCCTGAAAGATCCTCTTCCCATAGGAACAGCAGATGAAGTGAAAAAATAATAGTTTAGTAAATCAGCTGGTTAAAAAAAAAAAAAAAACCAAGCAACGCACACCACACACAAGGGCCTTGAATTGCTAGCTGACAAGAGGAAACAAGAAACCAAGCTAAAAAAAAAAAATCTTATTTGGATGTTTATGTGCAAGCATGAAGATGAATTCCTGTCTGTTCAGGCCTAGCTAACATCAGGAGTATAATTTCCAAGTTATTTCATCCTTACCATTCACCTCAATTAATTTATATTGCTGGAGCAGCTACAGAAAGACTCACAAAGCAAATAAGTTGGCGTCTATAGAAATATAATATCCGCCTTGACATGGCCAAGGAGTGCAGCTGAACTATGGCAGGGAGATGCGCTACACCACTACCAACATGAAATTACCCAGCAACTCCTGCACAGCATCCTACTGCCATAGGTGAGGGGTCACCTGCTGGGTATCAGCTTCCCCAGGTGGTGGGGTAAAGAAGTGCCTTCTGTGCATTAAGTCTTTAAGTCTCCTTCCATCTTCAGGAACAAACCCTAGAAGCCTTTAAGCAACATTAGGAGCTCATTTTTTTGCAAGAAATTCTGCTCTAGCTGAGCCACCAAGTACCAAAGGAGTTAGCTATCCTGATCTTTCAGTGCTTTGACAAGCTTCATCTCATCCCCACATAAAAGGATTCCCTACGTAATCGAGTGTCTTCTTCCAGACAGCTTTCCCCTACCCGAGGCAGCCCAAAGCAGGGGTTTCATCTTCCCTTACATCTCGGCAGACTGGATTGGAACAGGTAATCCCCGGGATGTCAGACAGCCCCCCGACAGATGTGCCGAGACCTTTCCCATCCCACGGGAGGTTCAGGTACCCACTAAGCTCCCGGGACCGCTGCAAACGCTTCTTGTAAGCACAGCCTGGCTGTCACAGCCACCGATGGGGGGACACCTTCACCCTCCAACCTGGTTTAGAGCCCGAGCATCTCCAGGGGCTGTTCAGCTGCACTGCAGAGGATAAGCAAGTCAATCTTTTCTCCTCTGCCCAGCAGAGCCTGATTGAAATAAAGTACCCTTACAAATAAAATACGGACTTCAACAAACCCATCTTTGCACAGACCTGTGTTTTTCCGAACCACAAAATGTAATATAAATTACTCGGAGACATTTTCCCCTTTTCCTTGCCTTTTAGCAGAGCAAAATATGATTTACATTCTGTTTGCAGGCAAATCAAGTGAAATGCTTAATTATAAATAGCACTTGTAAATATAATCCTTTCAGCTGGAATATTTGTATAGAGAAATGAGCAAGACCTTAATAATGATTTCAGTTACAAAACTTAATTAGACCTGTTTCTCATTCCGGCTCAAGCACTATGCAATGCTCTGGTGTAAATTTGCACTTACTCGACGGGGCCATGAAACACCCAGGAACAAACCCTCAGTAGGCACAAGGCATCCAAACTCCACCAGCTGCAGTGATGCTGCGACAAGTCGCACTAGCTAAGGATCCATCCCCAAATAGGTACAAGTGGTCCCTAGCAAAAATGAAAATTAGGCCCATTATTTTTATTTATGGAGAGCTGAAATACACACTTTCTAAAGCCAAGTCTGCATTCAGCAGATGAAATATTTGTATAACTTGCCACCAAGGTTATGGAAAGGTAGAGGAGAATGTATATCAATGTTGACAGGATTTTTTTCCCCAGATATATTTACTAGGATAGATCGTCTTCTACAGGTAATAGACCAAGCATAAAAATAATATCTTGTACCCTAATTGCTCAGACATCATGAGGTGCTACCAAGTTGGAAAGCACTAACTCTGACCAATCAAGCTGCAGTCTTGAGGCCACCAAAAACTGCTAGATGATACAAAGCTGGAACTAGAGATTATAGATGACATTTAAGAGGCAAGAAGACTCCATGATAAAAAGCTGAAAACATTTCAATCAGGAGAGGCTTTTTCACGACACCTACTATGTCAGGGCTTGGCTATCCAAGGGAATCTGAAGTGCAAGTGACAAAAAAGAAAAGAAAAAACATTGTTTTGCACAGCTAGCTCTTTTTTAAAATTAACTTTTGAGGTTTGATCTGTTTTTGAGAGTTCATTCCTCCTCTTTGCTCTTTGGATGAAGCCCTCTGTTTGCCATCACAACTTGATGTATGATAATGAATGCAATATCATACACAGAATTATTCTGACATCGGGCTGAGAATAAATAGAAACAGTGTTTGCATGAATTCTCTTAAAAAAAAAAGGTTCTTATTTTTATGACACTGTCCCTTGTCATCAAGAACAAAGAAGAAATATGCTAAAAAAAAAAATCTAAGTAAAAAACCAAGCTGAATCTTTACAGACCATTACAGACCTCAGATATGAGCTGCCACAGAGCCCAGCTCTATTGACTCATACGTACAAACAAACTTCACCTGGGCAAGTAGCTGCTGTGAGGTCCCACCTGGGTCTTCAAAGTGCGTCATGAAAATTCACAAAAGGTGGGTGAACAGAAATGGCAAAAAGATTTATTGATTTATTTATTTCATTTTGAAAGCCTGGGAATTCAACCAGGTTCAATGCTAATTTCAATTTATTTCCAGGGAGGCTCAAGCACTCTTGAATATCCAGCTACCCAAGTATCTTCACCTGGGAGTATGCAGATACTTCAGAAGTCCAGACCTTCATCCTTTTCCCTAATAAAACCAGTAGTGTTGGAAGGCAGACCAAGAGGAGAAGCCCTGACAATATTTATAGTCAAAAGGACTAACCCCACTGTGAGCAATGCCTCAGGAACACCTTCCCTGATTTTAAGGGGAGGTGGTTTAGACTCATACCTAAAGACTTGAGGCATACAGATGTCTGCACCATGCTAAAGCTATACCATACTAAATAGCACATTAAAGAGTATCAAAGATGCACTGAGTCAGAGATACCTCATGGTTTTACAAGAGCCAAGACAACTTAAACCAGTGAAGTCAACATATAGGCAATGTTTACAGGAATGCATATTAACTCAGGGTCAGCCCTGGGTTCAGATTCACCAACACAGCTATCTAGTCAACGAGGAGTTTGCCCTGAAAAGCAGCCAGCAGCACCTATGCACAAATTTTGGCCCCAGCCCTTGGTTAGACAAAGGAGCGATGTACTGTCTTAAAGCCAACTGCCAAAGTGAGTCTCATGAAAGAGAAGAGATGTCAGGGCTTGGGAGCTTTGCTGAAGCAGGGATTAACACCTGTCAGCTTGGACAAGCTTTAAACACCTAGTAAAAGCACCCAGCAGCTTCAGATACACATTTCTACTTCAGAAAACAGAAAGCACAGGAGAGAAATACTATTAAAAAAAAAAAAGTTGTTTCTGTCCATTAGACCAACATATTTGTTAAATAGCCAGATGAGAACAATAAAGGTAAACAGAGAGATGTTTTGATGAGCCAATTTGTAAGTTAGGAAAAAAAATCTACCATGGAGCGATTACACAGTTGGTTAACTTTAGGAAGAAACTTAATCTTTTTATTAAGAAAAAGGAATGCAATTATAACTTTAGCATGAAACAATTTATCCTGTACTTGGTATTTCTTTCTCTTTGTCAGCTTAATGTCTCAAAATTATTTATCTTATTATGTATCTCTATGTTTGTTTTTGAAGGACATCTTTTTGTGCCTTCGAGCCACTTTATTCATTAGTTTTCTGGAGTTCATGTCCTATTTCATTATGTTTTAATCTTTACAGTTGTTAATTTGCATTTCATTTCCTGTTGTAGCAAAAAATTACTAACAAAAAAGTTATTGTAAATATTAATACAAGTCAACTGATAATCATCCAAGAAAGCATTTTGCAGCAATAACAGTTACCTATGTCAAAGGCAGAAAATAGCAATTCAAGTAGTTACGGAGACAAAACACTTCAAGTTCAGGGCACAGCACCTTCTTAGAAGCACAGACAGGGCCATCATAAAGCAGCACTTACAATTAACAGTGACTTGAACTTGCCCCTTTGTAACTCTGCTTGTTGGCCTCAGACAAAGTTCCCATTTTATCCCACAGAGAACCCCATAAGCCGTATTACCTGGTTTGGTTATTTTTACGTGTCCCCAACACACAGCTATGGTATCAGTAAAGAGCCGCCGTGGAGCAGCGAGAGCTGGGTTTTGAGCAGAGCCCACAAAAGCTTGGTCCAGACATTCAGCATCCTGGTGTTTGCAAGAGGATTGCATCTAATTCCTCACACTTGTTGTGCCTTTTTAAAAGCTCCAGCAACTTGCACCAAATCGCCCATCTAAAACCACTTCTCTGAGCACCTCCCGTCCATCTATCGCTGCAACCTGCTCTCCTAGATGCGCTGCGTGCAGAAAAAGCATGACAGCTATATGGGCTTAACACTCATAAAAAAAGAAATGAGGCTCTTTCCTTTATTGGTTTTCTCTCCAGTTCCTCAGCTTTTCTGTGTTTCCACAACTGTTTTGATAGGGACCAGCCCTCCACCACCACACAGGCCTGAGGGACTTTTTGCAGCTCCCTTCATTAGCAGCAGCTGACAAAAGGAGGACAAAATGCCCTAACTAAACTTCTGAGGACCTTGCAGGATTGATCCTTGCCATAAAAAATTAAGAGCTTCAACCTGGAAAAACAGAGCCTTCCTTGATGAGAGATCTGAGATAATTGACTTAATGATTAAACTCAGAAAAGCCTTGAAGCTGACCTTTTAGATAAGCACAGTCCTCATGGAGTTCCCTCTTGCAGGAGCAGGAATCCGTTTCACAGGGGTTTTAACATTAAAGTCACTCTGTGAATTTTTTCCCCGCATCATCTGGGAGGAAGAGAGAGGGTGGAAGTGGGTGAGGAAGAAGTCCTGCTGCCCCGCAAACCCATGGAGAAGAACAGACCTGCTGTGCTCTGCCAACAGTGCAATTTCTCAAAGAATTGGAAAAAACAGTGCTGACCCAACAGGGACAAGAGCAACCTCCCATCAGAAGAGCACAGTGGAATTTTAAAGGAGGAAGGATTGCCAGCCACGCAGGAAAAACTGGTGCTAATGAATTCAAATAATGAAACACCCAGGAATTAACCGGAATTTTGCAGCTGCAGATTTCCTGCTGAGCAAAGTCAGTCTCAGGTCTGCCACCTCCCTACAGACAATATTCCCTTATTCCTTATGAAAGGACTTATATCCAGCACATCTTCTAGGTGTGCTGGCTTCCCCCAGCCCTTGTTGTTTAGTGCTATAGCTTGCACCGAGGGCTGTCACCCAGCTTCATTTCTACCAGCCTTGTCCTGGGAGAGACCACGTGTGGCAAGAGTCTCAGCAGCTGTAGCAAATTTTCACATACCCCAAAAAAAAAAAAAAAAAAATCCTCTGATTCTCTCTTTTCCAGAGGAATGGGCCAAATTCTGCTCTTGCTAGGTAAAGTCTATAGCAACCTCTTTACAGTTGCTTGAGTTTTGCTAGGTTTGAGAGTGCTATAGCTGGAAGCAGGGAGGCTTTAGCTGACAGATAAACAAAGTTTGGCAAAGCCATCCCAGATTCTGCAGCAGCTGCTCTGATTCACAGGTAAGAAAAACACACAAGAAAAGTTGAATCAAAAAGGTAAATGTATCAAACAAGATGAAGCAGGAACTAAAATAACAGAAGCACCCATCCAAGAGTTAGGTGGCAGACAACAGTCCCATCCTTGCTTTATGATCTCTAATCCAAGATGAGTTAATTCCTCTTCTCCCTCTTCCCAAGCTCATTCAAGAAAATCTGGCACAAGGGATGATTTTGTAGCATCACGCACAGACACAGCACTGAGCGGGAAGCCAAGACCCCCGCTCTGACCAGCTTAAACGTTAAGTAAATGCACAATACCCATCTTAATCACCCTCATTTTTTCTTTTTTTCCTGCATTCCTCTCTTTTTAACTCCCCATCAAATCTGTTTCCACAGATCCTGAAAGCCCTGGAAACAGCCTAGGTTTTTAAGCTGTTGAGACCACTCCCAATCCTTCTTACCCCCATCCTCCCTTTCTTTCCTGCTGGACCCAAATCTTTCCCTGCCTGGCTGTTGCCACTTGTCTTGCTGTTAACTGCAGGCTCTCCAAAGCGACTTTCCTGGGCTTGTACTGGGCTTAGTGGAGTCCTGGATCACAACCAGGGCTCTGAAGCACTACGGGAATCTCAACTGGAATAGATTTCTACAATCGTAACTTTGGTGACAAAAAGCACCTATTTTATAACCATCACGAAATTCTCCTTTTTCACTCTGCACTGCCATGACACCCTCAGTGCAGAATTATATCTAATCACTAGTCTTCTCTACTCAGGGTTAAACTCTAAGTGGTGCAGAAAAACGAATTCCCTTTGACCCATCTTCCCTTCAAGCTGGTGGAACGGTGCCCATGATCTCCAGCAGACGATGTGGTCACCGAGGTGGTAGGAAGCAGCTGCGGTTCCCTCCCCATCAATAACAGTCAAGCACGTGGCTCGACTTTGCCTCCTGAAGCGATCATTAGTAATGATGCATCAAAAAGTTTTTGATGAGTGAATGATAAAAGTAAACAGGACACAGTAATAATCAGGCTTTATTTATAGCTAGGTAAAACACCACTGTTGTCAATTTTACAAAGTGACTTTGAAGGAACTTTTTAAAGGGGATACTGAGAACATTTCCCCCCTCCCACCTGCAAACAACTGTAACCGTTATTGATAGCATTTCTAAAATGGCAGGTACAAAGAAACAGAGACTGTTATTTTGTGTCAAAATTGGTTTATGGCGCCATATTTTTCCCTTGTTTAAGGCAGCACCACTCATTTACAACATTAAACAATGTGATTTATGTACTTTAGCAGAGCTTACTACATTTAAATGTTTTAGGCATTTCATTTTTACAACATACCTTGTTCCAATATAATCAATGTGCTTTTTTCTTGGGCTGTGATAGGAATGCAGTTTGTGTTTTATAGCAAAATCAATATAAGAATTAATGGGTGACGAACAAAGTAAATTGTAAAAAGTACAGAGGGGTTGTAAGATCTCTTTTGCTATATCGATTCCATTAGCATTAGGTTGCCCAGTTGTACACAGTTTCATATTTGATAACCAAGCAGCAGACTTCATATTCTGCAGAAGACAAAATGGGCGAAGTTCAGCACTGAAATAACTATGCCAAAGTCATTGAGGTTAAAGCAAGAATGGAGACGAGCCAAGATGGATGCTGAAACACAATGCACTTTAGAAGCAGCAGCCATAAACATCAGATGGTCATGAACGGTGCCACTCTGACTTTTATTAAAGACTGTGATACTTGAAAGATTACATTCTTGGCTGGTTTATACTGCTGGGTTATATGGTTTTTAATTAATTCAAAAAAATGATGAGAAGAGAACGCTACTCCTGAGTTTTCTTGCTAGTAGATGAAAAGCAACATTTTTTTAAAAATGCATGCAACCTAGATTTCTTGTTACAGACATAAACAGGGAGGAGCTCCAGCAAGCTACAAGCAATGTAGCCTGGAAAACATTTTTTTCTTTCCCTTGCTGTCTTTTCTTTCCCGAATTTTACTCTTACTCTTGACAAGGGTACATGTGCTAGGGCCCAGGAAGGCTCCCCCTCGAAATATTTCTAGAGTCTATTTCCCCACTGGAGACTCCTGGCAAAGCTAACGTAATGCTTTCTGCTGCATCAGGAGAGAAAAAAGGTCGCGGCACCTTGTACAGTGTGTCGGTGTCTCCTGTGAGCCGACGGCGAGACACCCCTTGCCCAGCGCAGGGTCCCACACTGTGAGCCAGCACCCCACACGGGCAGCACCCACCACACAAGTGACGCCAGGCAAGGGATGGGTTCCCAGCTCCCGCGCTCCTCGTGGGTCCCCTTCTGTCTTTGCATTGCTACTCATCGCCAGGAGCGCAGGCACGCTCCTACGGCCTCGTCCACGGCTTCTGCATCTGCGAAATACAAGCTGCTCCCTGCAATAGTCATACGCTCAGATTTATGGAAAACTAACAGATTTGGATCAAATGTGTTTGCAGACACCTTTCCAAGTGTCCAGTTAACTCTAATTATTACTTAGCACACTGACTCATATTTCTGTTTCACAGCCTGTATCAACAAATTGCAATGATGACCTTCCACGCTTAGAAGCATCTATGATCATTCTTATTCTGAATAACAGATTAGATGCATCTGTTCACTTTGCTACATTACTTTTCAAAGCTATGACCCAATAACGCAATTACTGTTCAAATCAGGCTCTAGATATCTTCCACAGCCAACAGTAAAGCATTCTGGGGTGCTGTAGCATCTGTTACTATTCTCATCTTCTCCCTTTCCTTTGGGAACATCCTTTTCATTTCCACAACCATCAACAGGTTTTAATAGATCCCAGAAAACAGGTCCAAGAATCGTAGTCATGACATACATTTTCTGCAAGAATATTATCCTCCAAATGTTCAAAATCATCTTTACATGGCACCTTTTGTTCACTCTTTGTTATTTGAAGTCTGAAATTTTATTGCTCTTCAGGATGTACTTGGAGCAAAAGAATTTAATTATATTCTATTTCAAAACAAATTGTTGATACAGACTCGAAGTGTCAGTAATTAGATAATTTCACAGTGCACATTCCATTATCACTGTCACACTTAATGACTGTTTATTTGAAGAGTCCTTCTAGGACTGCAGCTACCCCAGTACTAAATATAATAATAGATGGTGTGATTGGTAAGGTTCACCCATTGCTCTCATATTTAAAGTAACGAGAAATTTCTACTCAAATGCGGAGATTTAGATGGCAAGGATTAAAATGCTGGCCTTAATGAAATTGGTAATAAAATACTCATTGACTTCCCAGGGTTTAAATATAATCAGTTCCTTGCAAGTAAAGATGATTAGTGACATAAACTAAGTATTAAATAAACAATTATTATGAGCTCTAGCCTGACTTAGAGTGCCAAAAGGGCTAATGTAGAAAGACCCCACTTATTCACTCATGGACCCCTTAACCCAATTAAAAGCATGTGCTACATACACCAAATGGGCAGAGCAGCTCTCAGCAGAAAGCTCATAAACAGCAACCCCTGATCTCGGCGAGTCCTGCCCATTTCCCTACACCTGGAGAGGAGGATGGGGTCCCCGGCCATACCGACCGCGGGAGGACGCGGGGTGGGAGCAGAGGCGTTCCACCACCTTTTTTTTTTTTTTGAGAGAGAAAGATATGCAGATAATATAATGAATTTTTATGATTCTACTAAAATACTGCATAATTATCCACCTATATTTTTGCCATAACTGATTTTGATTCCTTTTTAACTTGTTGACAATTTTAGCTACACAGAGTATTGCTTAAACCACGGACCACCAAGCATAGTGATTGCCAATCTCATAGCATAGGATTTTACGATTCTAGTGTTATTTGGTAAGGAATGGACTGAATTTTAGCTTGTTTAGCGAGGCTGCTTTGAAGAAGCACCAGCTGAAGTATCCATCAATATGCAGTGATCTCAGCCCCTAGCAGCCCCTAGCAGCTGGAGCATTCAAAGGAAAGTGCAAGCATCATTATGGGCTAGATATTAAAAATGGTTAGCTTTCAACACACTTAGCTTAGCGAAGTGTTGGGTAAATAGAATTTTCTGTTAAGAAAAAAATAGTGCTTTATTGCTGAAGTGGTGCACTACATCTGGAAATTAGAGGGAGCTCCAGAAAAAGCTTTAGTTTTAGTCCATTTACCGTAATGGAGGAGGAGCCAAGGTCTTTATCCTAAATAGAGTGATTGAGGGAATGTGTTACTATTTATTAACAGTGAGATGCCTTTAATGACTATCAAGAAACACGGGCAAGGAAAACACCCTCTACATTTTCAGACATAGCTCTTCAAAATGCATTAGGAGATGTTTTTGCCCAGCATGCCAAGAATTATCCTTTTTATTTTAAATTAGGCATTAATTTGAGCAAAAGAGCTAATTTGCTTATATTTCTGGTCAGTGGAAAATATAATGCCAGGTTGTAGTGACATGGGGGATAGAGGCTCAACTCCTTAATACAGAGACAGCCGTTCTCCCAACATGACCTTAGCACCACAACATGTTCAGAAATGCCCTTGCATTTTCAGTAGCTTTTGGCTTTGTTTTGTCTTGCTGCATGGTTGAGAGCCCACGCTGCAGCCAGTCCCTCTTCGATGCCAGCTAATAACCCACATATTATCAGCAAAAATGCACAATAACCAGCTTCTCCCTGGTTTTACCTGAGCAACATCTTTGCTTCACCACTGATCGGTGCAGCACTTCCAGAGATTTAATATCTCTGAGCCTTCATCTCGTCATCAAATTCAGGTGAGGCTGGTCATGGGATTCAAAAGTGGCTGGGCAGGAGGTGATGAAGGAGGGTAGAGAGCACACCCTCATAGCCCCCATTCCTTAAAAAAAAAATAGGTCTGCAAGGAAAAAAGGATTAAAATATAAAATACATAAAGGAACATTACAATAACAGCTATCTGATTATGCAGGACATCATCCGCAGCCTCCTTTTCCCTTAAGTAAAGAAACTGTCAGATAATGGCCAAATAAATCAGTTAGCGTTACCAGCCACGCCTGCTGCCCGTGCCTGTGAAGTGCAGCGTAAGCTCTGCTCAGAGACTTATGAAGCACTCCAAAATTCAGATTGGTCTCCACGAGGCATGCTGAGATCTGGATATCATATTTCACTTTTTAATTAAAATATATTTTTCACTCCCGATCTACAGAAGGAAAAACAACATAAAAGTAATTGAGACTTCACGTTTCACATGTCAAATCATGATAGCTTTTCTTATTCACTGGCATGCCAAATAAGTACTTATAACAAGATTCACCATCAAAAGCAAGCACCCTCCTTTCCAAGGATGACGGAATCAGGCTTAGATAAAATAGGAACGAGCTCATGCTCAAAATGAATCCCGGTGTCAGGCTGCTGCACCTTTGCAAAGTCCTTCATCTCTCTAAAACCTGCCATACTTCATTATAGTATATGGTGAAATGCACCAGCCTCTCCAGGCATTTCACAAAAATTACCTACTAAAGCAGACAGTATTCAGAAATTAATGCCTTTAGTACCCACGAGCAGGACTGAGTCATATATTGCAGGCTGTAATTTCAAGGTCTCATTCATCCCTCCCTGGTATCAAGTATTTTGTTGTAGCCTTTTTGTGGAGACCTTTTATTTCTATGAGCTTCTCTGCCACTAATACACCATTAAAAGGAAAAGCATAAAAAGCAAACAAAGAGAAGAAAATAAAGTATTTCCTGCACTTGGAAGGCACTGCAGGTCGGAAGGGAGATGAAACCACGGGACGCGTCCCCGGTGATGGGGAGCTGCGAGTGCCCATCGGTGGAGGGACTGGTCCCACGGCATGGGAGGGTTGTGGTCCTGGGAGGGATGGACTTCACGGGGGCCTGGCCAGAAAACAACGCTTACATTTCCCTTTTATACACACACATAAATAACATTAAAAATGAAGCTTCGACACGTGGTTTTATTCTTACGGGGATTTTTAACAACCCTTCTAGTGCCAGGGGGGTGGGAACTCTGCCACCCTGGGATGATCTTCTCTTTTAAAACAGGCACTGTAATTTAAAATGTACCTGCCTCTGCCATGATGCCTCGTCAACTGCAGAGGTAATTTGGCAATATATGCTATGCAAACTTAGAAAATACGGGTCTGAATGGCGCAGAAATAATGATTAGTGAAGTAAGATTTGGAAGAAACCCGAGATCACTATTGAGGAATGCAGAATTTGCCCATTACCTCAGCTTCATGGAGCACTTTCAAGTCTAAACAATTAATTTTCTGGAGATTTTCTATAGCTTCCTGAATATCAGAGCACAAGCACGAACTCCCAACACCAACTCGATTTCCTCTCCATGATAGCTTTTCAATTAGTCTAAGTAGAGTAGGTACAGAAACTACAGCACTTGTATCAATCTATATACATTTGCAAACCTTTTCAAAAGCAAATAACTGGTCTCAAGGCTGGATAAACAGTAAAGGAGTGTTATTGTACTGCATCTAAGACATTAGAAACCTTTTCAATTACTGTCGTTTAATTTCCTTATTATTTTCATTTGTTAGTTCCGCCTCGTTTTGGATCCATTCTTTTATTTCTACATTAAATCTGATTAGTTCAGAGCCATGACCTGATCGTGCCTAAGGTCCGTGGATAGCTGGGACATCAGACACACAAGAAAAGTGATTAGAAGCCCCAGACTTAGCATGCTCTGTCTTACATCTACTGAAAGGTTGTTACAGTAAATGCAAAACCAATGTGGCCTGACACTGGTGAAAGTTAGAAGACTAGGAGACATAAAACGCATGAGTTATTTTTTACATTAGGTAGCAAACTGAGTTCTCCTTTAACCACTTAATTACCTTTGGCTGACAGGAAAAAACATTGCTATGAAAATTAGTATTATCTTTATTATGGATGTGTCCCTGAAGATGCTGATGCACTGACATATATCCACGTACGGCGCCTGGAAGCAATGAAATAATTCTACCTTGTGAGCAGATGCAAAGGTTTTGTACTATCGCCAAGGATTTATTACGTAGTTTAACGGTCATTACTTAGCATCATCTGCTCTCTTTATATATTCTCTATCACCATACCCATTTTCCTCTTTCAGCCTTATTATCTTATGTATATGAACAAAGAATATAAAAGGGTGACGGGTAGTGGAAATATAAACCAGCCCTAACTGGCCACAGGCAAATCAAGCTCATGTCCCCTGAGCTCAAATAGAATAGCCTCAGCATAAGGCATATTGGGTATAGGACACAATTTTAGCGCAGTGCCCGAGGGAAGGACAACCTGATGCTTAAAACAAAGCAGGATCTGCCTTGCCTTACCTCTTTGCCAGTACTTCCAGACACCTACACGCTTTTTCCAGCACCTCAGTTCTCCACCCATTAAACAAGGACAATATTGCTGCTGTTCTGCCAAGACCAAGCTCAGGGCCTCTGCAAGCTTCTTTTTTTTTTTTATGAAGTGGACATTACTGATGTTAGTGGCTATCAGCTACACAAAGCGTCTGTATTTTCATATGCTGGTCCTGGAGCACAGCTAGGACATAAACACCATGCACGTCTCCCCTTTCTTGGAGGCTCCGTACTCCAGAGCTGATGCTGCCAGACAGAAGTGTGAGGTGGGGAAAAAAAAACCAAAAAATCTTCTTACTGCTGCTGAGATTGCAGGTCCCTCTGCAGAGAGCTGTGCACAGCAGAGAAAATAGCAGAGTGTGGGACATCTGCCCTGAACAGGCTGTTTGCTCCAGCACTGAGATAAAGAAATGGTCAGAACTATCTCCGGTAACATCTGCTGCCACTGTACATAGAATAAATCATTAATATTTCAGAGGAGCAGGCTAAGTATCACAGTGTTAGCAGTTACCTGCACATACACAAGATTTCCTCTTCCAGTATTTGCTTCTCCAGCATCCTCTCCATCCAAACACTCTGCAGTTAGTTTTAAAAGATTTATTGCCCCCTCCCCATTCCAAATTTTTTATGGTATTTCTATTGCTTTTAGACATATTAACAGAAACTTTAAATATTCCAGGTCTTGTAACTCACTTGTTACTAATTTTTATATTTTTTCAATGCAGCCTTCTTACAGTTATCTATAGATCTTCAGAAAATATATCAGAAATACCTGTTCTGGAAACACGTGAGCTGGACGCAGTACTGCAGGTGGGGTCTACTAGAGGGGGAGAATCCCCTCCCTCGACCTGCTGGTCACGCTGCTTTTGATGCAGCCCAGGGTACCGTTGGCTTTCTGGGCTGCAAAAGCACATTGGTAGGTCATGTTGAGTTTCTCATCAACCAACAACCCAAGTCCTCCTCAGGGCTGCTCTCAATCCACTCATCGCCCAGCCTGTATTTGGGCTTGGGATTGCCCCAACCCATGGGCAGGACCTTGCACTTGGCCTTTTTGAACTTCATGAGGTTCTCACAGGCTCACCTCTCAAGCCTGTCAAGGTCCCTCTGGATGGCATCCCTTCCCTCCAGCGTATCGGCTGCACCACACACAAATGTCAAAAAAATTTCAATATGCAAAAACACTGAAAAAAAACAAATAGGAAGAGCCTTTGACTTCCTCTGCACAGGTAACATAGCTCAAAAGCTACTGACTGGCTACTCATTGTGATTAAATGCCACAGTGCATTGACATTTGAGCACTTGGGTTGCTTTCAGTTTAACCTACTTAGTTTCCTTCTAAAAAATAAATCCTTAAATTGAGGCCACGTCCTACAAAGAACTTGCATTAGGCTATAATCATAGTAATGTTAAAGCCTACTTTCAGAAAGGTAGGCTTCCCAGCACCAGAGGACATATGGCCTAATTTACACTGCACTGAACAACAGGGACTCTGAATTGAGATGTTTAAGGAAAAAAAAAAAAAAACAACACAAAAAAACAGTGTTGGTGAGGAGAGATATTCACTGAACTGACTGTAGAGGCCACTAACCCTGGACACAAAGGTTTGCATAGGCTCTGCTGCCAGCAATGCATCCCTACAGCCACATGAAGTCATGTTGAAGCCACCAGCAGCCGGCCAGGTGTGAAAGATGAGCCATGCAAATCCAACTGCAAAATCAGGATCTGAAATTACTAATGAAAGTTTTCACCCAGAGCCCATTATTGTAGGGTTAAAGAATATAAAATGCAATTTCTTTCACACATTTAAGCATATAACCATGTGCTATCACTATAATCCCACTTTAATTTAAAAGTCAAATGTGTGGAAATGCTGCCTCAAAAACACTTCGCACAGACCATCACAGTGATGGACGAGGAAATGGGAGGAATGGCGTGGGAACCCCATCAAAAACTGGGTGTCAGATACATCCCTCTCAAAGCAGGCTTTTCAGAAAGCAGCCAGCTACCTTTCATCTCCCATCACCAAGCTGGAGTAATGATCCTTGTACGTTTTAATTTTACCAGGTCTTATTTTTCAATGAATTTCCAGACCCTGCTCCAGATGGACTAAAACCTTTCCTCGGTGTAGGATGTTCACAAGCACAAAGAACAGTCAGACCGAATTTTTAAAAAAGCTTTGAGATTTGGGGCAGCAGATATAAAGACTCCTTGTGAATTCTGTATAATATCACCATGAGCGATAAAATACAGAGAAGAGCTGTCGGACACAGAGCCCTCCACCCTGCTGCAGGCATCTCCGTCCCACATGCATGGGAGATCTTCCTCCACCTTTCGGGTCAGTCTGACAGAGCTTCAACTAGCACCAAGAGAGCTGTTTATGCTATGTGAGAAAATACACATAGATTTGATATAATAGATACATTTTCACTACCAAAAAAAAAAAAAAAAACCACCACATTTTAAAGATGCATTATTATTTGCAGGCTGATTTTCCTTTTTTCTGCTTGTCATTTCATTTCCTGAAAAAATAACGCTTGTTTATCTTAGGTTCATATCCCTGAATGACATTTTCCTGCTAACGCTGGGAAGCCCACATGTAAGGGTGGGCACGGGGTTACAAGATTTCCTTCCCCAGATGAATTCATTCAATGCAACTTTGCTGAAGTGCCACCAGAGCAACGCTAAAAACAGGTTCAGGGTACTCCTGGTCTGCACAGTATTGAGCGTTTCCATGTCTGCAGGGAAAATCTTTTGCTGCACAAAAGGCTTTGAAATTCAGCTTGCAAGGACCGTTTTACCAAAGAGTCTGCAGGCCCCTGAAGGTGAGTGGAGAGCTTTGTGAAGAAGCAGACCCCCATCACCTCCTGAACCCCTCATGCTCCCTAAACGTCAATGCTGTGGACTAAATGCTGATGTACAGCAGGTACGGCAGCGTTCCAAGGGCTGTGGTCACCTGTAAAACAAACTGGGTTCACTGGGAATCCAGGCGAACCTTCCCAAGGAAAAGAGAGATGAAGATACTATCAACCAAAAGAAAATTCCCAGCGTACCAGCCCTACCAGACAAAGTACCAGAGAGGTACCACAAAGCCCAGGACAAATGCATGAAATCCCAAATACAGCTGGTGGCTGCCCAGAGACGATCTCTGATCATTTACATTCATGTCTTTTGCTGAAGGAGAATCTTTGCTGAGGAGCCTTGAAATAAGACAGACCACCAGCACTTCACCATGAGGTGCTATTTCACTGTTTTAGAGACAGTCTGTGGGTTAACAGAGACTTGCAGCCCTTTTCCACTCCAACCTAGTACTATCTCCACCAAGCTCAGACCCAGACCCTTCCTGCGCTACCTCAACTCACCTTAAATCCCACTTTGAATCATGTGGAGTAGCAATAACCCTCGCCTGATGCAGTATCCGCCCAAGAGCCCTTACTTTACCCTCCCTCTAAAAAACACACAGCTGGGGATCAGCGCACCTCTTCCTTTTTTCAATTCATTTGAATTTCTGAATTTGATGCTGCTGTGGAAAGGCAAATGCAACCTCAGTTACCCACGGTGGTGCTTCTCTCTTGCTTGTAGGATCCCTGCAACCATGGACTTTGGTCGTTAGTTATCACTGGGTGCTGGCGTGCCCATGAGCTGGTTGTTCCCCTGGCTCCGCCAGGCATCCTTCTCTCCAAAACCCGCAGAAACAGGCACGGCTGAAGTTCAGGCTATGACAGCAAGTTCTCACAGTGTGACCTGGGTAACTGTTGAGCCTATTGCATTAGAACTGAAATAAAAAGGGGAAAAAACAGAGATTAATCTGAAATAAAAGCATAACTAAATGGTGTGTGAAAAATAAATTGCCATATCACAGCTTAGTGCCCAGCCCAGATCTGGGTATTATCAGCACTTATGATGCAACAAGCCATTGACTCATCAGTGGCATGACAGCTAACTGCTCTGCTGACAAGCATAAATCTATTCTACCACTATTTTGTATTATTAATTAGGAGAGAGGGGAGCTGCATTTGTAGCACATACAAGAGGCTCATCTACTGCCTAATGTGAAAGGTTTTATTTGGCTTGAAAAATCATCTATTTAAATTGTGCATCAAGGTCATAACACATGGGTAGTTTCATTCACCATGGCATTTTGATGGTGGCTGTGCAAGTTGTGAGCTTATGTGCCATATCATTATTTCCCACACATCAACCAGAGAAGCAAATAAACTTTTGATTCATAATGGGAATACAATGGAAGCAAGCTGAAAGCCTGCCCTGAACAGCTCTAATTAAAGGTATTAGGAGTTAAAGTACAAGCTTGCAGAGGGATAACAATATAAATCTACTCGGTCTCTACAGAAATATTTATCACTATCCCCCAATATTGCTACCTGTGTATGTATTTGATCAGTATTCAGTATCGCCTCCACTTCACCCAAAGTCTGCACAATATGCTAAATTAGCTTTTTCTATTACCGTATCAAAGGTATGTTTGAAATTGAGCATCACTGTAATTTTGCTGAAATTACAGGCAGAGCAGGTCTGTCTTGATCAGTTTGCAAAACCCTCTACATTAATCATATTAAAGACATTGCAGATGAACAAATCAGCAAGGCAGGCAGAAAACTGGCTGCCTTCGAGAAAGTCCTCACTTGCTCCAGACACTGGAGACCCCGGGATGCCTATCTGCCGCTGCAGATGGCTGCGGGCCATGCTAGCACCTCGCCCACCATACCCGTCCCCTTCCCCAGTCTCCTACCACCCAGCAGCGTTTCACCATCACCCACAACGTTCACCACCACCAAAGCATCACCCAGATGCTAAAGGCTGGTTGCCGTTACACCCACACTAGCTGTTTTGGCCTGATTTGGAAACAGCGTGTTTTCCCCCAGATCATGCACCAATTAATTTTTCCAGATATCTGTCAAGAGCTGAAGATGCGTGGCATTGTGCGGATGGCTTAAGACATGGAGCGGGACTGGCTAGCTCTGACCCCACGTGCCGGTACCCCAAACAATACGGACCTGGGTGGCTGGAAGAACCAGTGGCCGGAGCTTCCATGCACCCAGCTGAACTTAGGCAGCACCTACCCACAAAAGATGGGGTAGATACATCCAGTGCCCCTCCTGATGCCAACGAGCGTTTGGCTCCTGGTTCTGTTCTTTGTTAAGAATAGGAACTCTTGTCTTTGTCTTCTCCAGAGCCTCCACCCTTTGCTGCCCACCTCCTGCTTGGCCCTAGACATTTATTGTTCAGTAGCAAATTCTCTTTTTTCTTTCAGTGACTTCCTTTTGCTCAGAATCTTTCTTTCTGATTTTGACAATCTTTAAATTATGTCCTTAAAATAAACCTCACAATCAGCAATATATAAATTATAATTTCCTTCTCTACATGCTTCAACTATTATCTTAATCAAGCAATCACGTCACTTCACACATAGCCCCTCATTATCCAAGTCGTGCCCTGTTTGTATTATATCATCCTTATCTGATGGCACACCAAACCATCTGGCAAATCCTCAGAGCTAATGTGATCCTGAGTCCTTAAATATCTTCCAGTTCTTTGGTGCTGCAAGAACTGATTTCTATGTAGAGCAATGCCCATTAGAGGATCTCCGGGTGATAAGATGGCTTTTGTTACACGTCCACCACATTATCTGACTTTTTAAACAAGACCTGAAAGAAGGAAAGTATCACTCTGCTAAATACCCAGTGACCTAGGGTACCACTTTATCTTTAAAAGGAAACTCTATAATCAAAAGGTCTTTGCTGGGAACACTTGCACAAGTGAAACTGGCAACATTTGGACTGTTGTGGGAGGCATTTTAAAAATAGTGTAAATTCTCCATGGGATGGCCATGCATTTGTCTGGGACGTGGTCCTTCAGCTCAGAAGTACCCTTACCAGCAGGCACAGAATACCCACCCAATGCAACGCAGACTCCTGCTTCTGCAATCACATCTGATGATCACAATGCTCAGCCAGCAGCGGAGCCGGTGATACTTTTCCAGACAACCACTGCCCAAGAAGAACATTTCTAACATGGAAACATCCCATTTGTATGCTTGGAGCCAGCCCGCCCACTCGCCCAGCACCCGGCCTCCCGCTATGCATTATTAATGAGCAACATCAGTCTCCAGTTTTCAGTCAGCTAATTTGTTCCCACAATCATGACTCCAAATATCACATGAATAATTCAGCAAGTTATTTTAACTGTAGTTAGATAAGCCCGTTAGCCATCATAAATTTAAATAAATTATCCTTTTCTCACACATGGAGGTGCAAAGGCAGAGCACCTTGTCAGGTAAGATACACCTCTCTGCATCTCTAGGTAACTTATACGCTACCTGGTGACTCAAATCTGCGTGGAAGTGTGCCCTAAAGAGCCCCTCTCTGGTCTGCAGCAGGGAAAGGGGGAGCCAGCCCCAGCCACCAGCCCTGCTGCCGTGCCACGGGGCATCTGAGTCACCACGAGCACCTCAGCCATGTGCGGCTGTGAGATTTCAGCGTCACAAATGTGCCGAGTTGAATGATGAACATGCCCCAAAAATGGAGATGCTTGGCTCGGTCCTACCCCTCAGGAGCTATTGGTTTTTGTTCAGACACCTTATTTTCTTTACAGAAGCCAAACACCTTCTCTCATTCGCTCCATTCCTTTGAAAGAGCAATTTTACAGTAACTCAAGACTTCAGGTATATATCCTCCCTTAGGCTT
The DNA here is from genome assembly GCF_964188355.1 of Buteo buteo. Taxonomy (NCBI): domain Eukaryota; kingdom Metazoa; phylum Chordata; class Aves; order Accipitriformes; family Accipitridae; genus Buteo; species Buteo buteo. Next base: position 3,357,990 of record NC_134194.1, read on the forward strand.
CTCATTGCAGGATCCCATTCAGTGCTTTGAAATTCTTCCTGCTCCTGCATCTTTGCGAAACAACAAGGTGTGCTGCTGCCAGCGCCCTGGGGCTACGAAAGAAGAGGTACAGCCAGGCGGTCTTCTGTCACCGTCACTGCTTGCTTCGATCACCGGGACTCACCTTGCTCTAGGGAAGAGGGATAGCTCCAGGTCGCCCCAAATTTCTTCATTCCTATGAGGCTCAGCCTCCCCCAGCAGAAACCAACAGATATGGATGAGATGATACTGAAAAAAAAAAAAAAAAAAAAAAAAAAACACACCAATGCACAAACAACTCACATGAAGCAGCTGTTATAAGCACTGATTTTCATAAAAGTAACCTCAGTGGTAAGTGACACTCCGCAGATGTAAATCATTTCTGGCTTTCAACACGCCGCATGAGGAACACCCTTGTGCTGACACACAGAGTCGTGTGAGGGGATGTCACGGCAAGCTAGCAACAGATTTTTTGCAGAAAAGCCACAAAGCTGTTGTCTTTATCACAGCGGGATGACAGTAAACAACTGTAAATAATATATAGGAACTCTAATTTTAGTAGGCGGAGAAAAGAAATTACAATACCAGTCTTAGTTTAAATTGCTGGTAAGAGGTTTTTTTCAAGGGTTGTAGCTGAAGATGTCAACATTTAACAGAACATTAACAAATAGGCAGAGGTTTATAATTAACAACAGGAGAAAGCATTGCAAAGAATATCAAACCTCGGATTTTCTGGGACTAAGACACTCGCTGACTATTAGGGATTAGGATCAGATTTTGAGAGGCGGAAGTAGATTATCTCACATCTGCCTATGATGGGGCTTTTACAGCATCTAGTATCCACCACTGTATGAAATACAGGTATCAGACTCGACAAGGGCTGGAGTGGAGTCACTCAGGCAGTTTTTAACATCATTGCCTCTGCACGGATGCCACTACCTATGGATGAAACATGTATAGCTCCTTAATATCACAGATCTAAAGAAGCAGTTTTAAATTAAATTGGTACAAGTACAGAAGGAACTTACTTTCAAATATTGCTTAGGAAGCATAGAGAATAAAAAGGTATTTTTCAGGCTAGTCGTCCAATTTCTTTTTTTTTAAAAAGCAACAAAGGATATGAAATCACTGTGAAAGGGAGCCTGCCTGTGGATTGGGATTATTCTGATTTCTGAAGCAAACACAGAATGTCAACTGCCTTATATCTGTGGGCTGGCTACACAGACAGATCCAATAACCTGAAAAAAAGATGGACTTTTTCTTTCACATTCATTGCCACATACAATACAAGGCAGATATGCACTCTCATCAATCATGGCAGTAATTTTCTTTAGCATATCTTTTCAAGTGGACAGTATAGGGGTCTGCTTTCTCAGCAAGGGGCATTCCTTGGGTCAACATGTTGCCCTGTCTGGAGCTCCAAGTGCCGAAGCAGGATGGTACAGTCCCCTGGTGCTGGGTCATCTCAGTCAGCTTCAAATGGAAATAAAAGCCAACACCACACTTAACCTAGCTAGAAAAAACACTTACACCTCTGTAAAAATAAGAAATGTGCAAGGGAGTGGCTCAGTCGCAGCCACCCTACAAACAGGGGCCCATGAATGCTTTCTAATCCTTCCTGGTAAATCTTATTTTCCCAGCCCATTATTTTTGTCCTTTTTTGAATGTCTTTTTCCTGCCCCTGTTTCTTGTCACCTTCCAGCTCCTGCCTTTGCCATTCCCTTCTGACTCCGGTCTGTCCTTCCCTAAATTCTCCTGCTTGCTCTCCCACCCTTTCTCATCCGTAACTTTCTGTCCCAAGATACTTCAGTTCCCTCCATCTGCCCCAGGAGAGCTGAGAAGTGGGACGTCATTTTTGACCTTGTCCTCCATTTCAGCGCCCATTTTATCCTTCCGCTCTACCTATCTCTACTCACAACTGCCTTTAATATTGCTGAGTTCCCTTGTTTTCACCCCCCTTAGGCACTGGATCCAAAGCTTTTATTTCATTCCCGCAGTGTTGAAGGCAGAGGTACCCCAGGGGTGCAAGCTCTGTTAGCAACCCCACAGCACCCTAGGGATGGCCGTGGGGGTGAGGAGTCCAAAACGGGGTGCCCATGTCCTCACGCAGTCATCAGTAGGTGGAAGCTGGAGTTGAGGTTTTACCCCAACCCTGCCACGGACTCACTGCACAGAGAGAGTCCCTCAGATCTAAAATGAATCTCAGACCCTGCCGGACTATTGCAAGACTCAGTTAATAAATATTAGTGAAATGCAGAGATCCCTGGATGAAAACTGTAGTGGAGGTGTAGACTGCCACGTTTCATTAATTTCTTATTATCTTATAAGGGCTTCACTGAAGCCTAGAGGACTGCATGAATAGTGCATGAATCTGAAGAGCTTGCTGTCAGCCTCACCTTCAACTTGGAAACGTGGCTTGTTGGAGCCTGGACCTGAAGGATCCCTTGGCTGAGGATGGACGACACACCTGGGAGGTGACCCCATCCCTTCGGAGGGGGCTGCCCTCTCACACTCTGCTGGAGTTCAGCACACTATAAATAAATCACATTTAATTAAGAGGAAAACCCTTCCTGAAAGTAGAACAAGCACATTGGAGTGATGCAGGAAAGTGATGGACTGCACAGGTAAAGCAGGAACAGTCACGCACAAGGTAGGAGGTGGCAGGAGAGAAAGGATGCTGCTTTTTAGAGGATACTCCAGTAGGCAGCAAAGCAGCCCTTGTCCAGCACCTCCAGTCACTCCAGCACCTGTAAAAGATTTCTGCTATGTTCTCACTGAGAAAGTCAGTCTCCCATCTACCAGAGGAAAGCACTACGGTTGGGGTTTTCCTCTTCTAGGAAACTTGCTCTGCCTACAGGTCGGATGGGATCTGGTAGGAAACACAGCGCTGCCACAACTGGTGATGGATCACACCCGGAGCAATTAAGTGATCTCTGTTATCGCTTTACAGGGGCTTTCCAACTACTCTTCTAATCAGCGTAAGTTAACTCTTAATTTGTTCGTAAGCACTTAACCATGCTATTTTAAAGGAAAATTATCTGTCTTCTGTTTAGCTCAGCAGCTTGAATGTTCATATGGCTGAAACATGGGAACATCTCTCACCAGGAGAGATAGTAGTAACTGGGTTCTGAAAATAACATTTTAAATCACCATTGGCATTTATTTTATAAGGATAATTGTACTGGTATCAGCTAATTTGCTAAGAAACTCAGTGCTATGCAACATTTGCATGGAGAGCGTGAGAAGACCCAAATGTCAGCCATTTAATCTCACTTTCCCGCCGGCTCCATCATAGCTCTGGTACTCAAACCCACACCCACGCACATCCGTACCTTGTGTGTTTTACAGCTGAAGCCCAGCTACCTGGAGAACGCAGGTCTCCAGCTGACCCAAGCAAGAATGCCGGGCAGTGCGTGAAAAACACCAAATCACAGATTCTGGTTTTGGCTGTTCTTGGCACTGCACATTTTCCCGCCTGTGATTTAAAATTTTATTGTGTCAGAGATACTCTGCTATTACTCATACCTAAATACAGCCTGATTCTTACCCCTCTCTGATCTCAATCAGTGATCTGAGGAAACAGGCAAGACTTTAGAAATCATCATGAAAATGCTAGCTGCTGTCCCAGGGAGGGAGCCTGTAATTTTGGAGCATCCCTTATCTTAACACCTTGATGCAGTTAATCAAACTAGTTAATGCTGTGGCTCTAGAAGAAATACCACTATGGAAGCAAAACTGTCTGCACATCAGGCTGATGGTTTCTGAAGGTCAGACAGCAGTCCCTGTGCAACTCCCACCAGCAAGAAAGCAATGAGAGCAAGGCTTTGAATTGCTTGGAGAAAGCCAAAGTGCAGGAAGACCTAGAAGAAGAATTAATGGAGGCCTATTAAATGAAAGTGGGTTTGGGGATCTCCTATGTAACACATACATCCAGCTCCCAAAGCTCTGCCCCTGCAGCTACTGGGCTGCACAAACCACAGCTCGTCTCCAGCTGCTTCCTACTAAAACACACAGCAGGAGGCGAAGCCAAACTCCAGCAGCGCAGGCTGACAGCCAGGGGGTGGTTTTGAGGTGGTGGTGGCCCTGAACATCTCAGTTTGGGGCTCGGAGGGAGAGCTGGGCTCAAGGATGGAGCGGGAGGAGGAGGTGTTGCGTCCTCACCAGACGTCGGTACCTCCTGTGCAGCAGCACGGATGCCGCCCATAGCTCTCCTTGTGACCACTGGGCTAATTCCAGCCAGAAACGTGCGTGCATCCCACTACATAAAGCCCTTTCAGATGTTAACGACTCAAGCATCACGGGGTTGGTCTTGGTTAAAAGTCTTTTGATGTCACCCTCTTTCCCTTCACTGCCTGCCCCTGCTCAGCCTTGATTTTTGTTTTGGCACTAATGCCAGCTCCGTATTGCAGGACAAAGCTTTAGCATTTTAATAATTCCAGGGGCTCCTCGGACCACTACAAACTGTAAAGTACAGACATCGATGAACTTCACGTTAGCAACAAGGATGAAGCTTTCATTTTCCTCCAAGACCACAGGTTCTTACGACCCTAAACAAAGATCTACCGGGTGTCAGCAGCGCAGGGCCAACAGCACTCGGTGGAGCTGCTCTGGTTCCCGCTGGCAGAGAGCACTGACCCCACGAGAAAAAGCATCCCCTGACGGCACTCACCAGCCTGGCCCCAGTACCAGCCAGAGCCCTCGAGTCCCCCCCAGCAACTTTACATCGACTTTGGCACACACGGGATGAACTCGATGCAGTTTGCTTTCCCAGCCGACATTGAAATAACTTTGCAGCAAGCAACCCACTGACACCCCGTGCTCCATTTACCTCCCCCGAAACAGAAAGACTGTGCAAAGCACTTTTCTCCATCCAAACATATCATGGAGATGCAGTAAGCATCTTTGCTTCCTAATTGAAATCATACATCACTTACTTAAGTGATACTAAATCAGACGCAAACACCACTGGCAATTCAAGCATTAATAACCAGTTCCCCGCTCCAGAGACAACAGGTCCTCTGCCAGCATAAACCTCACGGTGTCCCACAAAGCCAGCCCCAACCCTGCTCTTGCCACGCTGTCCCACATCGCTGCTGCTGTCCACGTCAGTCCCACGGACAAGCCTTTGCTTCGGTTGTCACACGCATTTTGATTTCAGTGGCTGAGTGTAACAGGGAGGTTGCATTTTGCAGCAATGGCACCCACGTTGGAGAACAGCCAGCACCTGTCCTTGTTCTCCCCAACCACATTTTGCCCCACGTCTCCACCTCGGCTGGTGGTAGGTGCTGGGAGGTGGCTGCAGCTGAGCTGTGCCTCCTGTGGGACCAGAGGAATGAGGCATTGGAACATCTCTGCTTGCTTTTCCCTGGGGCTGGGGGCTTCAAGACCTCCTCCCGTCAGCCCCAGGGCAGAGGAGACCGAGGCCACCACGATCAATCATCTCGTAGAGGCAAACCACAGCCCACGCCAGCAACCTCTCACCCAGGGGACAGAGCTGTCCCAGCTCCCTGTCCCACGCGAACCCCGGCCCCGCAAGTCACATCACCTCTAAGGCAACTTTGACTTGCGGGAGCCGTTCAAGATATTTTTATCCAGGCCAATGATCTGACCCACAGCTCTTAGAAGCAGCAGCAAACTATATTTCATTGTTGTTTTTTTTTTTTTTAAAAAAAAAAAAAGAGATTTTACAATGGATTTTTAACTTCACTTGTGGTGAAAATATTCTTTTGTGAGAATCAGAAATAAGCTCTAACTCAGCCTTTAATGTGCTGCTTTCGTGCATCTCCTGGATCTCTCCTGTAATGATTCTCCCTCACCGCTGCTTTCAGCAGATCCAAGTTCTTACTCTGCACAAAAGCTCCATAGCTTTAAACATGAAGAAAAGATCATCTCATTCCCATAAGAAGCTTTTTTGTTGGTTTCTCCATTAATTTGACTTCTTATGCCGCAGAAAAAGGGGAGCCCTGCACGTGGTTATGAATGTAGCTGAGCTAATATACAGCAAGTAACTAATTTAACAAACTTTTCCTCTTGAAAGAGGCCTAATCCCCCGCCCGGCCAGCTCGGACCTCGGCTGACGCTGCTGGAAATGCTGCCAGTGGGAAATGGAGAGTTGCCATCACTGAGGTCTCTATTCTCGCTCCCTGTTAAGATCTGCTCATAAAGATACCTGTTTAGTTTACCTGTCCTGCGTGGCTTTCCTCTGCTCAAGCCCCATGTCAATAATAATAGTTATTATGAATAATCTCTGTCAATTAACTCATTTACAAGACTATTCAAATGGCCGTATGAGCTGAAATGTAATTTGCTCGTTACCGAGCCCACTCGACTGTCCTGCCCCTATGCCAGAGGAAAACCTGCTGTCTAACTTCATCTCTGCTTCAGAAACAAGGCAGTTTTTTCCCTTACTTTGATTTTCATTTCCCATTCAGCTATTAGAAGAAACCCATTCATCAAAGCTATAGGTTTTCCCTCTGAAAACCTTCAGTGTTTAAAAGCTTTTGACTGAAATATAACATATTAATGGAAGCCGTGATTGCACAGCCCTCTGCTGACCTTCCATAGGCTGAAATTGCTTATTTTGCTAAATTTATTTGCCACCCATTTATCAATCTAAATCTAAGGTGGTTTTAAAGGTCATAAACTAAACAGCCGCTGAAATATGATTAAAGAATATGGAAATAAATTACAAACTCATAATGTTATCCCTTCCTGTGACTTAGTGGCAGAAGCTTGGATGAAGTATGGGAACTTGTTTAACACCTTACGTATTTGGAGATTCATCTAACTCCGGAGGGTTGCTCAAGCTCCGTTAATTCACAGTGCGCTGCTTTGTGCCTCCCGAAAGGAGGATTATAGGAGGCAAAGTCTGGGTCAGAAGCAGACTAAGAAAAGGTTTTAACTTTCCTTAGAGGGAAAAGTCTCTCCTTGGTGACCGGACAGCATTTATTAATGGGGGCTAACACCATGCTGAGAAGTTACTTCCCATTGAATAATGCAGTTGTTACCATGCGCAGTTCCCAGACTGCCTCCAAAATAATTAATGGAGCATTAAACTGCCTTAACACTGCAGGATTAGCACCGAACCCACTGAAGGTTATAGGAAAACAAAGCAAATCTTTATGTTTTCTGTCTGGAGGACAGAAGTAAAGGTGAACCTTAACATGAAGCTTTGAGGCGTGCAGAGCAAATTTGGTTACGGTAAAATAACGGCGTTCGGAAACGGTTCAGTGGCGAACGCGAGGGAGGAGGAGTTTGCACACAGCTGAAACTGGGGAGAAGCAGCATCACCAAACCGCCCCACACCAGGAGCATCCGCGGCAGCATCAGGTCTTAGCGCTTATTGGGGAGCAATTAGATTGAAACGCAACAGCAGCGGTCACGCTCCCATCTCCGGCTGCCGCCCAGCCGCTATCCATCGGATGCTCCTACCACCCGCTTCGGAACCGAGGGGCAGCGCGGGGAGCTGTGCCGAGGTCCTGGCCCGGGATGGGACAGGGCTTCTTCAGACCCAGCCGGACCAAGGAAGTCCTCAGGACCACACACAGACGAAGCCAAAAATCTCCCTCTCCAAAATGTATTAAAAGTAACTGGCGAATGATATTGGCTGTAAAAACAAGCTGCCTGCTCAGAAGTAGGCATTAATTCCTACATGTCATTGAAACAATTTTGACTTTATTACCAGAAGCTTCAGCAAAATGACTGTGCAGTCACTGGTGAATTTTAATTCTTGATGAACCTGTAATTGCTTTGCCCAGCAGACTCTGGTAAGCGCACAGGCGAACGCCTGCTTCTCTGCAAAAATCAAACACTAGCTCCAGAAACATGGTGCCATTTTTGCTCAATATCAATCAATTTCCAAGGGAACATTTTTCCGTGTAACAAAAAAGAACACCTTTCTTTTTTTAAAAGCAGATCTACAAAGAAAGACCTCCAGATATCTCTGGCAGGAGTATTGCAGGTAGCGCTAGCAAATGATGCAGCCTGAGGTGCAAAATATGCACAGCGCAGTTCCCGAGCTGTGATCACTTCTAGCTGTTGGTTTTGGTGCCTTTTTTCTCTAGTCTAAATTGATTAATGAATTATTAATAAAAGAGAGATGTGCATAGCAGATAGACACTGTTTTATAAAGACCTCTTTAGAGACAACAGGATGAAGATAAAAATAAGCAAGGCAGTAAAAAGGCAAGATGAAAGCAACCAGCAGCCTCGTGAGTGTATTATAAGTAACAATAAACCCAACAGTTGAACAGAAAGGCAAGCTACTGCCTGACACAGCCCCTGCAAGGGTGCTGCATAGATGGATTGTTGAAAAAAATATACGTACCCAATATACTATTGCAGCCAGAAATATAACCTTGCACATCAGACCAGTAATATTTAAAATGTGCACACGCGCAATCTTTCAGGTTGCTTTATCTCTGGATTTACTCCAAGGCAAAGAATCCAAAGATAAAATAGAGAGCGTGAAAGATGTCTTATAGCAATTAAGAAAAACAACAGGGCTTGTGACTCGGTTAAAAAAATCCAGCTCTTCTCCTCCTTTTCATCTAAACAAGCGGTTCTACAGGAGCCAGTGCAGCTCCTGCTTGCTTTCAAAAGCCCAAGCTTCGGGGAAGCTTTCTGCTCACCTGCAGCATCCCTGCAAGGTGATCCCTCTCCTCTGCTGATTCCCTGGTGCTTAGCAAGGACTTGAGGTAACACTTCAGCCTTTCCCATAGTCTAAAGCTCTGAAAAGGATTTTCTCTGCTGTCTGTTTTCACTAAATTGGTAGGAATATCATCGCTTCAAAGGTTCTACTATTGGAAAATAGGGTTAAAATGTGTTAACAGGTTCCAAAGTTGCAAGCAGAAAGGATACCCCCTCAAGCAAGCGTGTACGCTGGCAGCCTGATAACACGTGTCATTTCTTTAGGAAACCAAGCTAAAAAAATAAATTGGTCCATGCTGTGACCTGTATCACTTATGTCAACTTTTAGCCAGTTTTTAATTCTACGCTCTGAAAATCCAAACTATACGAGGCTATTCTGGGCTTAAGGAATTGGAAAGGGACCAGATGTCAGGCAATTGATTGTACTGACACAGATCCAGAGGAATGCTTCGGTGGATCAGACCCAACTTTCATAAGATATTTCAGCAATTTCTCCAAGTCCAATTAGCAACTGATGTGTAATGCATTGAGAAAGCCTGCAGTTAAAGTGTTTTCCTATTAACACTTTTATTACCTGAAGAGTTTGACATGTTGTCAGCCTAAAATGAATTGTAAAAAAACATATTTTAAATAAGGGTCAAAAGAATGAATAAATAGGCATAAACAGCATTTTACGGCTATCCGTAATCGAGCCACAGCAATAAAAAATAAGTGAGTTAGAAAGAATACCCAGCCATTCTGAATTATATGATCACAAAATTATGTCTTGATTGACTCTTTGCCTTAATGTTTGCATTGGCTGGCACAGTTGGATCACAGAATTTCCCTTGAATATATTAACATTTATTAAAAAAATGATCAATTTTCAAGTTATGAAATGCCTCTCTAATTTCCTACAGTGCAATTTACTGCTAGGGAGCCAACCACTCTTCCAGACAGACACCCTGGGAGTTCATTCTGGTGTGCCATTTCTTTCAAGAAAATTATTTGTTTGAGTTTTATAATAATGTTGCTGCGGGGTAGCTGGGGGAGATGGTGGAAGTTAGGCAGAAAGATCGTGGTGGCTGTAAAGACTGCACTGTTTGTTAACCCCAGCTCTGTAACTAAATTAAGAGAGATTATTCCACTGTGAAAGTTGTGTGCGAGAAAGAAATCTGAGAGCAATAATTTTAAGTCATTTTTGAGACCGTTACACACAAGGAGTCAGAAACTAGGGGCTAATCCTGACCTCATAGACATGTGTGGGGAGGACATCCAAACTAAGGATGTTTTCTTTCTGCTACACACCTGTAATGCTCACAAGCTGAGCTGGACACACACGCTGTGCCTCCGAGTCCTGTCCAACTTCTCCAAAATAAAATAAAAACCCCATAAGCCTCCTCCTACTGTCAAGGGGATGATGAGGTGGACTCCCATCAAAGACACCGTCGGATAACTATGAATCTTGCCAGCTAGCCCGTAACGGCCCAGGAGCAGCAGTTCCTATCCCCTGTGATACCGATGGACGTGAATTAAGCATCACCACCATGAGCAGATGGAGACCCAGTTCTCCCCTCCACCATGTGCACTTTGGGCTGTAGTTTCCAGAAGAAACTGGGGTTTGAAGAAGCTGCACCCAAAGCTCAGCCCAATCCAGCAGTGTCCGACAGCACTGCCTAACCCAGCTCTTCTCAGCCCAAAGCCTGTACGCAGGCAGGTAGGTGGTCTGCAGAGAAACAGCCCTCAAAATGTGTATTTGGGGCTCAGCTAAATGAATGATGGCTGTAGGCCAAGATCCACACGGTATATATTTCTTTTCATCTGTGCAAGGCTGGAGTTACAGGAATTCATAAGGCTCCTGACTAACGCAGCAGCTAGGATGTTTATCTGATAATGTGCCTTCTTTCAGCTGAAATAATAGCCACATCAATTAAACATACATCTTCAGAAGATACAAGTTTCCAAGACAAAAGATCTTCTACCTCACTGCTGAGATTTTCCAGGCTGCCAGGGATCGGATTGCCAAGATCACAGTAGGAATTGAAAAAAATCAATTATTGACGCTGCGATCCGGTGCTTACAACAAAGCTGTTCACCTTGCTGGAGATCTGGCAGCAAGAGAAAGCACTCAACGGCTCTGCAAAACATCTGGACGGGGCTCTGGGCACAGCACCCCGCTTCAGCCGCCGCTGCCCTGCGGGGCTCTCCCCAGCCAACGGGGCACAGGGAGGAATTGGGCAGATATCAGGGAGACTCTCCAAACCACACGCTTTCGGTTTAATAACAGTAAGCAACTTGCAACACATTTGGCTCCCGATCGTATCTATCCCGGTTGTCTCGTTAAACATTTTGTGTAAGTTTGGAGACTCAGCTTTAGTGTGTGTTACTACTAATTGCCTTAGTCCTCAGCTGTGCAACAGCAAACCACCCTGAAACACAGTTTTCCATTAGCACCAGTCAGGGATTAACTAATTAGCCAAAAAAAATATTTTCTTGAGATAACATTACGTAGATAATTAAAACTAAAAAGCTACGTCCAAGAAGGACAATCTTTTTCTTAGCTAAACTCCAGCTTTTGGCTTGGTTATTCCCCAGTCACACATTTTCTTTTCCTCTGCCATGCCCGAGGCATAACAAATCAATAAAACTGGACATGCATCCCATTACGTTACAAGATACTTACTCTTATCTTCAGGAGTCAAAAAGAAAACTTACCTACTTGATTTACCTATTAACGAATGACTAACCTGAAACACCTATTAGTCACTAAGTGCTCAAACAGTGGGATACGATGCCATTTCTGTACCTTTTGGTTTAACCAACAAACTGACAGTGTGCAAACTGGCTGTAAAGCAGAAGAGGAGAAGGGACAGAGTCCTTTACCTGGGAGGGCCCCCATACTTTGCCTAACAATAAGGCCACAGGTCAATAACTGACAGAGGTGAGAAGTGCAAAAAAAAAGAAAAAAGAAAAAAAAAAGAAAAAGAGGTGTAGAAAGTTAGAAATAAAGGAAGACAAAAGCAGCAGGAGAAGTGTTTGAACTGTCTCTGAAGCTATCATGCTACCAACTTAGGAACTTTTTATGGGTGTAAGAGTGTCAGTTTGCTCAGCTGGAATTTTTATGGCAACACTCAGTACAGGCAGTGTGGCAGAGCAAGGCTGCAAAAGCATCTGATGAAAAAAAACATCGTTGGTACCAGCAAGGCAGGAACTTCTATTAGATCCCGGCATCTAACAAACCCTTTCCTGAAGGAATGCTACAGATGGAGGCATTGTAAACACCAGCAGCCATCACCACTGCCTGCAGCCACACAGCTTTCCCTTTGAACAAGCCTGGAAGTTAAATGCACAATCCTTCTTGCTATTCTAGCAAGCAATGAGCTTGGGTCGCAATAGCAACAGAATATGCTTACTTATTTTTACAAAGCATTAAGTAATAGGAAGATTTCTGTAATTGCAAGCAGAAGCAGAACGAAGCGAGGAGACGATAAGACTGGCTGTGGGCATCTCCTTCACACAGGTCATGGTCTGGTCTGGACAGCACGTGCCACGGAGGAGGTAGCAATCCTGTCCTGGGAGAGGGAGGGATGGTTTGGTGAGGCATGAAGGCATCCCTCCAAAGTTGGGAGTAAAAGGAGCAATTAAAAGCTAAAGAGTTATGCTCTAACCTAACGGGGATTACTCAGAAGTGAATGAGAAAATGATTCGAGTTGGACCACTAATAAGCATCAGTGAGTCTGTAACTGTCTGACCTCAAAGCCTGAAATCCACGAGCGACCGTTCTCGGACTCTGAGAGCATTTGGGATTAGGCACAGCCTCTTCATGCATTCACTCACATTGTTGAGCCGTGAATCCAATTTCACAGAATGCACTAACTCTTTGAAAGGAACTTACCCATATTTTCTTTACACCAGCTTCTGCGCTGATCCATTTGCAACAGCTCTCATTTTGTTTCCCAGTTTCATGAGGTTCAGAAATTGCAGCTCCGGAAACATGGTAACCCGATTCAAATGGACCAAGAAATGCCTTCCCAGATAACAGATTAATATCTGTTGCCATCATGGAAGTTACTAGCACACATCCACAAGATATCAGCACATGTCCACAGACTGGTCTGAGCATCAGGCTTCCTTCAAAGGAATACAGTCAAAAAGTTTTCCTGGCTCACATCAAACTCACCCCTTCGCTGTATTTGATAATACTTGTTCTTTATGCACAGACAGGAGAAGGGGAAAGAAAGGTATTATCTCATCACTGACACTGATCACAGTTCAGGCACTAAATCCTGCCTAAGAGAACATGCATCAAAATATTCATAACTCGATTGCATGAGAAGAAACTATTATCAGTCTGCAGCGTTGAGAAGCGTTGTCCTATGACATTCAGGAGAAGACGACCAGAGCATGCCCTTCAAGTTTTATGACTGAGACCAAAATTTGCCAGCATTTCGTTATGATCTTATTAACATTATGAGATCAGGGGAAGAGTGTGGCAACAGGCAGAATATAATAACAATTTTTTTTTTCAGCTATGTACCCATAACAAATCAGCTCTATTATGTCCCAGGGCTTTCTCTTTGGCTTTTGTAATCTCATTGCCACTGCATAACCTCCAGCTGGCTTTAAATCTGACTGCCATGTGCCACTTTCCTATTTAAATCTCCTTGCTTTTTATCGGCTTCCTTTTTTAAGCATATAATTTACATTTGGTTCCCAGTGGCTATAATAAAACGTCCAAGTGAGTCATTCTTATTGTCTCACCACAACATGAGGAAGTCCCAAATGGTGCGATTTCTTCTTCGCTCAGCCTTGAGTTACGGAGTACAGTAAAAGTCAACTTATCCTGGCTTCATCAAAAGTTTGAGCACTTGAGACTATTTTGTTCTAAATAGATCAGGGGCAGTGGATTATCACGGGTTTGCATCTATTCAGCGAATGGATATTGGACATTTTTCCACTAGACATGGCACAGATTTCTAGCCCGTCGTCTTGGCTGCTGCCTCACGGGGGTGACTTCTTGCCCCAGAGAACAGCCAAAACTTCTGAACTGTCCATGCCTGAACATTGGCACCAACATCTCCTAATCCCTGGCCAAGAGCGAGTAATCCTTCTCCTTCACTTTCTCTCTGGGTAAAAAAGGAGCAATGACTCTCCTGGTATGTCACTGTTGGCAAACATCTTTTTCCAGCAATTATGGAATAAGACCAATTCATTCAGTCAATCCAACCACTTTCTACCTAGATCCCCACTCTGCAGCTCTTCAGTTGAGAACCACCACTGCGGAGCAGGGACCTGCCATGGCAGTTTCTTGCTGCTTTTCCAAAGAGGCCCAAATTTGGGAACCAAACAAGGCCAACCTGCCCATACTTGAGTGACCAGGGCCAAGAGAGGTCAGAAAACATCGGGTCTGCACAACTCCTGGGGAGCTCCTGGCAGAGATCCTTCATGGGGGATGTTGAGGGACCCATAAACTGTGTGACCAAGGAAGATGCTGTAATTTACTCTCTGTCCTCCTTGATGTGTACCCTCTCGGTGCAGGAAAACGTGCCCAACATAAAGGCCCAGAGACTGCAGAACGGGTAAAACTGCCTCGATAGCCAGGTTCCTTCCCTATATAATACTTTCAGAGCACTATTCCTAACAGACTCCATTAAATCTCTGGCACATCTTGAGCACAAAACCCGCAATTTCACATGGGAAAGGAGTGCTGAGATGTCATCCATACAGGAGAAAGACATTTGAAGACATCATTCGTGCAGCCTGGCTCCCCAGGTGAACGCTGTCACTTTACAGAGTTGTTCAGAAGAGGTTTCTGAAGACGACGCGCTCACAGTTTCCATCACACTGCAAGTCTCATCTGGCTGGGATTTAGATTAGCGTGAGCACACACTCAAGTCCTGCTCTTCAGGGAAGAGCACCAAACCAGTAAAATACACTGCAGCTGTGAACCAGAACCAGCAGACAACGCAGCAGCCTCTGTGACGCAATGTGTTCCTGAACTTCCTAATTTTTGGAAATCTGATAGCTTGTGGGGTTTTCCCCCCCCCCCCCCCCGGGATTTAATTCCTCATTGCCCTATGAAGCTGTGCAGCCATTTACATATATCTCAAACGCATGCAAGACAGACATGAGGACTCGCTGCTGAGGCTGCAAAGCCCCGTGACAAATTCAACCATTTAAAAGTTCCTTTGAGTGCTTGCTAATATTCAAGTATCTATCTAACACCTGGGTTTTGTTAAGTTTTCTTGTAGCGTAGCTTTCGAAACTCTATTACTACGTGCTGGGGTATGATTAAAGTGTTTGTCTTTCCATGGTAACATTACCCATCTATAATCTTGTTTCTTAGCGAGATCTGAGCCAACTGTACTAGTAATTTCCTTTAATAATAAGTCTTCAGGAATAACTCTGCCCTTTAAACCCGAAATCTGAGGCAACACGTGATTGACAGATATCACGGCTTTCAGCTAATTAAATATTCTGAATGCTCAGCCATGGCAGAGTTTTTAAAGGAAATAATTATAGGTGCCAGACTCCCTGCGGCTGTTCTGCCCTCACCAAAAGGTCCGGTGCAGCCCTGGTGCCAAGCGGTGGAGCTGCTCTCCCTCTGTACAGAGGGGGCTTGCCAGGCTCCCCCCCATCTAACTGGAGGTAAATGGAACTCCATCCTCAATTGCACAAAGCAATTAAGCATGCTGTGTTAATTAGTTACAGCAAGGATGATCTTCTAGACAAGAAACGTGCTATTCCTTATAAATGATGCTGCCACGGAAGCATTAATTTCCTTTTAAGATTAAGCTGCCTCGGTATAAATCAGATCCTGCAACCATCCCAAAATACAAATTGCCATGCAAAGTTCATAGTCAAAGGCAGGGAGAGTGAAGTACTGCAATATTTTGCACAGACTAGATAGCCTTGTAATGCTTGTGAGAAAGTCAGAGATGCACCGTGTTTTATCAGCTTTTTTTTTTTTTTTTTTTTTTTTTTTATGGTGTGAAAGCATGTTCAGTATATCACAGCTCTGAGCTGGGTTCACGCTTTTGGACAGCACTGTAATAAAATTATTTGCAGGAAATTTTAGAACTGCAAAGGAAAGGCACATCACCACTTTGCAAGTGTCATAGAGGGTGAGCTTTTCTTGCAGTTTGTCACAAGTTCAGCCCCACTGCTGTGACTGCTGCTCTTCAGGAGACAGCTGGTACAGCAGCAAAGGTATTTGAAAGTCCACCTCCAGCAGAGATGATTTGTTATGATAAATCTCAACCAAATCAAGCATTTTGCCAACAGCAGTTGGAAGGTATCCATGTTTTCATTGCATGTACATACTACGTATCCCATTGCTATCATTCAGTAATAAATGTATTCATAGCTCATACCAGTTGCCTACCTCAGATTCAGATAGTGTTACAGCCAGAGAAGACACCTGTGTGGACTGGAAAACACAAACCTCATTTAACAGTCTCTCTCCCTCTCTGTAATACAGAATAAGTCAGGTGTTATGCACAATTTTGCTGCAAAGCATCTCATCTGCTCTAGAGCCTCCAGGTCAGCCAAAACCCAACACCTCCCAGGGCTCTGCAAATCCTTGGGCTGAGCTTTGAACAACAGGCTCCCTGAAGAAGGAAGCCAAAAGAAAAAAAAAAAAAAAAAAGACAAAAGCTGCATTCCTGAGGGGGGGGGGGGGGGAATGGCTTTACAACATTAGCAAAACTAAACCCGTTCACTTGGCAATTGAGCCTTGGGAAAGTTTTAGCCGCTCTGCGCGAAGGAACTATTTACATCTTTTAGTCACAGGATGCAGGTGGTGATATTCCGGAGAAGATTACAAACAGATTGTAGGCATCTTGCAATTTTGTTGCTGTGTTATTGTAAGTAGATCTAGGTACATGACAGCACACCCAAGCCCAGATGGCCGTCATTAGGCACAGAAGTTGGAAATAACTCCTGAAGACAGCAGCGCTGCCAGGATCGGGCTGTGGTCCCAGCCCTTGCACCCACCCGGGGACCACGCCAGGCTTCGTTATGTGTGGAGTTCATTAACGTCCCGCTGCTTAATGAGGATGCACGGATCAGTTGCACAGACAAGGAAAGGCTTGTCTTTCAGTTTGGCATTAAATAAAATACGTGTCGCGTCACACTGTTAATGAACACACACATCACTGGCAGGGCTACTGCATAATTTATCACCACAAATACCATCTTTCTGCAGAGTTTTCATAATTTTATCTTTATTCATAAAGTGTTAATGTGCTTAAAAAAAAGGGAAAGAAAAAGTTCACATGTAAGCCCTAAAATGTGGTAAAATAATGGAAACTGTAACTGGAGAGGAAAGGATTCAACTATATTTTGTCACTTTCAAATGCCACACATTCCTGAAATTCTGAGATTTGTGGCAGTTATACTCAGCACGTGGGGTCCGAGTCATGCCCTGAGCTGCCGGACATCACAGAAGAGGAGGAAGAGGCTCTGCTGTTGAACTGCAATTGAGACACACTTTAGCTGCGATTGCCTAGAGCCAAGTGTTATGTTCCCCACTCTTTGGGTAACTTTGCAGCATTAAAGGCTCAAAAATCTCTTTGGGATTATAAATTCAGTGAGAGAAGGGTTCTTGTTTTCCTGTATGATACCTGCATACTTCCACATGCAACCGTAGCATCCGAGTATTTATAGCAACTACAGTAACTTTGAAAACTGTTGGCTCTTGCACTTTTCTTTTGGTGTCAAAATTCTGCTAGAAGCAACAGGCTTTTGTGTATCTTCAATAGAGGAAGATATTTGAGATTTGAGGGTTTGGCTTTTTTTTTTTCTTTAGAGGTTTGATAGTAATAGGTGATACATCACACATATCATTTTTGTAGAGAAGACCTCTATCTGACCAGTGATTTCCACAACCAATGGTAAATGCTTGTATAAAAAAAATCTGTAAACGTTCCACTCATCAAACAGAAGAAATTGTGGCATTCAAATATTCTCACCCAAAAGCAAAATGACAATCTTTAGCAGACCAGAAATGAAACAAGCAGATTATACCCCCAGAGATAAGGGAATATGTTTGGAAAAGCTTTTAAGTATCTCAAGAGCAAAGGGTTATTTGAAAACCAACATGTCAGTCAGACATTTTGACATGAACATGCTGGTTCCATCAACACCTCTATAGTAAATATTTCAAGATAAGCTTGTCCTGAAATAGAAAAACTAGCTACTTTATTTGAATGCCTTCATCGCTGTTGGGTTCCTAACGGCGAACTAAGGCTCAGCATGATCAAGCTGGTCGAGCTGTGTAATCCTGAGGCTGGGGGAGAACTCAACCGGGATTAGGAGGGCGATGTCAGTCTGGGGAAGGCTTGCTGGTACAGCGTGAGCACTCTCAAACCCCGTTGTTTGTTGAGTGCTCATGTAAGAGCTACCTGCCCATCTCCCATCCTGAACACTGACCTGGCTCCACCTTCCCAGGAAGGCTTCCCTAATTTGAAGGGGAACGCAGCCAACCCCTTCCCTGGGCCAACAGGGCATTTTGCTGCTTTGCAGCAAGCGCCATGAATTGAAGAGAAAGGATTTTTTTTACTTTTAGAGGAGAAGTGGCATCTTTTTTCCTCTTTTCATAGTCACACCACAGCAGCTCCCACCCTTGGCGAGGTGTTGGCAAAGCTGCAGCCGCGAGCCTTGGAGAGAGGGGAGGAAACCACGTTCCCCCTGCTCTCAAACTAGGGCCAAGCATCCAAACTACCCTCTGATTTTTCTGCATTTTCTTTTATTTTCCCACACAGACAGAATGCTTTCCCTTTGCTCCTTGCCCTCAGTGGAGTCTCTTGCAGAAACTGCTGACATTAATCCCAGAAGTGATTCAGAGAGAGGGGAAAAGAGCGCTGTAAACCCAAACAAGAATGAGACCATCTGGCAAAAAGAAGCAAAGCCTGTTAAAAGCCCACTTTGTCCTTCCTGCATCTCCAGCACAAGCTGTCAGTGGCATTTCAATAGGAACAAGTTTCATTTATAGTGCTGCACGCAGTGCTCAGTTTAATTTAGGCTTTTTTTTTTTCCCCCGTCAATATTGTTTGGTTTATTGTACCAAAGCTGGTGGGATTGCTTACGAAGTAAGGTATAATCCAGCTTGAGTAACAGCATCAGAGCCTCGACCATCATCTCTAAAGCCTCAGCCCTCAATTACCCGAGCATCTGTTTGCAATTCAGTGTAGAGAGGGAATTAAACAACACTCAATGCAACAAGAAACTGGACAGAAATATGTAGACTCGTTCAATCTTGCTGTGTTCACGGTACTAAACCCTTCCTGCAATAGTCACTCACACTCTCATCCTGCCTTTTGAACGCAGCCTGTCTGGGGTTCGTTGCTAGCACCACAGCTAGAGCAGCAGGGAGCTTTGGTAGGGCCCTTACTCATTACCACTATTAATACGAGGACCTGAGGAGCTTTACACGACCTGAGAATCATAAAATATCTCAAGCTGGAAGGGACCCATAAGGATCATCGAGTCCAACTCCATGCTCCTCGCAGGACTACCCAAAACATTACCAACCTTACCGTGAGGAAGAAGCACCATGTCATGCCTGCATCCATCACCAGATGGAAGCCAGAGGAGCCTAAAGGAGCTACAGCACTTTTATTCAATAATATAAGTGAAGTAAATTCACTCAGTTCAGTCCAAAGCTTCTAAGAATATTCAGCTTATGTGGAGTAGATTCAAATATTTAAGACAAGCACTAGAATAATCATGAGTCACCATCCAATAACACTCTGGTGGTGCTGCTGAACCACCACTTCTTAAGCACTGTGTCATCTCCAACCTCTCCCAAAGTCTCACTGGCATATTTTTAATGAGAAACCATCTCTGCTGCTGATATTTCCACCTCTGGATCCTGCTCTATGTTCTAGGACTGGCATGTTACAGAGAAATAAAGTGGGAAGTCAACCAGGGGGCGTGGCGGGTGCCGTGATGGTCGTTTTCCTTTTCCTTTAATAGTTCTGATTAACCTTTGTTAGGAAATCAATCACCTTCATCTTGGGAAAAGGGGCTCGTTAATGACGGCACCAATTTAGCGAGCGTTTTAAATTTTATATTCAATTTTATTTTTTGCATGGAGCATAAAGAGGAATAGTATCAAGGACTGACATGCTTCAGAGGTACATCAGAGTCCTTTGAATATTAACAGAGCTCTTCTCTGAGCACTCCCTGTTGGGAATCACTACTGGTTTTAAAAGAAGTTAATTGCTTCTGTAAACATGAAAATGAATCACCAGTAGAGGGTTGGCTTTAGTCATTCTGGGACTGGGATTCTGAGGACAGGGGATGGGAGACCCTCTCCTGCTCTCTGCTGTTATATACTGAATATAGCATCTGTGCATCTTCTACAGCCCTCAGAAGGGTTCGTATGGCCATTGGTGGCTCAATAGCCATTGGAGGACCCATACAGAGCATGTTGGGATTTGAAAAAGAAAGTATGACACACAGATACTGCAGAAGATGTACAATTCCCGCAGTGATGCTCACTGGTCTGGGGTCCTTTTTGGCACTGGCACTGCATTTCCTTTAGCACTGGGGAAGGAAAGAAGGATGACTTAACTGGAGATCACCTGAGACAAAGCAGCTGTTAGCTGGGGAATTTTTATGCCTCTCTCAAATGTAGAAATATTTCTTCCATGTTCTAAGTCTCCCCCACCTCTTCTAAGACACATTCTTGCCCAACACTGCAGCTCCACAGGCATTAGCAATTCCCATACAATGACTGCACATGCGTGTAATTGGAAGGAGAAATGGCTAAGGAAGTAATCAGGCAAGCAAACTATTTACAGATACAAAATAACCACTTTTCAGACACCAAGTTCAACAAAGAAATGGGTCTTAGCAGCATGCATGCAATTAATCTATTAACTAGTGTTTTGGTGACGGATTTCTAAATCTGTATTTACTCAAGCACATAGCAATCATTTGTATATTGCTCTGAAAAAGGTTAGGTGCTGTCAGGTAAAATTCATCATATTATAATCCCATAATTAGCCACATTTTTTCATTTTCTATATTTCTGTTACCACACAGTAACATTTAGGGAGATACTGGTGTCTTTGTTTTCCCATGTTTTCCTCTTGCACAATATAGTAGAAATGTACGCTGGGTTGAGGAAGCAGATTTCTTTTCCTCAGGGTTAGAGAAGATCTCTGTGATTTCAAAGTTGGAGGTTATTTTGGTGAGCCCTACAAAAGACTATTTTTATTCTTATAATCATATATATTAATCCATCCGAGCTGTAATAATAAGGGCTCATGATGCTAGAGACCCACATTTTTCAGGAGAAAAAAAAAATACAGCTCTGGGGATGCACTTTAAGAACAACATACTCAAATGAAAAAAACTCCATTTCTTGAGGGTTGGGTTTTTTTAATTACATTAAAAAAGAGTAGGTAAACACCCCTCAGCATTTCCGTCGCCTCAGCGCAGGAACAGTGGAGGACCCACTATGGGCCAGCACCCCAATTCACCTTGTCCTAAATACCAGTGCTTGCCTCGCTGAGCAGACGGGGGTCCCAGAGCCCCTCCAGCCTCATCCCACCACCCGACTGGTGCGGAACCAGCACCCACAGGTGCGACCAGAGCCTGCGGGAGCAGACACTCAATTGCACGATGCAGTAGAGCCCTACCCCTCCTCGCCCCCAGACAAGCAGCTGAAAGCGAAGGCGTGTGCTTCATGGGATCACGCCGTCCGTCTCACCGTGTCAGCTTTTGGCTGAAGGGATCCCAACGCTCATTTCTCAACTTATTTTGCACTTCTCCAGCTTTTTGCTGGCTGGAAGGCTGCGTTGCATGGTGCAGTCATACTCCCCCCTGCTGGCTGCTTCTCCAAAAGCGAGGCAGCATCAGGAAAAGCAGGGAAAAAGAAAATTATTTTAATATCTAAACTGATGATTATTTTTCTTCTGGGTATTACTTAGAGAAAAGTTGTCCTCAGTAATGACGGTTTCACAGTGCCAGCAAGGTAAGCTTGCTTGCCAGTTAAAATACCTTCATCTGCCTCACCACTGAATTCTTTCTGTAATACAACTTTCATTTAACGCTTTAGCTGCTCACCCACCAGCAGAGGCCCAGGCAGTGCTCCGGGCAAGTGCTATGGATGACAGCAGGATCCTCTGGTTCTCACAGCCACCGGCCACCCAGCAGCAGAACACATCTCATTTGTACTGTGATACCCGTAATATTCACGCCAAAATGAGAAGGGATGAGTGTAGGGCTTTTCTGGGGTGGAGGAGCTAAAGAAACCACCCAGCTCTTTGTCCTGGCTTGCTTTTAAAAATAAGCGCCTTCTGCAAATCAGTCCCGTGCAGACCAAGGACGAGGTGGAAGGACCGACCTTGTTTCCGAGGCTCAGCCTGTTAACGCGTGCATCCACAGGTCACTAAAGGTGAACTCACATTTCCCACCTTCGCCTCCCCACGCAGGGCTCGGGCTCCTGGGACCCTCCGACCTGGATGGGCACGAAACCTCCTGAGTCAGCAAAACTCCCCTAAACCTGTCACACCGGCCCACGACGGTAGGAAGAGGGAGAATCGGGCAAGTGCATTCAACTTCTTGCAATTTCTGGACCTTCAGAGTGAGAAATCAGGTATGGAGCTGACAAAAGGAGCAAGGCTGGACTCCGCTCATGTCACATTCAAGAAGATTGTGCCTTCAGCTGTGACACGGTGCAGAAAAGCCTGTCCCACACGCTTCAGCCACAAACAGTTGGAGCGTACAGTATATAAAGTATACATAGCTGCTCCAGGGCTTTCCACCACTTATTCAGAGCCAGGGTGATATTGGGACTCTCAAATATTTACATCTTACTACTCTCCAGAAGGACCATCTTCATTTGGTTCCCAGTAGGAAAGGAGATCCCAGATGGACACATCTGCACAGCCCGTTAGCTGACAGCGGTTCCTGAACCAGCAGAGAGCTTTTTGGGCAAAGCTAGCTACCATCTAAACCTTATCACAAACCACATGGCCACAGAAAAGGACTTAAGATGCTACCACCTCTCCAGAGTCACCAAACTGCTATGTGTGAGGGCACTGCAGCCACTTCTATATAAAGCTGCACATTTTATATTAAGCTAAACTTAATAACAAAAGAGCCCAAAAGAAGGTTGCCTCTCAAACTGCCCCAATACTGCTAAGATAACATGTCACACAGCCTTTTTGTCATTTTGTTGTACAATCCAGCCCAAACCCTCTGTACTTGGATAGGATCAAGGACAGTATTTCTTCTCTAGGGAGCAGCTATTCAAATGCAGAGAATCCTTCCCATAAATGATACTGAAAATGTGACCTCACTCCTTGGAAGATCGTGGCTTAATTTCTGCATGATGCCGTTACACCAGTTACTTCCACCTCCTTTCCCTCCCCAAACAACATGGAATATAATTCTCCTTTTCTGAACATCTGGCATTCCAGCTGTTGGGATTCACAGTCAACATGCATTAGAAATTAAAACATATTCTAGATTAACTGGTCAAATTTGTCAGCTAATACTGAAAGGATAATTTTTAGATGTTGAAAACACTTTGCACTTTTATAAAGGATAATCAGCTGCTTCTTGCCCCAGTGACTGCAGCTCAAGAACAGTCATCCTGTTACAATTTAATTTGGAAACTTAACAGAACTGTTAAGGATAAGCATGAGTTAACCTTAAAAGATACATCCTAAGGTGAGTCATTGCAGCTTGTTGTAATGCAAAAACTATGCCTTGTAGGTACTTTTGAAAGTTTTTTTCACTGTCCCCCACTTGCAGAGGGGCAACAGTTATGCAGAGAGCATAACCATTTTCACCTGTGACAAAAAGTAAATGAATGCAGGGACAAAAAGGATTTCCATCAGTCATCACAAGTCACCCTGTGACACTGGAAGATGAAAGGCAGTAAGGTGCTAACAACATAATTCCACTGCCTTGCAGAGCTAGCTGATAATGAGTATCAGCTCTGTGATCAACAAATGCAAGTGTCTCCTAATTCATGTAATCTGAATTTGAAATATTTCAGCATCCCTGGTACACCTGTGAACCTGAACTTCAGTTCTTAACCCCACCAGCTTCCTTAAATAGCTTAATCACATCCATTTCAACATTGTTTACAGAACAGTATAAAGTGATTAAATCTGGTTTCACTTAATCTTTAATAAAACCTCAATGAGTGCACCTCAATAAGGGTAACAGAACCTTTGTATTTTCATTTTAATAAAGATAGGAAATTCCCATGATTAGTGATTTCCAGTGTTAATAACTTAACAAGGCAATGTATCTTGTAATTAAAAATAAGTTTAAGGAGGCTGCTAAATTATTTTGATAATGATTTAAGGACCAATTACAGAAAATATGTCATTCTTCCCTTTCTAATTAGATATATTGGAAACAGTGAAGCTGAGAAGTTCTGATATTAACCATTTTTCATTACAGTGAGGACGTTCATATGCTCTGTATCAGAAAAGTTTAACAAAAACCAGTATAGGGACTCCTCTTTAAAGGACACTTGATTGTAAAAGAAAAGGTGTAAGAATGATGTTATTAGTTCTGCTGCTTTGAGGTGGCTGGGATATACGGCCTTGAAGATTACTGCTCTATCAGCCTTACATGAGGATTTAGCACTCCCATAAAGCTACTCAGCCTTGTAGGAGCACAAAACGCAGCTTCGGTTTGGATTTGGGACGGAAGAGGGAAGCCGCACGGCCAAGCAGGTGCTGTGGCATTAGGGGACCACGCACCCACCATCCCTGCAACCGGGCAGCACCACCCAGTGAGTCCGCTCAGGGATTTCCCTCCAAGAAAACAACCACAAAAAACAACCCAAACCAAAAGAAACCTTAAATCCTCAGGCCAGTCTGGCCTCTCCGCAACAAAAAACATGATGCTGAGATTGCAGCAACCAGTCACTCACCAGGACTCTACAATGTAAAATGCTCTTGTTTGGGCTTGGTTTTATGAGAGAGCTTAGTAACAGCTTTACGAGAAACCAAA
This sequence comes from Buteo buteo, assembly GCF_964188355.1. Taxonomy (NCBI): domain Eukaryota; kingdom Metazoa; phylum Chordata; class Aves; order Accipitriformes; family Accipitridae; genus Buteo; species Buteo buteo. The sequence goes on from NC_134194.1 coordinate 3,382,625, forward strand.
TTAACAGTTTATGCTACCAAATGGGGAACATGCCCATCTCTGTTCTAAAGGCTCCCATCGCTTGCCTTGAGCCAGCTCTGGCGCTGGTCTGGCTGCATGGTAAACCAGCTCAGTGCCCCAAAATGACTGAAAATCAAGCCAGGAAGAAGAAAGATTAAAAGAGAAATTGTTTTACCAGGTTAGGAACCTGCTTACCTTCTAGAGCAGGGGAGCGTGGCATGGCCAGGGGAAGCAAGAGCCTCCTCTCGGGATGTCAAGCACTCTCAGTAATGCAACCCCACTGCCGGCCAGACCCGCAACCTTCTCCTTCTTGATGGCAGCTCAGGCAGAAGAGCTCTGCCCGGGAGAACCTGCTCCTTCCCTTCGAGAGCAAGGATAGCTGCCAGATCACACCACCCTCTTCACCCCACCCCTGGGCAGCATCGCTGCCTCGAGATTTAGGCAGAAAAACGAGGCCCAAGCGAGTACCAGCTGACAGCCAGATTTCTCTGTGCTCAGCATGCCAGCTTTTCACCGACAATAAAAGCTAATAAGATCTCGCCCACTGTGGCTCATCGCAGGTTTCCTAAACTGACCATGGCTTGGAAAAGCCCTGACCGATGTTTTGTCCACCTTGGCTTGCAGCTGTGCTGCTCCCTATTTGGATATTAAACAAAGATTTCCCATGCCTGAGTTACAGCTCTAAGAGCATCCCCCTTCTTCTAATATTAACAGTGGTCTGTGTTAGAGCCACAGAAATATCCCTTTTCCCTTTCTATTATTGTTGTAGCATGTAAATTTAAGAGCGGTCACATTTTTTCATCTTCACATTGCAAATTAATTTCCCATAACTCAAACCACCTTGCTCAGATAAACCTTTCCCTATTCACCCTGTATGCAACTGAGCAGCAGCCAAGGACAGTTGACTTAGCTGAATAATACACACTGGTGCTAAATGAAAATTAAACCATAAATATTTTAAAATACCTGATTTCCTGGATAGTAAAAGTGGAATGTATCATTTGTTTAAACTATCCTATTCATTATTTCTTTCCTCATTTCATAAAACTCAACCACTAACAAGAACCTACATAAATAGAGCTTCAACTCTCATCTTGAGAAGTTTGATCAGAAAGCTCTTCAGGAATATTTTATTCCTTTTATCAGAATATTGATGGAAGTCATAATTCACGGTAATGTGAGAAAGTTTCCTTTCTTCAGCAAAGAAATTCATCAAGACATTTCTTGTTGGTAAGATCTGACATAAATCCGCTTACTTTTTCCTCTATTTTATCTCAGCACCTTATGAATTTTTGATTGCCTGCTCTTAATTTTCCACAAGCAAATTCAATTAAAGAAATTAAAAAACAGTAGTTCAATCCTGATCACCTCATCAGCAAATGGCTCTTTTATTGCACAACGGATGACATATGCCCCACTCTCCTGGTGCTGCTGGAGCCCTTATAAAACTGGATCATGAGAAACCTTTCCCTCTTTATCCGTACTATTAGGAAACAGCGTTATCAACTACCTAAGTCAATTCAGCAAGGCACTTCCCTTGTTCAGGCAACAATCCAAGGGCTACTGCGAATGAAAAAATATCCTTGAAAAAATGAAGTATCAACATCACTGTGCACATTTCAAAACTTTTGTCTGTACAAGGGTGCAGTCCCTTTTTTTACAGTACCAAGATGACAGAGTGACACACAAGGACGCAGGAGAAGCAATTCTGCACAGAGGTTGGCCACGGTGGAGGTGACAGTTCACTATTTTCTAACTTTATTTCCAGTATTATCTTGCTAAAAGTGAAGGTGAGCAAGCATATGCCATGTTGCAGGGACTGGATGGCAAGATGCCTTTGCTAAGAGGCTGATTATTTAGCATTCACCTTTTCAGGACACAAATAACCAGTGTTAATTGGTACTGCAGCCTCTATGTTATGCTGGCATTATTAGCTGAATGCTGGAGCAGATCAGCAGTGAACAGGTTTTAACAGTGATATTCCACAAACATCATTATCTAAATTAATTTGCTTAGATGCATCCACAAACTTTCTGCTTTGGTATGACCAAACCTATGTCTTGGGGCAGCTTGCTACAATCACTGTCAACCTCATGGAACAAGATTCACCCCAAGTACTTAAAATACCTTACCATCCTAGAAGTGAATCCGTTTAGACAATTCCCCAAATGAAACCCACTGTTCAAAGAACTTCAAGGATTTCAAATCCATATTAATTCCCTATAAATTTAAAAACATTTGAACAAGCTGCTCTTAGTACCATTAGTAAAGAGCCTTATTCAAAAAAATATTTGTATAAATATTTAAAAGAAATTTTTCTTAGTTGTGAGAAAGAAGCTGTGCACAAAAGCTAAGAATAACTGCTCGTCTTAAGTGCTTGAAGTACTCAGAATGAGGCAAAGCTGCACTCTGCCAGAGAAGACACACATGCGAGCCATGATTTCATGACCTCAAGTATCAGATACCTAACTCAAAAGATTTCAGTACTGATACGACTATCAAGAGCAAAACACTTGAGATATGATTTTCTCCTCTAAGGTAACCTCATGCAAGAGCATGTTCAGAAAAGACAGCTAAATGGACATTTCAGAAGAGAATTTATTAGCATTTGCAGTACAGCCAAAGCAAGTTGCAGTCCATTAGGCCTAAATACTCTTAGGTGCACCTAACAAATACTAAATCTGTGGGACAAGTATTGCCACAACACAGCTAAACATAGGAGCATTTTAAAATGGGATGACTGCAAAACAAACTGCAAAGCAGCAGGTTTAGTAACTGAGCTGATGTTAGGCCTTTGACAGTTCTCCCTAAAAATCTCTCAAAAATCAATCTTGCTACTAACTGTGTGCATTCCTCCTCCAGCAAAAGTTATTGGGTTTTAAAAGAGTTGGTTTGTTGGAAGGAACAGCTCAAAAGCTGGAAAGTTAATAAATTTCTCTGCCTACAGTCTTTTCACAAGGACAAACAATTTGAGGGAAAGGGCAAGGAAACGCAAGATTTTTCCACCAATATATTAACATATAGTCTTAAAGAGGACATTGTTATTTGTTCAGAAAGCCTGGAAGAAAAACATTTAGATTGGTTTGACTCTGCCAGTTGAACTATGCTTCAAGGGCTTTGGAAGACATTCAAGATGAAATAAGGTAACACATCTATGAATGCCAGAAATCAACAAAATTTGCCTTATTTCTACTAATTTAGGTCAATGTTAATTTCCTACATTATTTTAAACAGTATTCAAGCTATTATAGTCAGTCAGGTGGCTGAAAATGTAGAATTTGCCTTGATGGCCTAATTCACTGGATGTGTTTAAGAGAAAATGACATTTGAAATGAAACTTTTCATGTGGGTATCACTGTACTTCTGTGCAGTCAGGCACTTCAGTATCTCATACAGTGTCCCGTGTAAGGCCTGGGGTACCGAGCTAAAAGGAAAACACAAGTGTTCCGCAAAGTGCGAACATACTATTCTCTCCTGTCAAAATTGCTACACCTTATGAATGTTATTTAAGGAGAAAGCTACTCAACTTCTTGGGTGCAAAAACATTAGCATCCTTCTCTCCAATTCCAACATTTAAACACCCTAAAGGAGCTCTGCAAAGTAACCTTTCGCTTTGGATCTTGACCACAGCAATGTTATGCTTTAATGTGGGTACATTCAGATGAGAGTTTCAAGTATCTTCCACAAGAATTACTAATTATACAACTGAAGTAAAAAACTACTTCTTAAAGAATTTATTAATTCCTACAGCTTAAAAGTTTTCATTTAAGCCTTGCTATCTACCCTACATACTATTTAACAGATGCATAAAACAAAACTCCATGCAACCCCTACACAGAGTGAATTTAATCAGTAATAGAAGAGATGGTTTTGAACTGGTTGTCCAATCCCAAGCGTAAGGAAGCTCTTTATCGTAAGGTACTGTATAAAAGCAGTGAAAGTTAAGAAAAAACACAAGCTTATTATTGTCATTTATTTTAAAAACCTTATTCAAAATATTAAGTGATACAAGTCCAAATATGATAAAAATTACTGCAAGAAAAGAGTTTTGGGATATTTTGTTTGTGCTTTACTTCTTGTGGTTATGAAAAGAATGCATTTAACAGTAGGATTTAGAACTTTTAGCACTTCATTCATAAGATAGTATCATGCCTTCAGACTCCTCATGCCAACAGCTGTAAAGTTGATTTTTTCAAAATGTTACGTAACTACCTGAATACCAAGTCATTAATTATGGGGTTCTGATCCACCGTTATTTACATATTTATCAGTTTGAAAACTAAATCATAAACAGAATGTACAGAAAACTAAGATTTTATATTTTACAACTCATGAGAACATAAATAATGGAAGTACAAAAGACAAGGTAAAAAAAAAAAACAAAAAAAACCAAAAAACTACTGTACCAGTAACTTGATTTACACTAACGCATAAACGTTTGTCAAAAATTAGAATGCACTGTCCACAGACTGGCAGCCCCACACGCCATTACTTTCATCTGCCTGTTACCTGGGTCAGAATAACAACAAAATAAATTATTCTTACATTTTCAGGCCTCTCCCATTTATAGTATAATAAACCACATAACTGTTTCCCAACTGTCTTAAAATTCAACAGAAAGCTTTGATGTATTGAAAGCCTCTCAAGTATCTATATTTCAGTAAGATTATTCAACAAGGCTTATTTTCCATTCAGTAATTACAAAGATAATGAAATAGTCATAAATACCATTAGAGAAAAAAAAGGACAGTCAAGAAGCTGCATACCTTCACAAAGATCTTGAACATTTTAAGGAAATATATGGTATATAACTTCTGAAATAAAATGGGCTATATGTAATTATTTTTAAATCACTTACTGCATGAACCCATACGGAAATTATGAAGTTGCCATGTTAGCTATTCTGCCTAAAATAGGATCAAATTATGCAACAAGAAAACAGAACAAAAAAAAAAAAAAAAACAAGATGAAAGATTTGCAGCATTAGGATTTAAGCATAGAAAAAAGTAATTATATTTTAAGTTTGCAATATAGTGGGATTTATGAGCCATAAAAGTGATTAGCAAAGAGATCGTTAATTTGATTTAGTGATGCCAAAGTCATTAATTTATTAGACCTAAAATATTTTATGCTTATTTTTTGTATTACCACTATTAAGACTGCTCCAGACAGAAGGGATGATGCTTAATGAATGGAAAGAGCACTAATTATTAAACTCTGTATCTTTATAGTTGATATAAAACCTGACCAAAGTAGCAAACAGATGTATCATGCCCTTGATCTTCCATGAGATTTAATCTCAAAAACATCCAGGTCAAAGAGAATACATCTCATTTCAGTACAAGCAGCGTATTTCAAATACCTGAATATCATTACATGACTAGGCAGGCAAAGAGTGATAAGTTCAACAAACGCAAATCACAGTGCTTTCAAAATACATAGTCATTAGTTATTTTCAGGGAAGGCATCGCTTCATTAACATTTTGATCTAAACGATGATATTCCACTGTCCTAGAACACAGGCCATCCCTCCATCTTCGGCTCTGGACCAATAAGAAGATCTGAAAGAAAAAGCAGCCAACTTAAGTAATGCTATGGAGAGACATTTTGGTTTTGATAGACAACTTAACAGTTCTATTGATATCACAGTTCTACCCCTTGATCCTGGCAATAGCATTACTGTTGCTATAAAACACTACACTAGTAGTCAGCCATTTCCATACTGTCCTTGCCATCAAGTCCCTTACTGGCACAACTCAGTTGCTGTTTGGCAAAAACACGGCATTCAACACATAACTCTTCTAGTAAAGATATGTGCATAGCATCACATAGCATATACAGGCTATTAAACTATCCCCAGATGGTGACATTTGTTCATTTATTCATCTTACCTATTCTGGCATTTCACCCTTGTTAAAAATAATTGTATTACTGGTGCTGAAACAAAGGCAACAGAAGCAGCAATGGTGTCATTTGATAAAATGTTTCGGCACTGCAGCTCAGTGCCTCCTTCAGCAATATCAGCAGAGCAGTTAAAGAAGCTATATGATAAATCAAAGCACTCAAGTAATCAGATTTTTAAATGTCTATTATCTTCACCCTATTTCGCCTTGCTTCTTACTGACATCCTCTAAGAATCCACTGTACCAGACAGGGCAACTATACTGGCAAAAGGGGAAATGGGATGGTGTAAGGGGGCACAGGGAAAGAAAAAGGAGAACCTAAACCAACTTGACTGTTGTCTCACACAAATACATGCCACTACCTATGTACTTAAAAGTACTACTGTATTTTCTGTTCCCAAAATTATTTCTAAGTGCTAAAAAGTAGTATCAACAGCTAGCTTTTCAAATGACACTACCAGCATTACTTCACCTATGTAGCAAAGACAACGCATTTTTTTATCACTTATTTGAACTTCCCTCAAAAGTTAAATTTTCAAATGTAAGAGTCTTCAACATTTTCCCCTATAAAGATTTGGCAAACCGCATTCCAGATATGCCGTTGCACTGTAATGCAGAACTTTTGGGTTTTTTTTAGCTGCGCTCTTTTCAGAGTCCCCCAAGCTGACCAAATCAGTGTTCTCTACAAGGATAAACACTAGATTTTCCTCATATCCAAAAACTAACCTATGATTTAATTGCAAATTTGTGCATGCATCTGTACTGGGTCTGGCTGGGCTGGTGTTAATTTTCTATGCTAGCAATATTTTTGAAATAACACTCATCAGGTTACTTTTGAGATGCAGAGAATTAGTTTGCACTGAAGAAATAGTTATCTGAAAGCTTGAGCTTCTCTGTGTAAAACCAGAAAGAGTGTTAAACATTTCCTAAAAGTTTGCAGTTAAGCCCTCAGAATATCTATGATACAAAGGCCACCTTAAAGTGAATACTTATTACAAGGACTGTAAGTTATAACAAGAACATTCCCACACCATTTGGGATTAAACCTTCCTTAATTTGCTGTTTATAACCCTGTAGAGAAACAAAATTAGTTAATGAATCACCTTCACTCAATTTGGCTCAGGTCTCATTTATAGAACTCATGCTGTACATTGCCACTGCCCATTACTGAACTGATTGATTACTGATGTTATCAATTAACTGATTTTCTAATCTAAAATGTTTGACTCAAGTTCATTTTCATTGTGCAGACAAAAATGACAGTAATGATCTGCATATTAGCATCACAGCAAGACAAGCGGTCAAAGATTTCATTCTCCAAAAAGCTAAGTTTCTCTTATTAAAAAAGTGTGCAAAGCAATGCAACTTCATTTTAAATACTAAAGCTGTTTCTCTCAACCTTTCACAGCACACCTACCTTCCTCTTATTGTGATAGGTGACATATACAACAGCTACTAAGAAGGCAACTACAACCAGATGAAAAAAGAAATGGCTGTCTTCTTCTTCTTCCAACCCCGTGACAGAAACATCTTTTATCTTCTCATCAAGTGTCTTGATCTCCTCGTTGTAATTACTAATGGTGTCAGAGTCATCATCTTCTGGTATCTCTAGGAGGTCTGGGTTGTATCTGGAATTCGATGTCACTTCATAAGGACCATAGTCATCTCCTCCATCTGATTCCATAGTTTCTTTTATGATGGGTGGTGAACTATTTAGTGTGTCTTTCAAATCTGTTAGAAGATCCTCTTCCTCAATTTTAGTATCTTCAGAAGCATCAACATCCATTTGAGATACTGGACTAGCAGTCACCGCACGAGAGAGAACATATGGCGGAGAATCACCTTTTGCTGTAGATGGTTTTACTGCAGTCACCGAATTGATTTTAGCTGTTGTTGGGAACGCCTCTTTTTTTATTGGGCTTGCCTCTTTTTTTGTCGGGGTTATACTCTGCAAGCTGTCTGTCAAATTTTGGGATCTACTTAGCGTTTCATTCTCACTTTTAGAAGAAATATTCTTCTGAAGCATCTCCACTTTCACAGAATCTGAGAAAAGGATGAGAAACAGTCAAGGTTAAGCACAAGGCACTAACTTCTCTTGTGAAACTTCAGCTGTAAAGGAAAATTATTGCAAGGCATTTACTTTATAGACAAGAAATCATATGATGAACAGGGCATATTTCACTCTGCAGACTTTTTAGAATTCATATGCAGAAATACGCACTCCTGTACTTTGGCAACTTCAAAAGAGAAGTCTTGAGTGGGACAGGAATTAAAGCCTGGAAACACATGCTCTCCAGATTAGCATGCCAAAGTGTCCCTGAAAAATTTAGTATGCGTATTTTCCAGACTTAGAACTTCAGAGACATGTCCTCCCTCCCTCTGTGGATTTATGATGTCTTGTAGAATCATATAGGATTAGTATTTTCCCCATCATCAAACTCTTTCTCCCACATAATTTGCTGAGGTCTACAGAGGAAGAAGTTCTCAGTAAAGCTTATCCTGCAGTTAAAAGTTCTTAATCTTTCACCACTGCATATTTTACCAAAAAAAAAAGAGAGAACGTGCTGCGATACCTCCTTCAGTCAGGACACAAGGTCCTAGCATCTCTTCCCAGGCACTTATTTTTATTAGATTTGCAGACACAGAAAAAGATTTCCAACCTTATGTTAACTCAAATGAAACTAGCGAACCACAGCTTAAAAAACAAAGCTGAAGGACAGACAATCTGACTGCATATGCTCCTGCAAGAAAGCCTTTTGTCAGCAGCAAATTATTATAATGAAGTAAGCCAGCAACAGCACCACGTAACAGTGCACCCTTAGGCAAATTCATAATCTCTCCAATGCTAGGATGGCTTTGCAGAACTACATAAAAAACAAGCTGAGCATTAAAACCACATGCAGGGCCCATCATCCCTTTTCTCAATCCAATGGAAGGTAAAAAAAGATGCAGAGGGAGTTCATAAACAGCCAATGGGTTTTTAACCCTAAAAAAAAAATAGAAAAGAGCAAACTCCTAATGTTTACAGCATGTCACTTCCAGATTCAAATCAGGAGGCACCTTAAAAATGAAGAACACATTTTAGACTTTCTGTACACATCATAATTTAAATAGTGGAACAATACTTGCCTTGTATTTTGGCATGCCAAATTACTTTTTAGTTTTTTTATTTTAAAAAAGTAACAATACTTTCATTAAGCACTCCCAAGGACCTCCCTGGTTCACTGGAAAGTTACAGGTTCTAGAAATGAGCATTCAACCAACTGCTTGTGTCAAATTACTCCTAAGTAAAATATTATACAGGGGACACTGAATCATGTTATTCATGAAATGTGTATTTACAGAGGATCAGTTACACAGACTTCTTGTTTACGTGGTACACTTTCCCAGTATGAATTACTCTTTAACTGTAAAACAGAGAAGACTCAACTAATCCCACATGAACTAGACATTATGGTGCCTCTCTGCTGAAGTTCAAAGCCAACTACTTTACATTTAACACACTGTTGCTGAAGAAACTACTAGTCTGAATTATCGTATCAACATTAACTTGTTCAGTTCTTGTACAGGACAAGTTTAGGGAATTCCTATCTCCTCTCAGGAGTCAAGCCAGCTAATTACATACATGGAGATAAATATGATGAAAGGCAGCTGCAAGACAGTTTCATATTTATAGCTAGTTGGCATGTTATGAGTGAGGCAGGTAGACCTTACCGCTACCCTCACCAAACAGACAAAAAGTACAGCTAAATTGTTTGAAAGATAAACAAGCATGTTTTTCCTACAGAACTACACTGCATGTATCCTTACACTTCAAAATATTCTTAAACTCATTTTAGCATGAAAGTTTTAGAAGGATATATGCTTAAACACAAGGGACTCCCACCAGCTAATGCTGCAGCTTCAGACTGAGAAAGAATAATTTCCTATTATTCCTAAAAGAAGTTATTTTTTGTTTTAATAGGAGTGGCAAGTTCAGCAACTACACCACAATTATTTATGACATCTACCCAAAACTATCTGGCATTATAAACGGTGGTTGCACTGTTTACAGTTACACAACACTGTCAGGTGATACTAGACACAGTGCCTGGACCCCAGAAATGCCTCAGCTTGAGAAATAGATATTAATGTCCAATCATGGTGACAGAACTAGCAACACAGTCCTCTTAGTAAACACTGTACATAAAAACATCTGACGGGGTCAAAATTCACTTCCAGGAAAACTGACCTTTTAGAAAGCACGTTGTTCCATGATTTTGAAGTTAAAAACCCTTGGTTTCCTACAAGTTTCTGTCCCACATCCTGAACCTTTTCCTTCATTACCAGACCCGGTGAGGGGCACCACAAGTAGAGCTGGTTTGGATATACTGACTGACAAGCAAGAAAAGAACTGCCAGCTCAAAACAGCCCCCTTCATTTCCTTCAATAATTCCTTTTCTCTTCACTGCCCAACCAACAGTGCATCTAAAACAAAGAGGAATTCACTGCACTTGAAATATGTATTTCTTATTAGCATTTGCTTGCAGTTGGTTTGTAGGCTGAAGGCAAGTGGTAGAAAGAAAACGGACATAACTTAGGAGTCAACCTGCAGAATAACATCAACTTATTTTCGGGGGGGGGGGGGGGCGCTAAAAACAGGCACCTAACTAGAATAACTGGAACAAGTCGGATGAGCGAAGCAGTCAGCTAAACCGATCTTCGTAGCAATAAAACAAGGTCAACACCCACCGAGGCTGCAGCACTTGACAGGCCCACGTTCTCCCCCAGCGCTCACTCTCTCAGAAAACGAAGAGAAAACCCGACCGAGGCCGGTTCCCGGGGCCGAGGCCGGTTCCCGGGCCCGGCCACCCCCAGTCTCGCCTCACCGGCAGCCCGCCCCCGCGGGCAGGGCGGCCTACCGGCGTGCGAGGGCGGCAGACGGCCCCCGCCGGCGGCCCCGGAGACCTTTAGGCCCAAAAAGCGCTGAAGACGAGTCCGGTGTAAGACCGGCGGGGCGGCCGCGCAAGCGCCCACAGCCACCCACCGGGACCCGTCCCGTCCTCCGCCGTGCTCACCGGACTCGTCCTCGCCGCGGATCGCCAGGGCCCACCCGCAGAGCAGCAAGAGGCAGAGAGCGCGGCCCGCCGGGACGCCCCTCTCGCCGGCGGCCGCCATCTTCCCGGGCACCCTCCACCGACGTGGCGATGGCGCCGCCCCCCCCCCGGGCGCCGCCGGGGAAGCGGCCGCGCATGCGCCTGGGCGGGAAGGCGGGAGGGCGCCGCGCAGGGGCTGAGGGGAGCGCGGCGGGGCACGGGGCCGCCCGCGGCTGCGCCCAGGGGCCCGGGAGCTCTGGGGGCTGCCGGTGCCTGAGGGAGCGGACTGGGCGGGCGGGGAGCGGTGAGGTGGGAGCGTGTCCAGCTCTCCCCTGACAGAAAATAGGAGTTTTCCTTCTCCTTCCTTCAGTCGGAGGTTGATGGGGTTGCGGGGTTGGAGCCTCCCCACAAAGCCCCTGCCATGGGAAACCGCTGACCAGCGTCCGCGTGCGTGTGGGGCGGTTTTGGCAGAATTAAGGTAGTTTTATGGGAGAATGTTTTCCTGCTCTCGCCGCAAGTGAGGCATTCCCGAGAGAAGCCTTGAAGCTGATCGCGGGAGAAGAAAATTTCCAAAACACAGATGCCTCAAGCATGAGAAAAAGCAAGAGCAAGGAGCCCAAAGGCTTATGGGGACGCTGAGAGAACACAGGACGTGCACAGCATACAGGAACGTAAATTAATTTTGAGCGTTTGCCATGGTACCGCAAGCTGGCTGCGTGTGGTTTGTTTCAATCGGTGAAGTCTGGAAGAGGACCACTTCTCCCAGGCGTGTTAGGTTAAATATTTGAGACAAGGCGTACTAGGAAGTACTCTGGAATAGCTCGTGATAAAAGGGAAGACAGCCAGCATTGCACAATTTGCGGGCTGTCGCTGAGGAGGATCTAGAGTCTCACAATGTCGTAACGCCGTTGCCTCATCGGGCACATGCTCTTGCCATCTGCACACCACCCACATCGATTGCTTATGTGTGAAAAAATACAAAGTCTTAATGAAAAGCCACTGAAGTTTATCCCAGCTGATAACTGTTCATTGCTCGCACCTGTTTGTTCATAGAAAGGTAATTCAACTTAGTGAATTCTGCAATGAAAGAAAGAGAAACAACTCACATGATCTTGTTTTCTCCATGACCTAAACACATGCATATGTGCAGTTGCCAGAGCTTAGCGAGCACTAAGAACAGCCATGTCTGCAACTTAAGTCTACTACGTATTTTCTGTTTGTGTGGCACAAAATACGCACTGAGATGTTGGTAGTCTGCTTCTGGAGCAAAGAATTAATATGGAATTGTTATCACAATTAATATAAAGACAAAGTAAAAGGTGACATTTCAATATTTTATTCAAGTTGGGTTTGGGTTTTTTATCCATTTTTAGTAGTGTCAAGTACAGCATTTTGGGGTCTAGTTCCACACAAAATGGAAGACTCTCTAAAAATGTACCCATTTAGTTGCTAAAAAAAAGTGGTAATAAAACAAAAGTCCATTTTAAATTTAGTGATGCAACTATGTGATTGCAGTTACAAAGACTCTTCCCTGATTATGGCCCTGTCTTACAAGCTTTCCAGTCAGTGCAAGGGAAAGGAACCACAACACAGGACAGGTAGTATTGGCTGAGTCACATCAAACATCCTCTGCAACGGACTTATACAAGGTGGACAACCTAAACCATTCTGGAGACAGCTGTAGGTGTAAGATAACCAAATCAGATAAACCATTCATGAAATACCTATCTAAATAAAAAATTTTAAAAATCCCTTTTTCAGACAAGTTTGCACATTCCATCGTGAATTGAAACCTTAAGTGTCAGAACATTTTGCTTGCAGAATTAACAGTACAATATAGTGGTCTGCGATTCTTAATGTCTCGAGTTTTTTATACCACATCAATATATTCCTTGTGCAGTCAACACGTTAGTAAAGGTAATCAATACCTTCTTACTTCCTATCATGTGGCAGCTGACAGATGTGATGGGCAATAACATTAAAAAAAAAAGCCTGGAATTAGGATTTTTTTTTTTTATGCTTTTGTCTCCATTTCTGTAACAACATCATTTTTAAAGCTTAGCTGTCTTTAACCAGGACTAGCAGGACTGATACTTAGCAATACTTGCATCCCAGACATAAAACATTGAAAGGTACACTATATTCTGAAGGTAGCTATGCTGTATTTTCAAATTAGTGATTGTAGAATCACTCCTTATGCTTCAAATTCCAATCCTAGACCAAGTTTGTGACCACCTGCGTTGACATTCTTGCCATCCAACAAAGCTGACAATGTCAGTTTGATACCTGCAAAACAGAGAAAAGTGAGAGAAGAGACCAACTGTTAAAACTTGGAATGAGGTTTACGTTCAGTGCGTCTGTGTTACTGCCTTAATTTATTGGGCATCTAGGTTAACGTAATTTGGCAGCTAGCCTTGTAAGGACTGGGCATTTTAAAACAATTTGCAGATAAGAAATCTTTCTGAATTATGAAAGTTACAATAAACCACGGTGATAGATTTCTGCTTTTTATCACTCCAAGTAATTAAAGCTCTAAGTCAGTTCACTGCTGCTGGTCTACTGATTAATTTTAGAGTCAGGTATTATGAAAAATTGGGACCTTGATACATACCCACCTTTCTAAACCACTTTAAAATCTAGGTGTGAAAAGGCCCTAGCCCTGTCTACTGTAATATCTCATGTCAATCTGCTTGGTATTCTGGCAGCAGATTTATTAGACTACATTAAAACCAGTTTCACAGCAGTAAGATTGTCCTCTTCCTGGACCAGGGGACTTTGAGAAAGTCGCATTTTCAAGCAAAATAAACTCGGTAATAGGAAGCCTCTGAAAGTACTGAAAATGCATTTACTTGTCTGTGAAACACCTAATTGTAGATGTATTTTGTGTCAACATAAAAGTATCTGACTGGTCAGTGGATGGCGGTCTCTAATAATTCTGCGTCCAATAGACATCCAAAATTAACAGAGCAGTCCCTGGAAAAGTTCATCACTGGCTTGCCAAGCAGAACAGCAGTCTTACAAAACCAATCACATTTTGTCACAAAAAGCCCTCCGATATTTCAAGATTAAAATATCACTTTATTGATTCTGAATTCCTTCTGCATAGACTTACCTGGCTTTAAAGTCTGAGTGTATCCTAATCCGATCAGACTGGAGTTGTTCACTTTAGCCTTAAAAGAAAAAAATACCATATGTAAATAATTCAGTATCTTTCTTCAAAGTCCTTCCTGCTTGAAAATTAAGTAATACCTTTTAAGCGGGTAAAGGATTTCATGTTTTAAATCACAAAAAACCCTAGAGTTAATTTTGCTGTAACTTAAATCCCAAATCTCAACAAATCTACAGTCACTACAGAAAATAATGTTTTTATTAACATAGTTTTTAACTTTTTCAAGACTGACATGAAAAAAATTCTCAGAATAGCGCCCAATAATACGATAAAACATTCTGTGTCACTTCAAGGAAAATCCAATAGTTCTGCTCTCATGCTGCCAAACCCAAGACAAATAGATATATGCGCCAACTATACAGCATAGGACTGCATCAAAACCGTACTTCACTCATGTAAAGGTTGCTTCACATTTCCATTACGACAGTTTATTTTCAAATGCTTATAAATGTACATGCATAGCACTCACAGAAAAAGAGGCATCTGGGTCAATCTGATACTTGGCTGCTATTCCAAAGCGAGTGTTGCTATTACCGGCTGTCCAAGCAAGATTCACAGCAGTTTCCAGTTTATCATTCACCTTCTGGTAAATGGAGCCGCCAAATTCCGTTCCATCATTCCTGGAAGGAATGCATTAGTCTAGTTTTAAACTGCACCCCAAAACAGTCATCTTTTTCTTCCAGTAAGACCTATATTTGTAGAACATTGACTCACACCTCATTTAACATCCCTATAACAACTAAGATAGAGACATTAGGCCAGACTGGTTCTGAAATCGTTTTTAAATGCTTAAATTCATTGACAGTTACTATAATTCAACAAACAGCTTAGGAAACTGAAAAAAAAGCCATGACAATCTATCAGAAATAGACTAATGATGACAACTTCCAATTTTCCCTTCCCTCTAGATGGGAGTCTTTGTAGTAAAGAGATTTATTCTTCTCTGCGTATCTCTGAAATAATTATTGTCTCAGGCCTACGACTCCCTAGTGCCCTGAAAGGGCTGTATCACCGAGCCTGAGCAGTCATCCTAACACTGCCTTGCCAGCGTGCTTTTACCAGACACAGATGAACTGTATCAGAAGTGAAGATGCCAATTTAATATCCAAGCCTATCAGCTTTTGCAAGTGAATACCATTTGCAGTAGTCCTTACGGTACATCTGTACATAGATGTCTCTCCACTAGAAACTGAAATGAAACTAATTTTACTTTGCAGAGCACTGGCCAACAACTGAAGGATGACAGTCTTCTACCACCACTACTGAGTAGCACAACTTCCAATTACTACTGACACCAGCGTCACACAGGGAATAAAGCGTGGTAAATAAAATGCAAAACATTAGAGCATGCAGATCATAAAAACAAGAGCAAAAGACTTCTAAAAGCCTTGCACTCCTTGTAAACCAGTGAGCATCTGAATTTCCATTTTCGCTCATTTTCTTAAAAGAGGATACAAGCGTATTGCACAAAATGGGCGTTAAACCACAGGAAGACCTCTGCAAATAAAACACTCATGATTATTTCTAACCTAAGAAATAATCTGGTTCCAATTATTAGAGTATACCAAACCTCCAGTGATTAAAAAGGGGGAAATCTCTCCACTCTTACCCCCTTGGCCTGATGTTCCTGCTCATAACAATTGCACAAACAATTGTAGTGATATGCCTATTTAAAAGTTCAAGCAATAGCAGCAGCCTTTTAAATTGTTAGAGCAATTCTTCCAGAAAAACACTACAATACTTACTTCAGATAAGACTGAAGCTCACATATAACTGCATGTGCTTGGCTCTCAAGAAAAGGAGGGATTAAAAAGGACTGAGGAGAGCTGGTTATACAGGCAGATTTTGTGCAAGGTTCCCACACAGCTCTGTCTTGACCTGCAACATTAGGGGGGGGCGGTCTGAGCTATGCTTAAAAAATGAGGAAAGTCATATTTAAAACTAGAAATTATCCAGCCCTACCTCCCTTTAGTTATTATTAAAAAATAATAATTAAAAAGTCAACCCTCCTTTTCAGTCTAACAGAAATAATAACACTTTCCAGATGCAGATAAAAAAACCCACATTATCCCCCCATGAAAATGAATATATTAAGGCACCATTAAGGAAAGTAACTTGCTAAAGTCCCCAGCTGGTCTGTGAAACACCAGAAACAAAAGATGATGCTTCAAGCCCCACCTAGTTAAATTATCAGCTCTGCCACAGCGTCCCATGTGAAACACTGAACTGTCTAGAGATAACAACCGAGCAGGCTAGTGATGGGAGTTCCACACACAACCGTTTCTGGGACTATATAAAAACTCTGACACGTTTCAAAGCTGAAACACATCAAATACCTAAATAATCTATTAATATCAGCAAATCAGTTTTCTATTCATATCACACATTTATGGTTTTGCCTGTCAATTGGTAGAGTATGAATATTAAATAAACAAACTGGGCATCCTCCTGAAGCTGATCTATCATCCACATACAGTAACAGCAACCTAAGAAACAGACCCTTAGGAATCCAAGAAACAGTACAGTAAGATCTGAGCCCCTTCTGCTCTTATAAAGTTATCTTCTGCTGTTGCTTTAATTAAGAGTAATAATAATTACAGCATTTTATAGCAAAAGCCAATAATACAATGTTTTGAACTGCTACAGTATGACAAAGTTGAAAGTCATTGTGCTTGAAGGAGTAACTCCTATCTACTGAGCGGAGGGGGACCCCGCATATTGCTTTGATTAAAGTTTTCTGCCCACATTTTTGTGCTTTGGCAATCCTTCAAACATACTGTCTGGGCTGTGAAGGTTCAATTGTTCTGTAAGGCAGTGTGAGCTTCCTAAACCAGATCTCTGCAACACAGCATGAAACAGAACAGAAAGCCTTTGAAGCAGCAGCTCCAGGAAGGCAGAACAGTTGTTCAGCCCCCAAAATGGGAACAGCCTGCAATAGCTCTGCTACATGCAAAATATCCAATTACCCAACGGAATGCAAAAGGGGGGGCTGGGAGAATGGATTAGGGATTGCCTAATCTTAAAAAAAATGTCTTCCCCAAAGGCATAAATTGCTTTTTTAAGAGGAACAGGAGATGGAGAAATTAAGGTTTTCATGGAATTTGGTCCTGGTTTCTCACTATTCATGCATTCAGAAAGGACAAATGCTTGCATGAATAGATTATTAGGAGATATACTGCTAAAACAAACTTTTGCACCATATCCCTTTCAGTACTAAAACAAACCCAGTCCATATCTCCACCCATTTGTTCCCTTTTACCTGTTCTTGTTCATCCTCTGATTAACTCTTTCATCTACAGATCAAACCACCATTTTGTTTGATTTTGACATGTGCAAAAGGAAGACATTGCTTTTATTTCAACTTTCACAAAGAGTATTTTTATAACCCACTTGTTTTATTATTCCACTAATAGATTCTAATAATCCGTATCTGTTAGAAAGATAGACACTGGATGCTTAGGTGCTCAGTGAGTTCCAGTTCCTTCCATCATGCACTCCCTCACCCACATAATTCAAAGAAAAGTTAATGCAGCTAAAAAAATGCAGTTTGCCATCTTAAACGAAGAAGTAATTTCAACTATACCATTCCCTCTTTCACCACTGCTGAAACTCTGTCCCTTTCATTGCTCTAGTAAGCAGCTAAATCCTTTCAAATTCCTTTTTAATGCCTGTCTGCCAATACTTACACATTAGTATGAAGCTGGAATTCATCAGTCTTGTAGCCAACAGCAAAGTTGCTCTGGGTTACTCTAGACTTCGTTGTCTCAAAAGTCATTTGGTAACCTGCCAGCCACCCCTCGTAGCCAACCACCAGGGCTCCACGTATTGAAGGACCAGCAATATCAAAATCCATGTCGCAGCCAATGTTGATGTGTTCCCTTTTGTACCCTGTCTTAACTTTAGCGCTCTTCTTCCTAAAGAGAAAAGAAAGAATCTCGTACCTTTGAAAAGGTACGCTTGTCGGTAGCAATTCAATCAAATCAGTTACTTTAACTCAGTTCAATAGTTCTTAAAGTCAAAGTATGCATACCTGGAGAGACACATGGTATGTCACCTTCTTACCTTTCACATCTGCAAAACCCTAATTCAGCTACAGTGAATTATTTGCAATCAAGCAATAAAATGCGGTGTGGCACCCCAATAAGCACTTCTGGGCTGTGTTCTGAAAAGCAGCAGCACAATAAGCCAGACAGGAGGTGACAAAACCAAATCCTCATCCAACTAATCTGATGTTTTTGGAAGTTTGGTAGATGCAGGGAAGGAATGGAAAATGTAGCAGTTTACAGGTCACAGAAAGTCAATAGTAGTTGGCCTGTCTCAAACAAACAATTTTTAGACAATCCTAGTGAACTGGGTAATTTCATTTACTGTGACAGACGTCAAGAAATCACTACTTTGTCTCCAGCTTCCTGAGGGAAAGTCTCTGCTGCTAAGGAAGTAGGTTGCTTAAGTGGCTCTGACACGTTGTTTTCTCCTTCGAATGCTTTATGAAGTTTAATGGTTACAGCCATTAGAAAGGCTGCCAGGTAACACAGAAATAAACTTTCTCGAGTCACTTGTTTCTTTTTATATTACTGGCCAGAGCAGTGTTTTCTCATGTGTCCTTAGGTTGGTTTACATCAAGGGTGCCGACCCTCACAAGGCACGAGAGTTACATCTAATATATTCAGCTACTCTTACTTAAGATTTTTTTCTTCTCTTTTTACCTTACAAGCGTTTTCTGTCTTTGACCTAATCTTTTACTGATATCTTTCTGGAAAAGTCAGGCTAATTTGAAATTTCAAATCAACCTTTCACTTCAGCTAGCAAAAACATTCTCCAAGAACTGTTTCAATGCTGTATCAGACCCACATAGAGATTGCTCTCTTTTTTATTATGATTATTTCAGACTCAGGAATTTCTTGTGTTTTGCAAAATCAGAAATAAAGAGCAGGAGTGCCAAAAGCACTCAGCATTAGTTCATTTGCAACTTCGGTAAAAGTCAGCAGTACCTCTCCCACCAATGTCAACAGGACAGGCTAACACGGAGCACTCCTAAAAATGACTTTCCCTGTTGAAAGATTTATCACAGCCAATAAGTAAGGAAGGGGGAGAAGGTGTCTTATATTCAGACATGATGCATCCCTGTCAACCTAAACCAGGTCACACCAGGATTGAATCTCACTCCATTTATTCAAGTTATAATAGTCCTCCCACACAACAGTTATAACTCAGATACTATAGTGTCTGAGGTGCCTAAGAAGTAGGTATAGAGCTGTAACTTGTCATTCTCATACAGGTTTTTTCTTCTTTATTTAAGATTCCTACCAGCTAAGAAATAATTATCAACAAACACTAGAGATTATTCTGGTTAACAAATACAAAAATATCTACTTAATGCAGAATTGGGAATGGACTGGAAGCAGTTTACAATGCAGGACACAATCTAGAAGACAGGGTGAAACCTCCACTGGGACTATAACCCCGGCAGCCTGCAGTGCAGCGTACTGCTCTGGGAAGCTAATGTGCAGAATATTTTGACTCACTGGCAGCGCTGCTTACAAAAAGATAATCAGGGGAAAAAAATAAACCAACATCTAGACCTACAGCTGCTGCTTAATCCCTCTGGCCCACATAAAACATGGCATCCAATCGCTGTGTCAGAAATACTCATCCACCAACAAGGCATGCTGTGGCCAGCAAGAATTCAGATGATAAATTCAGCTTGGGAGAAGAGCCCAATTACTGTGTCGACCTATTAGAGCCGTGGCCAACTGGCTCCTGGAGCTTGTTAAGCTTTGCATTACAGCTGACTTGTTTAGGGCTTTTACTCAGACAGTAGCTCATCCTCTGACATGGCCAGAAATACACAACAGGAGTGCAAACAAAACCTTTTCTTCCCACCCCAATTCTGACTATAATTTTCAAGTTACTGTATTTAAAAGTGTGCTTGCTGTAGCTTAGGATTAAAAAGGGATTGTTAATACTAAGATTTAAATCAGATGTACATGACTTTATCACACACAGGCTGATTATTAACTGTCTCGATATGTTAGGACAGAAGGAGTAAAGAAGCGAGACAGTATTCTGGAAAACTAAAATAAAAAAATGCCTTTTTTTGACACTCAAGCTTACTCACTTCTTACCCAGTGTTAGGAGAGAAGGAGGAGTCAAAGGTCAGCTTCAGGCCACGTGCAAGCTGAACAGAAAAGAATTTCACTGGTTGGATTCATAATTAGAGATTGTCGTAAGTTAATTTTTAAATTGCATCTTTTGAGCCAAAAATTACCTGATCTTCAAGAGTAATCTCAGTGCCTAGTGTGTTGTCGGTGTTCCACTTTTCCGTGAACATCAATCCATATTCCACCCATTTGTATTTTGTTTCCAAACTACCACTAACTTTGCTTGTTTCTGAGTTTGCTGAACCTGAGCTTGTAAATTCCTAAAAGGAAAAAAAAATGTATATATACATTATATGTATATATCTGCATGCAGGTAAATATTTATACTTGTAGAAGATATTATTCAATACTGCAGACTTCTCAGAAGATTTAAGAACATATTTGCTAGTCATTAATACCAACACACCCTGGCACCACAAAAAATTTCACTGTCAGGGAGAAAAAAGACTGCATGCTAAGGGAATGGGTATCGGACGGGACTGTGGACAACTCATACCAGCAGCATAACACAGAATAAGGTGCTAGTCTGTACAAGGTGCATCTGTGAATCAGCATGCAAGTCTGCAAATGCTTCGTAGATAGGGTCTAAAGATTAGCTCCAGTTCACAGTTACATTGCAACTATACTTGTTTAGTGACTGCTAAGAAAACGAGTGTGCAGCGCATTCAGAAACCAGCATATTTCTGCTCGTTCAATCCGGGAAGGCAGAAGGGAAGCACTGACACTCCCTCCGAGCACAGACCGTGGCAATGGCCTCAAATAGCAACACAATTTTCACAGTAAACTATTAGCATGGCTGCAAAGGAGCCCTTCACTGTATCTTCTACTCTAATTTGTGCACAGTCTCGTATATTATACAAAAATTATAAATGCAGAGTAACTTGCAAGTTTATAATATATCTGAAAAATGGTAAGGGGAGGGTAAGGGATTCTACTTTTAAAAAGAAATATAGACTAAACACAAGAACACTGCAATGTTTTGGATTTCAGTATCTTTCCAAACTCACCAGTCCATTTTCAGATTTTGTTTTCAAATCAAGTTTTATTAAGCCAAAACCTAGAAGATGAGTAAAAAGTATGAGTTATATATATGTTAATTTGAAAAACATTTCCAATTTATTTTGTAAAACTCCCTTCTAAATCTCCTGTGAACTATTAAAAAAATAAACCAAGGGTACAGTTATCAAACCATGTGTTTTTATGAAGTAGATTACGCAGCACGTACTCACTTCAGATAGCACTCGACTGATTGATTAATCCTACTGACCTCAGCAATATAATCAGGACCAAATTAGGTAATAATGTCTTTATTCATACTGAGCAGCAGCATTTTGTTCATAAGCAAACTACTGGCATCAATGATCCTATTCATGATACAAGGAAACAGTCAAAATACAACCCACAATTTTCTTTCAAAACAGACAACAGTCCTACAGGCAACAGGAAGAATTTTGTCAAAAGAAAAGTAAGTTACCCTCCCTTTCTAGACAGCAAGGGCAATGTGAAACTATGATGGAAAATTCTCTGGATTCTAATGGAAATTATTGGAATATTTATCAGAAAAAAGTAATAAAATCCCAACAGTTTCAGGAATCACGTAGGCAGCAAAAGACCAAATTTATTTTGGCTTTATTTACCATATCCCTTGGTGAAAACATCTCTGGCGGATTTACCCAGATCAGCATAAGCAGGTGGAACAGCCATTTTCTGGAAAGAAAAAAAAAAAAAAAGGGAAATTACAGTGTTCAGAAACTTATTTCATTCATTTACGCAACAAGAAACTTAAGCCCATTTCAGCCAGTTTTATTTTCTATCCACCACCTATCAATTAAATACAGCCTGAAGAAAGTAGCTATAGCAAATAGTGTGATTTGATTTTGCTCATTAGCCAGCAGAAGCAATTACCATGCATTTGCCACCGAGGATGAGAAACAGGTCGCAGAACAAATATATATTAAAAAATATATATTAAAAAAATACTAACATAATATATATTAAAAAAAACATAAACTGTCTATGCCTTTCCAAAGACTTCACTGTTGTTGTCTTATCAGTATAACTGCATGAATGAACAACTTTTTTTTTTTAAAACCATTTCTTGGAAACATTTTTCCTGTTACTTGCAACAGATCTATGCATTCTGATGCAAAGCATTAGGGCCCCAAGTCATCCACTCAGGAAATCTAACTAGGACAAGCACCTAGCATCAGGAGCATCTCTCTCCCCCTAATTCAGAGCAGCAAACGGATGGCACGTTAGCAAAATCGACAAATGGTCATTCTTCTGCTTCAGTTTTCTTTGACTTTGCTACTGCTGTTAATGGGTTAAGATGTCTCCTTAGACATTGACCTTTAATTGTTTTTCTGTTCATCACCTGGGAAAAAAAATGAGCTTGCTGAGAAAAATTAAGACTGAAGGGATGCTACACTGAGAAGTCAGGCAGTCAGGAGGGTAGGCACAACCCCACTCCAGCAGCCAAATGCCGCCTGGAGAGCTCTCTGTAAAGGCTGGAGCGAGGCACCAGCCCAATGCCGCGGACACTGCAGGGGCAGCTTTCTCCATCACGTTTTGTTCGGTAAGGATGCCCACGTCACCATGTAGGTCCTCACTTTCCCACCTTCAGCAGGCCCTGACCATCCTTAGTTCAGTGGCCTCCTGCAAGAGATGTGAATGCATCCCATTTTCTCTGCCACTGAGAAAACTGTCGCATCACATATGGAGGAGGAAATAGGACCCTGAGAGGAACAAACCAACCAAATCTACTTTCTTATCCAAGTACAGTAATTTGTTCTAAGGGAGCAAAGTCAAACAGTCTGAAATGGTGTACACCTTCTGTCTTTATAGACAAGATTTTGTAATTTTAAAAAAGCAAAGGAGATAAATCATACTTATAAAGCTGGTCCTCTCGATACCAGATGTTGCAATAAAATTCCATATTCCCAAACTTTCTGGTTATACAAAAGCAATAAGCAGTTTATTACACAAGCATGCAAATGTTTAAAAAAAATTGCCTGCCAATCCTTACTCCAGACTATTCAACGTTAGCAGAAAAGTATTCCTTTAAACCACAAACAAAACAGCTAGCTCTGAACATGAGGGGTGCTGTTAACAGGCTTTCTGGCTGTAGACTTGGATGCAGGTCTCTGGGCAAGCACACCACCCCACGAATATCAGATAGGGAGTTTCAGCAGTCACTCAGCGCCTCAAGCACTCCATCCAACAAGTTGTTGCCTGTTAAAGCAGGATATTGCTATTGCATAAATGAAGAATCCCTATCCTAGAGGGAACAAAACAGATCTGGTAGCTAAATAAAAGCAAAGTCTTCTCAGAACATAAATAAAGTAGGATACAAGGGTGCATACTATGATGTAGTTTCAGTTGCAGAGACTACCTGGATGCATGTCATCTCTTTCCAGTTGTAGTTCAGTAATAGGATGCAGCCCCAGATACATAAGCAGCTAAACAGTTAAATTTTAAAAAAGGAAAAAGAAAAAATCCATATTCCAAAGCAGTTTTAGCTGCTTATATGAGGCCTAAATGTGTGTCTCCATTTTTTTGTGCAAACATGAAAGCAGGGCTTTAATGTTTATATACAAAACCAGCCTTTAAAAAAGAAAAAAGAAAAAAAAAAACATATGCACAAAAAACCCCAAACCAAGCATTAACAGATTTCTTTAAGTAATTCCTCTGCTCCTTATTAAAGTCACTAGAAGCAGAGTACAATGCCCTGCTTGGAGATCATACCTTAAGGTCAGAGCTAAGGCAGCACTCAGGAGAGGGGTGGCAGGATTCACTAAGGGCTGTACGTGTTCAGAAAGTGCTTCTTCCCTGCCAGAGCAACCCAGTCTCATGAGAACCCTCTGATGGGTATTTCCATTTAGCATCATCAAAAATTAAAAATGTTAAAAATCCTACACTTGAAAATCAAATAATCATTGCTTTGGAAGATAATGCACTGCTCTGCCAGCTGCACTTTGGAATCTACCAAATATATTTTACCAACAGTCCCTTTGAGTCACTTCATAAAACCAAACTATTTTCTTGAAAACTGAATGCTGTGTGCTCTTCGTTTGGATTTTGTAGGTTATGTTTTTCCCTCCTCCAAGCCATGAAGCCAAGTTTTGCTCCCACTGATGTTTGTGTATTTCTCCACTGGATGTGGTCAGGCTCGTCGTCTGGATGAGCTGTGACAGGCTGCTCCACTGCTGCAGTCTGGGCTGTGGCTGCAGGACAGTGGGAGATGTCGAGATCTCCACTTAGGCAATTACTATAATTAAGGGACAATATTGAAAGCCAAATCCCTGCCGGTCATAAGGCAAATCATGTAACGCACCCAGAGCAAGGTGTTTAAAATTGCTGAGCGTGAAAAACACTACGAGCTAGGTACGTGGCAGTTAACCTTGCTGTTGTCAGCAAGAACAAAAATAATTATTTGTTTGCACTGACTAATCGGAAGCCTCTTGTTTAACAGATGGAAAACAAAACTGATTACATCCTGTGTGAGTGCAGGTTGTAAGACAAGCATGCTTAACAGGGATTCAAATTCTTAAAGGATCAAGGAATGGCCATGGCCAAGTGCCCTTGCTTTTCACCAGTGGGATTCCAGCACATTAACTCAGATTAGGTTAGAGCTGAAATGAATTCATTGCTTTTATCTGTGTCCAACCGTGCAAATAGCTCAGAGTGACTGTGCACCTCAACTCCTGCACAAAGCAGGCCAAGTAGAATACATATAATGTGTTCTAAGTAGGAAAATATTTTTTCTTGAGTAGGAAATACGGTAGCGCGAGTCATGACTGAAGAAAATCTGAACTGAGGAGTTAGCTCCAAGAGCTGCTGTGAGGACCACCGCCACGAGCGCCTGATTTATAGCTGCCACAGGGAGAAAATAGGAAGCTTCCTCTGGAGCTGCAGGACCCAAGAGCCAGCCCTAGTGAAGATTTCATTAAAGACGAAGCACTTCCAGCAGGCCAAATCTGTGTATTTTCCAGTGTCACAGATGGCAAAGTTTTCATCCTATGATGCAGTTCTGGGCAATTAAATCAAAATCAGCCCAATAGGCAGCAAACCCCCGGGGTACCCTTGGCAAATGTAAGGACTGGCTGCAACCAAAGGAAAACTCATCTCTGCTTGATAACTTTCTTATGTGCTTCAGTTAAAGCTGCCCCACAGACTTACTAAGTTTATGATATTTACCTGAGGGGGAAGAGCAATCTAAAAATTTAAGATAAGAATAAAATTAATTATAAGAATAAAATTCCCATGAAGACAATGGGAATCTATCGGATTCAAGGCTAAGAAAATAAAAAGGTTGGATTTAACCTTACCCTAGCCACATTTTCCCCTCATAAATTTGAACTCTTGTACCATTTCTTGATGGTAACAGTGGTTCTGAACATTTCAGGTCCCCGTCTCCACAAGCGGTACCCCTGAAAAGATAGTAAGCGCAGAGCTGATGCGTAACAGCTGCCGGGGACACGTCCCACCTGCATTGTGAGCTGAGAGGGACAGACAGCATCAGGTTATGAGACCAGGTACAGTCTGTCTGCACGAGGAAAAAAGCACACTAGGGTCTCTTGCCTCAAGATCAAAAAAACCCTGATTTATTTCTCGTTTATCTCCTTCATTAAAGGAAAAATTATTCCTTGGTATGAAGCAACTTCTAAGCGCCCTTCTGGACCCCCAGCCTGTGCAGTGTCATTTCCCAACCAACACACGTTGTATCAATAAATAGACCACGAAGGACGGTGCTTTTGCTCTCGGGCAGAACAGGGCCCAGCTCTCTCCGCACGCCACAGCAGGCTGGCCGGAGTCACCAGCTCCGCACAGCACCCGTGTCCCTGTCCCACCGTCCGACATCCCAGGCTGCCAGGTGAGCACGGTGCTGGCTCCACAGTTTGGGTTTTATGATCCAGATCTCAAATCCATTCAAGTCATGACTATGGTCTGCTTTGAATCAGGTTCAGAAGCCTAACTGTGCAGAGGTTTAAAAATACGCTTAACTGTAAACACATGAGTAGTCCCACTGAGGTCAAACATCAAGTTCGGCACATTCAAAAGTCTTTTGAGAAGCCAGTATAAGCACGTGATTTGTAAATACTCTGCATTATGGGACACAATACTTAACAACACTTTTTGCCCCAACTTGCTACTGTGCCGACGTTGTATAATCCATGCACCATTATGACTCAAAATTTAAGACTCAGGAGTCCACAGTTTCTTTCATGCAGGTATTAGTAAACCCATGCAGCGTCCCTCTGACACTCGTAGGATCACAGCCTTCCTACCGCAGCTTTGCTTTTGAACTACATACATGATGGAGCAGATTTAGGTTTCAGAGATTGGTTTATGCAGTATCTCTGTAGCCCAATAAACACAGGAGAATAGAGGAGATAAACCCCTGAAAAGCAAATGTAAATATTATTATTTAGTCTATACTAATATTTATGGAATTAAAGAAAGAAAGAGCCTGCTCTTAATTGTATGGGTATAAATGAAGAACGACAACATTGTACAGCAACCCCTTATTAAACTATCACATAGAAGTAACAATTAAACAAAGTTGGGGGATATTGCAGCCTGCCGTAGCTACTGTAGTTACTAAAACCGCAAGGGAAGAACAAAGAACCACATACCTTATACGTTAAATTAGACATTCAGGTTAACTATCTGTTCCTTTCAAACACCTGCAGAGGAGGAGACGAGCAGCGCTGCTGTCCCACCCCGTGCCACCAGCACGGCGCAGGGGCAAGGCTGGCGCACGCCCCGGCAAAGCGCTCAAGAAGGCACACGTCCCTCGCTCCCGGCCCCGCTGCGGGAACACCCAGCGCCAGATCAATGGGGATGACTAACGAAAAGGGCATTTTTGTCTTCCAGTGTCATTTGACAGCTTGCTCTCCTCGCACAGAAGACGAGCATCCACCGCACCGGAGCTCGGGCTACGGAGCCGGTGGATGGGGCTTTCTCTACCTGCAGAAGATGCCAAAGCCAGGAGGGCCTGCGCTGTGCTCCCCGACTGCATCCCGCAGGGAGCCGGGGCTGGGGACATCGCTCCTGCTGCTATGGCAACCGACGGCGGCATCCCACGCACCATCACACCCCCCCACACCACCCGAAACGTGGGCAGGAAGAAAAGGTACAGACCGTGGATCAGCGTAAACCCTCAATGGAGAGTGCTGGGAGGAGGGATTGTTCTAGGATGTCTTTTCAATAGTGCAAAAGCCCTTCTTCGAAGGAATTCTGACAAAATTTCAGAGCTGAAACGCCATGAGACAAGTGATTATTCAACCATCCACTGCACCGAACCAAACAAACTGCAACCCGCTTCTGATCCTCGCTAGACCGCCTGAGAAACGAGATGGGATCTGTTTCGGCGGGTATCGCTATAAATATTCCCCAGAGACACAACCCTGCGTCGGTCAGTAAGGATGAGTCAGCTCCGCTTCGTTTTCAGAAATTTTTGTTACTTTTTTTTTTTTTTTTTAAACAAATGCCCAAAGACTGAATGAGTCTTTCACCCTCCAGCAAGAGTTGTTCCCAGCGAGGGCTGTGACGAGGCAGAATGGAGGCAATCGCACCGCTGCTGCTGCAGCTGCACGCTGCTCCCTGCTTGGTTCGGGAGGGGAAAACTGAGTCCTCCAGATTTTTAAACTGCCATTACTCCTCCCCCGAGTAAAGAGCTATTTTTTGAGAATTAGCAGAATAAAAATGAGACAAAAATCAGTTTGCTTGAGGTGGGGTTTGGGTTTTTGGTGCACATCAGGATGAATTTGCCAACCCGCAAAAAAAGATGCCAGGGGCGTGGACGAG